>NC_051191.1:22680926-22993148 GCF_015220075.1 Falco rusticolus | reverse complement strand
CAGCTCCATCATGAAGTTTTCATTCTCCTGTGTGTGAGACACCCCTGCCTCCATTCCCCATCTAAAATATGAGGTGGTAAACCACAGGACTGTGTCCCTTGGAGACATCCTCTGTGACAGTGATGTGCCACTTGGCTGTACTAGCGATGCCCTGCCAGTCTTCAGGAATCTGTCCAGTACTGACTGAGGTAGGGGAGTCCCATTTATGCTGCCGCCCTGGGCTTTATACAAGGGCCCACTGAGGTACGTTTAAGCTCAGGGACAAAGTCCCTGCTGCCAAGACCCACTAAAGAGGACTAAGATGAACACTTGGGAGGTTGCTTCAGCTTCTCTTGGAGGAGGCTCCCAGCAGGTTCAGTCCCCAAAAGCTGAAATGAGCCTGCTGTTATGAAAGCCATGGTCATTGGCAAAGCGACTGTTGGGGATTTCCCTGGGGCAGGGGCAGGGGGCAGGGATGCTGGAAGCACACAGCCTGCTCTGTCAGCATGGCGTCTGGGGATTTCCAGACCGTCACTCCCTACACAGCTTCGTTAATATAATCAAGGCCAGGACTTATTTAGTGCTCATCCAGTCATAGTTGTTGTAAAGAGACTGGTTACAGGCTGCTCTCCTGGGGCACTATTTCAGTCTGGGACTTGATGGGAAGTATAAATAGTGTGGCAGCCACACTGAGAAGGTATTCCTATGTGACAGAGAAGCTAAAGCCCATGTCAAGGCCTCGCTAATTGCTCAAATTATTGCTACTGTTAACAGGGCAGCAAATTATGTCAGGGAGCCTTTTAGTAGTCATGCTACTCCACCTACAAATGATATACACTCCTGAATGAATGCTGACATACTATAATAAAAAGGGCTTGAATTAATAAAATCTGAACACTGGGAATAAATGTCAAATTAAAAGCAAACAACACCTGAAATATTGACTTTGGCAAAATAAAGTGATACTAAGAGAAACAGGAAAATGTGATGGAGAGAAGATTAAGAGCACAATTATGCTCAGAGCAAGTTTTACCAAGTACTTCGGAAGCAGAGCTCAGCCATGTCCATATGCAGCCAAGTTCTGGTCTGCACCATTTCAGCTGAAAATGTCCTCTTCTGACAGAGGCCATGGGAACTGGAGAAGTAATCCCAAGAGAAAGACCCAAAGGCTTTAGTGCTGGAAGTGCCCTCTCCTCCGATACTACTGGAATATTAAATATCACCAGTCTATGTTCTTCTCCTTGTTAGGTGGAATTCTTCCATATTGTGATGTCAATGGATCCAACAGGTCAAGGATGTATAGTCCAAGTATTACAGCCATTCTCCTTTGGAAGAGCAGGATGGTTCCCCCTGTTTTATCACCGGGTAACTGAAGCTGAGAGATGGGGAGAACTTTGCTTGGGGTAACCGAGGAGGACGGAGACAGTAACAAGAATTGGATCTGCCAGACCCTGGCTCTTCTTTCTCCATGGAACAGCCACCTGCTTTTTTGAGTTCAAACAATAGTGAACTTAGACTGGCATACCCACTACGAAAACAAAGAATCTAGCTGATCTCTCATTTATGGCAGTAAAAAGAAAGACTAACTTACCCAAACCACTGACTTACACCACTTAGGCCCAATACAGGTGGACACCCAGCTCCACATTTGCAGCAGCCTGTCCTTTAAAGCTGGAAGGACTAAGTCTTCACGTCTCATCCCAGGAGGTCTGGTCTGAGATATGAACCCTCTCCTTCAATTTCTCATCATTATAGCTGCCATAAGCAATTCAATTCATCATAGGTTACTATTTTAATAACACTGTGCCCTATCTTCTTGATTATGCTGTCAGAGACTGTCAGTATAAAAGATACCAACAGTGTCTTCCTCCCTGCATATATAGAAATGTGTAGATGTCACGGTACTTTTAACAAACTGCTAAAACTTGAGTTCATGGTATTGTAGAAATCATGATCTTACACTGGACCACATCTGACTTAATGACCTATATATGCAAAATAAGTACAGCTAACCCAACAGACACCCCGAAGATGTTCCCTTTGCAAACACTGGAGGCTCCAGCGCCAGGAAAAATAGTCTCTTCGGTGGTGCTCAGGAGAGGTGTGTGTTGAAACAGATTGAACCGATCTCACATCTGCAGTGCTGTGTCCTGTTCTGGGCTGTCCAGTTCCAGAGAGACAGGGAACTGCTGGAGAGGGTCCAGCAGAGGCTACAGAGGTGGTGAGGGGGCTGGAGCGTCTCCCTGATGAGGAAAGGCTGAGAGAGCTGGGGCTGTTCAGCCTGGAGAAAAGACCAAGAGGGGATCTTATCAATACATACAAATACCTTAAGAATGAGTGCCAAGGGGACGGTGCCAGGCTCTTTTCAGTGGTGCCCAGTGACAGGACAAGGGGCAACGGGCACAAACTGCGACACAAGAAGTTCCATCTGAATATGAGGAAAAACCTTTTTACCTTGAAGGTGGCAGAGCACTGGGACAGGCTGCCCAGAGAGGCTGTGGGGTTTCCTCCGGAGACATTCAAAACATGCCTGGATGTGACTCTGTAACCTTCTGTAGGTGAATCTGCTTTAGCCGGGGTTGGACTAGATGGTCTCCAGAGGCCCCTTCCAGCCCCGAGGGTTCTGTGATTATCTGCAAATCAGGCACAGAAGTAGCTTTCCAGTGCTAGCTGCTGAGGGCTAGAGAGATGTTCCCATGTATTCCCATTGTATCACAGCAGAGATAAATAAGTGCCTCCAACCATCACACTGCAGTGAATCCCATTGCCAAACCACGGTTGAAACGCTTCTTTCACTAAGCAGTGCCATTACTGGCATTAATTGGACAGGAAATCAGTCATTATTTGTTCTGTGTTATCTGGGCTGCCAAACATGTGGGAACATGCTGCCCTAAAGCGGCTATGGCCAGAAACATGCGGCACTTGGGATGCAGAAGAGAAACCAGGGGCTGGGGAGACTGCTGTTCTTTGTTGTAAACATACTTCTTTGAGGATTCTTAAGAGAACTTTTCTTGGGTTTTGAAAGGGATCCGAGAGCAAGGAATTTTGGTTCTGATCTACTCAATATCTAGACTTGCTCTACCCAAAATGGAGCTTAGTACCATGGGCAGTATGATGCCCTCCTCTGCTGAATTATTTCATCCCATAAACAATGGCAATTAATATATTCTTGAAAGCATTTATGATATGTGGTTGGCCACAGTGGGATGGGTGAATTTGCAGGTATCCCTTGGTGTGTACAGTAGGTTGTCCCTGTGGGGGAACAGGCGCCACTGTGACAGTGCTGTGTAAAAGATCACTTTTAATCATCCTCCTTCTGTTTTCTAAGTCCTCTACTGAACAGGGATTTTTTGGTCTCTCTGGAGGGTATTGGAGTCTGCAGTCTCATTAGCAAGTAGCAGGCTGTGTTTCCATCTTCCTACATGCAACCTAAAAGCTTTTAGAAAACAGCTGTTTGTAAGGATGGCACCTATGAATGGAAGGAAAATGCTGATGCTGTGCATTTCTCAGTTGTACTCTCAGTTCTTCACTAGTTTTCCACGTAGTCCTTTTAAACTGAGATATTAAAATGCACCACATGTCTCTCTGCTTCCTAAACCAGTGCAATCAAAGGCTGAAACAACCTTCACACCAGAGATGAGTGGATTTGCAATAATAATTAGCAGCAGACTCTTGCAGAAGATGCAACAGTCCACCGCTTGCAGTAACCTCACTAACATTTAATCTTCTTAGTGAGGTGTAGGTTACAGCACCTCAAACCAACCCTGAAAGCTCTTGATCAGCCACATCAATAACACGAGTGTTCCAGGCAATTCGGTGCTCTGGTCTTGCTAAGCCCTGTCATAGCAAATTAACACGGCACAGCTGGTGCTTTCAAAAGCTTCACAGTCAAAGTAACTGATACAGATTTGGAGTCCCTGATGGGTTGTGAGCAGGAGACAGTTGTTCATGCCCAGAACTGGAGAGTCTGATATTATCAATACCGGTGTTATTGCTGAAAGTTCATTTTTGCCTCATTTTTAAACAAATCCAAGCACTGGTGTTGCTTGATCATAGTAATTTTAACAGGCTTAATAGCAATGAGATTGAAAGATTGCTAAGTTTTCCTGGGACAATGCCTCATGGTTTCACAACAAGTATGTATAAGGAATAGCTGGGTTTAATATATTTGTTTCATTACAGCCACTTCATTCTAACTGGGCATACGGAACAAAAGGAGCAATTTCCCTTTCCCAGCACTTGCCCTGGAAAGTCATGGGAGTGTCATCCTCTGTCAGCAAGGCTGTATGGATCTCGCACCACCAACCCCCAGGGACAGCCAAGATGCATTTGGGGGCTGTTATAACCCATTAAACTAAGGCTGATTTTACGCAACCGAAAATAACATTGTGTTGTTCATCTGTATGACACTTCTGTATGACACTGCAATGCCCTGCAGTAAAGGAAGGATATTGAAAGGTGAGAAAATTGCTGCATAGTGTTACCTAACTTGTACATCTACCCAAGCAGCAAATATTTTGTTTGAAACCACGCTTCAGAAAGGAGTTTCAATTCAAAATAACTTCTGGGGCTATAATGAAACCAGGGAGAACTGGGCCTTGCAAGGCTATTTCTGTTTGTAAGAGAGATTGATATGAGACATATAGCCTTGGGCTTTGTGTCTATTCTGTCTCCCTCAGCCATTACACCCCCGAAATATGAAATTATCAGTCCTAAGCAGGTCATCCAGGCCTCCTAAAATAAGAGTCTAAGTTCCCCCCAAACCCAACAGAGAGAGGGAGGCCCCTCCAGAGACGTTCACAGGTCGCATCCTCCACCTAAACTAACCCAGGTCCTGATTTTAACCCCGTGCCATTTGTTAAAGACACAGGCTGTGCGGTTGGGAGACTGGGCTTCCACGGCTTCTCTGGGGGGTGTTGCAGGTGGAGCCCATGATGAATGCTGTCACCAACAGGCTCCCAGGCTTCCTAGGTGCTGACACCATCTCCAGTCCTATGGAAGATGGATCTTCCCTTGGCCATGAAGAAAGAGTCACAGATCCAGCAAGAGAGACAGTAAGAAGGACTCATGCCTTTAATTTGGATATGTTGGGGACAAACCAGACCATTGCTGTGTTCCAGACCTTGGTCCTCTGGATCTGTATTAGGTCGTATTTAAATTGGGTATAAATAACAGCACATGATTCTTTGTAGCTCAGAAGTTCTCCTTGTCCACTGCTCCAGTGAGCTCAGTGTTGACATAGTCTTAGTTCATTGCAAACATTTCTTTGGATTTTTAACCTCAATATATAAATGTGAAATAACGTTTAGTCTTTGTGTTTGCACCAGGGACACCCTGCAGTGCTCCCTGGGTCTGCCATGGAGCTGGGTGCTTTGTGTCTTCACGACACAGAAGTGCTGGTTGGTTTGCTCCTTTGCTGGGCCTGGGACAAGAGCTGGCCAGAAAAGAAAAGAAAAGAAAAGAAAAGAAAAGAAAAGAAAAGAAAAGAAAAGAAAAGAAAAGAAAAAAGAAAAGAAAAGAAAAGAAAAGAAAAGAAAAGAAAAGAAAAGAAAAGAAAAGAAAAGAAAAGAAAAGAAAAGAAAAGAAAAGAAAACCCCAAACAAAATTCCCTTCAGAGTAGAATGATGAGATATCATATTCAGGTTTTGTTGCATTTCTGCAGGAAACAAAACTTGAGAGACTACTGGGGCTTCCTACAGGAGCCTGGGGAGGTGTCCCCAGGTCAGTACTGCAAGTCCTGCCTGGGACGGGGGCTTGAGGACAGTGCCTTACTCAGTGACCAGTCACCCTGCCACATTCCTTCCCACTGCTGGCCTGGGAAGTCTCCTGTCAAAAGTTTTGTTAAAACACACTTATTTTGACAAATTCTGGTTTTGATGATCTGTCATTTCTGACAGTACATACCACAGTAACTCCTGCCCAGCTCTCCTCAGCCTGCTTTGACAGTGTCCATGGGGAACCTGCAGGGAAAAGTCTCCTGGCAGCAATTAGCACCTTCTAGTCCAACAAGGGAAGCGGTTGGATTAATCTCTGATAACCCTGCATGCCGCCTGACACAGTGCTGCATCCCAGATGGCTCACATGGTGTAGAGCTGGGCACTGCCACCAGCCACCCTGCCACCAGGGAAGGAGAGGGGCAAGCTGGGTGGCCAGCTTCAAATCAAAGGGTTACAGCCGCTGCCAAGCTGAAGACTTCCCACCCAAACCAAACGCCAGATGCTGAGCATCTGATGTGCAGCAGGAAAGCCAAACTACTCTGCTGGCACTGAAAAAGCTGCTGCGGGGCTTGTGCCCCTGTTCCCTGGGGAGGGGAAGGGAGTCTCCCAGGGTACTGGGCACAAAATGTGCCTGCACTTTGGAGACCCTTTGATGTTGTTTGGGTATTACAGCAAAACTGTAAAAAAACTACAGCAGAACAGCAGAGCAATGACCTGACAAGCTGACCCTGCACAGGAAGAGGTTGGGAGCCAGGCTTCTGTGTCCCTGCAGAAGAACTGGCAAAGGCAGGAGTTTTCCACCTCAGACTTAGCCTTGTGATGATCGTAACCTTCAAAACGGCTGAAGAAGCATTAACTGTAAATAAATCTTGATGTCTTTTAGGGAGACCAGGAGCCGCCTCTTGTTTTAGGGAGTAATGCTGGAGTAAGCAACCAGTCCCTGAGGTTTACCATGCTCTTCTGAAATGGGGGATCTAACTCATTTGCCTCTGCTTGCTGTCATCTAGTGAAGCTTGCTGGGAAGCCCCTCCCCCCCAGACTCCCTCCCCTTGCCTCCCAAACACATTGAAAGGAGGAGGATATCCTTTCAGGCAAACTTAATCCCACTTCCAAAAGGTTTACTGATCAGAGTGGTTTAACCAGCTGCCCTGCATGGCTTTTGTTCATGTGATCATCCCTGTGGATCCCACTTGCACAGGTAAAGCTATGGATCATCCAACTTAGCCAAGTGGAGAGCCTGACATGGGGCTGGAATGGTGAATGGGAGCTGCCAAAGTAGCTTGTTTTCTTAAAACAGGTTAGGAAAATGGAGCTGGGCCCTTTTCCCCTGTTTTTAATCTCTAGAATGAAATTACGGATGCCAGTGTGGTCAGAAGATGGGGATCTGGATGAGGGCTGTGGGCAGCTAGAAGCGGGAGCGGTTGTGTGCTGAGCAAAGGTCTGCAACAGCCAGACCTGATCCAGGGAATGGCAGGCTGCAAACACGAGTTGAGTCTGAAGGGATCTCTGCTGAAGGCTGGAAGATACCCAGAACCTCAGCTCCTTGAACACAGGAGGAGATGTTTACTATACAGAGCTTCTAATCAGAAGGCTTCTATTATAAATAAAGAGCTTGGTACATCAAATCGTAGCCAACATGTTTTGTTTCTCATATATAAAAAGATATTTATTTACCACATCAAAAAAGAAATAGCTGTTTGTTAAAGGAGCATGGCATTTCCAGCCAGCACTCAACACTGAATTTAATGCATCCTGAAATTTAAGCCACAATAGCGTCAATTCTCTCCCTATGTGCTCCATGAAGAGCACCGGGGCACTGCAGATCCCATCCTGCCTCCAAGCAAGGAAGCAACCAGGGGATCATCTGCTTGAAAAACATACAACCAGTAACACTATGCCACAAACACTGATCAGGTTCATGTCCTGCATACTGTGCAACTGTCCTGACTGCAGCAGTTACGCGACTTATTATCCCAAAGCAGTGAGACAGATGAACTTGAGGTAGATGAAAAAGACAAACAGGAACAACCTAGCACCAGAAAGTCAAGAGAGAGCTGAAGGTACTGAGGACCTTCCAGGAGATGGCTGGATCGTGTTAGACCCAGTTAGCAGTCAGTTAAGAGCTGCATTGGAAGGGTCAGGGAGGGGATGTGGCCTCTACTCAGCTCTCAGCTTAGAAGAAATGCCCAAGTCTGGAGGTGTTAATATTGAAAGTTTTGGGGCCAAATTTTATCCTTCCACACAATGAAGTAAAAGAAAGGGGTGACCGTTGAGGTGGAGGGGTTGAAAGACCTGCTGTCCTACCAATTAAGGCAAGGTGGCCTGGAGGGCTCTCAAGTTCTGTTGCTGATTTTGCTTTTTTCTGTTATTTTAGGCAAAGCCAAGGATGCTTAGAGGTGGGTTTTTACAGTAGATGAATACATAGGTGAATGTGATCGGTGTGCGACAAACATACTTTCAATGCTGAGTTTCTATGAAGAAGGAAGGACAATATTTTTCTAAATCTAGCACCTATCAAGAGCCATCATCAGATGGTGGGAGGGTTTTGCAAGCTCACTCTGCGCTCACATGCACAGAAGGTCCAGCCATAGCCAAATGCCTACGACATGGCCAAGCCCCATAACTCAACCCTGTCAGGGTCCACCCTCACCGGGGGGTACTTTGCGCATTGCAGAATCACTCAGGATTGAGTGTTTACAGCAGCGCTGGGCAGCACCAGAGTCTGGGAAAAGCAAATTAATTCTTCAGTGGTGGAGCTTTGTTTTAGTAGCAGCCCAAACATGTACAGTCCCATTCTGTATAAAGACTAACCATTCGGCGTGTCTGCATACCAAGCACACTGTCCAATTAAGTGCATTTAATACAGTCTTCAGCATGCTGACTTGTACATCAGGTCCTTAATTACACCAGACTTTTTTCCAGTGGTTGGAGATACAGCCCTTCGGTGAGGCCTAAAAGCACCAAAGGGAGCTGCTGGAGCCAGTGCTTTATCCAGATCAATAGAGAGGGGAAGGATAATACAATTACTGGTGGATTAAATTAGAGACAATAGCAATATCATGCTATATTGGGAATGTGGAGCATTTCATCAGGAGGAAGAGAAGGGAAAACCCAATGTGGTAGAATTGCTTTTGAGAAGGGAAGAAAAGTTGGATTCCTGGGGTACTTTTCACAGTATTATATGAAGGATATTTTTCATAGATTATTAAGGCTAAAGTTTGGTAATTTTCATTATTTAGTCAGATCTGTACACACCAGGTCATCGAATTTTGCCTCATCATTCTTGCTCTCAAAGACCGTTTCCATTTTTACATTAATTCAGTGGCAGAACCACAGATAACAAGACTTTCATATTCCCACAGAACTATTTTGAAGTATTCCATAGGAAAAAAATTCCAGAAGCTTTAAAAGACATTTTATATTCCAGAAGCACTCAACTTACAACTTTTTTGTAAAACCCTATCCTGGATGTAAAATAAGAACATGTACTGATCAAGCATCTCTGAGAAATAACCAAAACTATTTGCAATTTTGTATAAAGTTGAATGAGTAGTTTTATCTCAAAAAAAATCAGAAAAATTGGTAAATATGCTAAAATGTTTTGCTGTTGCATTTTGGGTTGTGGTGAATAATTGGAAAATGTTTCCAATCAAATGAACCATCTTTGAGCTAGAAGCTGGTATCTGACTGCAATTTAGCACAACCCATATGCATACCCAACATGGCCCTTCAAGCCAAACGTTACTTCAGGTTTTCTTTGTACACAATATTTCTTTTTTTGGCTCACTGTTGCCTCAGCCAAACGGGTATTTTAATAACTTCATGGTGTTCCATTACATGAAAGATATTATAATATTTGTAATCACCATCTTTATTTAAATTGAAGGCCATTATATTTTCCAATCTGCCAAAAGTTTTTCAAAACATACCCTTTTAAGGCCAGCCCAGTGTGTTTCCTTTGACCTGACCAGACCTTTATGCGACATACTTTAAGGATTGATGTCATCAGTAGACTTAACAGTGCCTAACAGCAAAATATTTTTTCATAAATATATTCATTAAGAAATAGTGGCTGTCTTCACATCTTTGCCTCTTGCAGTTTCACCTCTACATTTCTTGACAGGTATTTTGTTGTTGGTGTTACAGCTCTAAAAGCAACATCCATCATGAAATTATGGGTTTTATATCATTTGGAACTATTCTGGAAGCATATATTTTTTTCTTTTTTTAATAGTCTGAAGAAATTTCACCTCTTTTCTCTGCATTGTCTCAGCCTTTTTTTGGCAAGCCGCAGTGTCTTTGACAGAAGGAGCTGACCCACTAACTAACCCCTGCAGACCTCCCGGGGGCTTGAGACAGGGGAGAAAGACACTATTTCATAGATCATGATGAGGCAAATGGCTTCATCAGTGTCGTGGTCATCTTCCATCACTTGCTTTTGGAAACACCGCTGTAGGGTGTGAAACCTGATGTCTTGCATTGCTGCTCATCTCCATCACCGCCTGTTCCTCATCCTCCCCTGGGAACAACTCGTCATCTCCGCTAACCTTGAAAAAGCCTACTCAGCACGAATTGTCCACGTTCATTTCACTGAGAATCAGGCAATACCAAACACAGATAATAGCCCATTTATGTTGACTCTTGTTTTCCCACCTTGTAAACACCCTCTGAATTTATATTCCCATCATTCATGCTATAACATAGTTCCCTAAGCCATAAAAAGAACAATTCTAAGCTTCTTGACAGCTAATATTTCTGTTGAGCGATATTAATGCATTGTAAGTCTGACCTTAATACTGATGCATCACAGTCTGATCCTGATCGGTACTGAGTTCACACCCTGGCTCTTAATGTACCCTGATGTTTGCGGGGGTGCAAGGTGCTCAGCAATCAGCAGGATAGGATTCCAAAGCAGCAGTAACAGCCCAAACCAGAACTAAGATGCTCACTGTTAGTCTAATGTAAAGGTGAGACACATTTGCAGGAGCTAAACTCCACCAGGAAGGATTCCTGTAAGAAATGGTGTCCCCTTGGGGTAAATACCAGCAAGAAAATAAAAAGCTTTACATCTTCATACTGCTGTGGGCAAAAGCAGTGGTTGCAAGAAAGATCTGTGTAACATGTAATTCTAACTAAATACCAAAAGTTCACATGCACAGCATGTTCAGGTGAACAAAGTTTAGCTTTGGGTTTCTTTAGCTGTACCGTTCATTTTTGTGTTAATCATTGCATCTGCGAAAAGAATGTTCTTGGCAGCATTCACGCTGCATGAAAGCCATGACAATGCTTGGAATCACAGTCTGCTTAAAGAGCAACAGGCATCTATTAAAAAAAGATTATGAACTATAAACATACATGCACCTCCACACATGCTCTGTTACATCAATTTCTCCCACGTATACAACAGCTATCTTGTACCTGAAACTGTAATTTACGCACAAAGACATCTCAGCTTGGTTTCATCTCGGTGTGTCTTGGACTAGAGGGGTCAAAAACTTTCAGAAATAAAAGCAGAGAGCTTGCTTGGCTGACTTGATGTACAAACTTAAGCCCTGATACTTGCTTCATTCATTTCTGTGCAAAGATGTATCTAAATTCTTCTGGTGTAGTGTACTGGTCTACCAGCCATGATCCTGGGAGGGGATGGGAACAGCCAAAATACAGCTTGGTGGGGCCAGGCCACCCTCTCACTTTTTCTCTACCCTTTTCCTTTTGTTGTTGTTGTTGTTATTGTTGTTGTTTTTGCTAGTTTATAGTGTACTTTAAGCCCTGAGCACTTTGTTGGCAGAGCCAATGAAGACGGCCCTGAAGGATTTCCCCTTCCTTTTAAAGGACCTCAACACAATCAGAGCTGTTTGAAGTAACTTTGTTTTCTGCCTACTGATAAAGTCATTGAAATAAGAATTTTGGCTAAATGGCAATTAAGTTTTCCAGCTGTGTTGTACGCTGAGAAGATTGTGTCTGCTCTAGACGCTGGAAAGCTCACCCGCGGTGTTCACCAAGGCTGGGAGAACAGAGGTCAGCCTTCTCCAGACCAGCTCCCTTCCTGGGCAGCTGCTGGGTGCACCCCACGTTCTGCGGATGGGGAAGCTGGTAATGGAAGTTAAACCCTGTTTTTTCTGCAATAAGTTGCTTGGTTGTTTTCCTCGTCTTGTCATCTCACATTTGAAGTAACACCCAAACTGGGTCCCAGGACAATTTACTAGAGGTTTAAAGCTGCAGCCAAAGATTGGGACATTTGTGTACTTTGGAGGAATGAAACTACTTCAACACTCTCCCTTCATAGCCCGCAAAGTTAAATTACTCTGAGCAGTGAGAAACAGCTACCACCTTAAAAAAACCCAGAAAGTCAACTGTAATTTTCCCAGGCCTCCAACACGGAGCGATAACACGGTGCCTGTGGCAGGAGCCGGCACCACCATGACCCACCACTCTGCAGGGGGAAAGGTGCTGGGGAGGGGAGGGCTGAGCGCATGGATCCAACAGCTGGCTGTGGCCAGAGACAGCGTGGGACTGGGAACGTGGCACTCATTTCTGACTGGGAAGGATGCTGACTGTGGGAATGGATCTCCCATGGCTGTATTGTGGATTTGCCAGCACTTGAGGCTTAATTTTTTTTTATTTTTAACATAGATCACCTCAGCTTCTCCTAGAGAAATGTGCATGATCTCAGGATGGGGATGGTCGTTCCTCAGTTACACAGGGACTCAGATCAAAGTCTTCAGAGGCCTAAATCTGACTTTAGTGAGCAAGTAACGCATTGGGGATATACACTTGTCTCTTTCCCCATTAACCCAGGCCACAACAATGCCCACTGCTTGCTGCCAGCACACCAAGGGGCCACTGGATTTTCAAAATGGACCTTTCAGCCTTAAAAATCTCCATGGTAGAAAAAAAAACCAGCAGCAAAGGGAAGAGCTGAATGAAACATCTGCTGTCATGCCTGCAACAGCTTCATGTGGCTTCACATGGAGCAGTGGCACACAGGCATGTTGTCCTGGGCATTGTCATGTGCAGGTCACCAAAAGCATGTCAAAGCAAGAAGGAAGCAAGTTGTAGTCTCTCATTTTGCCACAGACACCCCCTCACACACATAGAAAATAAAGTCCATCCTTGCCACCCATGGGTGTCTCAGGGTAGAAACTTAAATGAGTCAGCAACCATTTATTTGATTGGCAAATAATTGCACACACATGATTTAGGTGGAAAAAAAATGACACCTGCTTTCAGAATTCCTTTCTGAGTATGTGGCTTATGCAAAAGACTTTCCTTAATGCCTCTCAAGCACGTGGAAAACCTTTGTTCCAATACCTTCCTTTCATTTGATGAGACTGGAGACTTCTGCTTGGATTCCCTTTTTTCGCCTTGAACACCCTGGAACACAGCTGCAATGCTGCTGTCACTGCCTACTCACTGGCATCCTTGATTGGGATGTACAGTTCATGTCATTAGCATACTAGGTAAAATTTTAAGTGCTGCAATGTCAACTGCTGTAAATCAGTGTAAGTTAAGTGCTTTGTTAAACATGTCCAGGTGTCCTGGTTTTGTTCTTCTAGGAACTGTGCAAGGCTTTGCTGTCCTGAAACAATGTACAGCACTTGGGTGTCTACCTCATACTTTAAGCCATATCTGTCTTATGCTTGATGATGACATCCTCAGACCGCTCCCTCTTCCAGGGCCAGGAAGAGGTGGCCCATTTATTCCTAACCTTACAGGAACAAGGATGTCAGTGCTGACTAGTCTTGTACATCCTAGATATGAAAATTAGCTGGTTTTTTAAATGCTTGATAACTCCATTATAGTGTCTTATTTGCATGTGTGCTGAAGCAGTTTTGTATCATTTCTCCCAGCTAGAAACAGTCGTATGTGCCACACTGAAACCCAGAATTCAGGTCCTGAAGATTTTTGTTGTAAAAGAAGCATCTAAGGGTATCCCTGTCCATGCTATGCCATTGTCAAGCCAATCAACATAGACAGAAACACTTTCTTTGGCAGTTATATCTGGAAATGCATTTTGTGGAAGGAAAGAGAAAGAACAAGGAAGCCTAAGAGGAGTGAGAGGAGAGAGATGGCTGAAAACCTTCATTAAACACACTGTGGAGACATGCTCTGTGCCCTGCACTTAACTGAAAAGCTCATTTCAAGTTTCTCATGTACCATGTTAGAAAATTAAGCTGTCAGATCTGCTTATGGGCAGCATGCTAACCTCTGAAACACATTTTCTCTGTTTGCTGGGATAGTGCTTTTTAGCAAATCTTCCTTCTATTATTCCCTCAACATTATTGTCATTCCTAGAATAAAAGCTGTCTTCACTGAGTGGGGTGTTGAGGTCTGACTCTCAAGGCACTCACGGTTGATAGGTAGTGATAATGCTGGAGGTATGAAAGATGAGAAGGACCTACATCAGAGCTTTACATGAGATCTCAGTCTCAAGTTGAGCAGAAATATATTGAAAAAAGCAGCACTTGTGACATTCAGCCTAACTTCTGCTCCCCTCCCTGCTCTGCCTGTCTCCCTCCACAGAGTGGTACAAGGAGCCTAGGGCAGACCACATGTCTCCATTAGCTGCTTCAGATAGCAACAGCTGTGATCAGTCCAGAATAGAGGTTTCTGATGCTCTTCGTGTGCTAAGCACAGGAATTTATGCTGCCCTCCCCAGCCCAGGGAATGGCTGTATCCACCAAACGACAGAAACCACCGAGTGATGGGCTGTGTCATTCTGTTAGCTGTAGAGGAGCCTGATGTCAGACATAAGACAGGTAAAGGTCAAATTTTTTGTCAAAGTGTATCGCGACAAAATACATTTAACTGAGTACATCTTCCTACAGCTATGATTTTCTTCCATCTCAACAATCTGTATTAGAAATCTATCTAAAGCTCTATTTTATCATTCCAGACTGTGCCAGTGTCCTCCTCCTTTACCAGCAAGTTAATGAAATTAGACAACCTAAGCTGTAATGAGCAAAGAGTTGCCAATGAAGAACACAAAAAAGATTCTGACTGAAAGGATTTTGGTGCCAAAGGAAGTAACTCACAGAGCAGAGTGGGCTGCAGGAGGGTAAACTGAAGGGTAAATCATCATCAGATTACATTTTGTGCAAAAGTATTCCAAGAGCTAACAACTGTTTGTGAACCAGCTGAATATGTAAGAGCTTTGAAGAAGTTTAGCATGAATAATTTTGCATGTTACTTGATTTTTGCTACTCTCCTTTTCAAAAGGAGAAAATAAGAAGATCTTTGCAGTAAATGGGGGATGTCAGCGTTTTTAGGGTAGGTCCTCCACTGGTGTAAAACAGCTGCATCTCCTCTGGCTGTAGGGTCTGTGCTGGGAGTGAGGCAACTTAGAAACAACAGACCAACCAAAGTTTGTTAGCATAAACTGTTTGGTGAATAATTGGGCGTAAGTAATGCGTTACCGCGGGCAAGAGCAGACTATGGTGCCCTGGCTGTGGTCAGCATCCACCCGGCCCAAGGTTCAACTGAGATGTGTCTGCAAGGTCTGGCACCAGGAAGAGCGTAGGCAGTTATGGACGGCACTCAGATTTGGTCAGTGGCCTCCTTGCTTAGCCCGGCACACTAAGCTTGAGTTATATATGTATATATGTGTGTGTGTGTGTGTCAACCACCTTCGTTATGAGATGCTGCTGCCTCTGATAATGGGCAAAGCTGTAAGGAGTGGTACATCTGCTTTCTTTTTTCAATATAAATGCTTCTTCATAGTAGTGACTTCAAAGCAATGGCACTGAGCGTCACTGAAAACCACTTTCTCCTGATGTGACTTTTCAACTGGCTAAGTACTGTCACCAGCACCAGGAAGCATAAACTCAGAGAGGGAAGGGATGGGGCCCTGCTGGACCATTTTGCTATTAAGATGTGATTCCTGCCAGGAAAAATGTTCTAAGAGTTTACACTAGGAACATGCAGATCAGCTTACGAACAACCTGTGGACTTGGAAAAAGTGTGATTTTCACACAAACTTGCAGAACAATATTTTTAAAGGCTGTGTGCATTTTCTGGATTTTTTTGACAGGAAAAATATCTTGATAAGAAGTAATGTTTTTATTAAATACACTTTTGTCTTGTCCTTCTTTGACTCAAACGCCACTGAAGCAGCTGCTGAAATACAGCTTGCAGGGGAGTACGTAATGAACTGGAGAGACAGCAGGCTAATTTTTAATGCCTGTAGGCACATGGAGACCCATGCACTTTAGGCTTTTACTGTTATCTGCAATTCTTGGCAGAGTTCTGTCTGCCAAAAAATATGTGCAGTGTGTTGGTGACATCCAAACAGTTAAAGAGAGGGGAAAAAAATTAAACTAAACATTTGTTTTGGGGATCGAGCATTAGATGTTAGCCACTGCTGACCCAGCCAGAGGATAACTGCTTGCAGCTCCTATCGCCCATGTGCCTGGTCCAAGGCTTTCTGCAGCCAGGGTGAATATTCCCAGTACTGGAGTGGCTTGTAGGTTGGGAGAAGAGTCAGTCCTTGGAAGGGCCTCACAAAGACCTTTGTTTCCACGTGTGGTCGAGCACTGCGTGATTTGCACAGACAGCCCAGTAGCCTGCACATGGAATCTCCTGGCCGAATCTGGGTGAGGAACTGGTTAAAATTCATGCCATTCTGTGTCACAAGGACATCCCGTTGGATACTCAGGTTCTGCATTCAGTCACTGGCATAATTATAATCATTACATGGAACACACAGAGGGGTTATTAAATAGCTGTACTGTTTCAGTATGCACTAATTATATAAAGCACAGTACAAGGACAGCACAGAATGTCTCCTAATAAGAGTAGCCTGCATCTCTGGCATCCATCTAAATTAAAAACCTTCTCAAAATGATAACCTTAAGTAAATATGCACTTCAGAGGCAGCTGTGAAAGAGTTAGAACTAACTCAATCAACTAAATTATGTGTAAATGGCTCCATTTTTATTAGCGGTCTCCAATGTCTACAAATTTCAGTGATAAAGCAGCCACAACAAATGGATTACTCCATTATCATCTCTTTCCTCTCTGTCAAAACATTTCTCCAACCCTAAAGACTAGCTTATAAATTAAAAAAAAAAAAAACCAAACAACAACAACGGCAACAGAAAAATCAAACAAAAAAAAAAATCCCTGCTTAAAAATCCATCCTTTGGTTGGCTTTCCTGAAGATAAAGTATGCACTCTGCACTGGGATATTTGAAAATACTGTGGAGGGGAATGCAAAAGGCCATTTTTGCTAGGCACACTTTGGTAAAAACACTCTAGACAATTATGATACTTGTAAATGCAATCTACTCCAAACACTACTTGCATAAAAAATATATGGGAAATAGAAATCCCCCATCAGTTTCTCTCTCTAAATACAGGCTGCCATGCCTCCTAGCAGAAAAAAAGGATCAGTATATAAGAAATCCTCATTTATTCAACAGCAGGGACAGGACTTCAACTGCTTGGACATAGCTGCCATGTGAGGTACTCCATGGTCTGGCCAGGGATGAGGAAGTGTGAGGCTCATAGCCCAGGTGGTGACTGTAATGCCGTAGGGGGGGGTGGGTGGGGGGATGGGGTTGGATGTATTCTGAAGATGCATATGCTGTTACAAGAGGCAGAATATCATGGAAGAAATTACATGCATGATGGGTCCAAGTAATTTTTAGTTGAGATGAGAGAAGAAGAAAAATGTCTGCCAAACAGTACCAAAATTTCACCTAAATTTGGTCAACAGTTTCCTGAACCAGAGGCTGGTCCCACAGCGTAATGCTGTGGAAGAGATTGCCTTCAGTCAGTAAAGGTTTTCAAGGCAAGCCAAACAAATGACCCCTCTGAAGCACTGAGTAGGACCCACACTTAGCCATTGTAAGGGGACAGCGTTTCTTTTAATATCTTATGCCTGAAAGACCAAATGAAACTCCAGAAGACCCAAGTGTGTCTCCCACTGTGCAGAGGGTGCATCAGCACAGTCATGGTTTTCAACCTATTTCATGGTTCCAAGAGAAGCTCATTTTGGATGAGGCTGTGACATAGAAAAGCAGCCATGGTTCAGTTCTCTGGGCACATGTGTGCTTGTAATGAAACATGCCATAAACTCTGTTCCCTGGGAGCAGAGACCGATCCCCCCTGCCTACAGCCCCTGCCAGGCAGCTGTAGGGAGCCACCAGGTGCCCCTGAGCCCCCCCTCTGCAGGCTGACCCCCCCAGCTCACCCACCTGCTCCCCATCAGCCTTTTGATAACCTAGAGTCAAACAAAAAATACTAGGAACACATAGGTGGAATTTGTGATGTCTGAATGTGACTCTGGAAGGATTGGCTTCAGGCAGTTCCCCACTCAGCCCACTCATAGTTTCTGTTCTGATTTTCCTCAGTCTCCCTGCACAGAACCCAGAGCCTCAGTACTCAAAGCAGCATCACTTTCCACTCCAGACATCTAAGTCCTTTCTCAGATCTGCATCTTAGTCTCAGGACCATTTATTCTGGGAATATACAAAGAAAATATAAAGGCTTTCTGTATAAATGGTTGGACAGTGATTTCAAGAGTTGAGCTACGAGCCTTTCATAGGGAAGGAACATCCTTTCTCTGGTATTAGTGCTTCTTTCATTTGGATAGCTTTTTTCAAAATTTTCTGACACTGATTTATTAGTGAAATTGTTGGTCTGTAGTCTGTGGCTGGCAAGCCTTCAGAGCACTGAAATGCCACTCCACAAACATGGATATTCCCCCTAAAGCCGTTAAGAGTCACCCAGAACACCCAGTGTGCGATATCAAGGTGGAGTGTATGAGAACTGGTTCTCATACATATACTAACTGGAGAGGTTAGCTGCAGCAATCCTGACAAGAAACTGGCCTGAAAATGCAACTGACAGAGCCTTTTTAGTTATGCATGTCTTTAATAACCTCCCTCACATTCAGGCTAAACCAGGAATCAGGAAAAAAAGGAGAGAGAGAAAGATATACTGGAGCTGACCTTCCCCAACCACTTTACAGAGATCTGGTAGGAGCTGGATATTTCGTATACCTCCAAAACTTGTTCACCCCTCCCTTAATGAAATGCTGGCTGTAGTCTGCTATTGTCCTGCGAAAGCCTTGTGCATCTCAGCCCTGGCAGGGTCACCTGAACGCCTACCTACAGGGATCTCTCAAGGTTGGCCTGTAAATGGCGTGATGTGGAGAGGAGGGTGCATCCTCCAAAGTTTGGGGTGAATGACTGGGAGAGACTGCCACTGCTGGCTTTGCCAAAGACTTGCTATGTGACCTCGGAGAGAGGGACTTCTTCTGCTGATCTCCACTGGTAAAATGCAGAAAATAACTCTTTCTGCACTGTTCATCATAGGGTTGTTGTGATGCTTAATTAAAGCATTTAGAAAGTCTTTCAGGCGCGTCAGTCTATAAATGCTAAACGAGGCTGTTATTCTTCTTTTCCCATGGTTACCGTCAATTGTTTTATTGATCTAGTCCATTATAGACTCAGGAAAAGAGTTGTTTATTACAGTGAGTACATAGAGTGGAAATATTTCTTTTCTCTTCAGTAGACTCAAAACCTGCTCCCACAGATGTTTTTAATCATCAAACATGTTGTCTTAAACCCACAAAAAAGGGCAGGAAAATACTGGGTATCATTCCCTACTAACTAAAAGCCTTTTTTTCTGATCTTTCCATAACAACTGTTATGCTCAGTTTATTGGCATCTATTGGGACTTCCATACAAAAGAACTTCAAGAAAAAAAAAAATATCTGTGGTCTTCAAGTATAGCTGCATGAAAAACTACTTGATATCAATAGGAGGCTTCCCACTGTTACACAAGGATTTAAATCTGATTATTAATGCCCTGCAATCTGATGGTACGTAAAAATCTCAGATGATTTTACTGAGAGTTTTGCATGCAAGGAAATTGCAAAATCAGTCCTCAGTATTTAAATGCTTTTAAGACAAGTGAACTGATGTCAGTGTAAAGAAATGATTAACAGCAAAAGATAATTTCACTACAAGTGCTGTTAATTTTTTCTCGTTACTGTGAATGTGTATTCATGCTAAAAATCCAAAGCATTTTGTACTAACTCCATGCAAAAGCAACATTTTTAAGATGGCTATCTTGGCAGTCCAATTATTACTCATAGAATCCCTGAGAGTCCTATGTACTTGCGTTATGCAAAGAACTATTCTTAATTAGTTCACAAGTTAGGCAGCAGTTGATAACATAACATTTAACATTTCAGAGAAAGCTGAGCAATAAACAGGTGCTTTGTTACTGTGCTCCCTTCTTTTTCAATTACAGGGAGAATAACATTTTTACAAGGAATCAAACAAAGGTTAATTTGCAATTAGAGCTTTATGATGGGAAGAGGCTCTGTTGGTGAGTCCTATGACTCACAAGTCCATCACTGAGACACAAAAAGGAAAGAGAGGTCAAAAAATACTCCACAGACACGTTCTGATGCTTGTCCATTGGTTTGAAATTCCCAGCTCAAATTAGGTCTTATTAATGAGGTACTAAGCCTTCACATCAGAAGTGAAGTGTGGAGAGTGAAGATGAAGATTTACCTACATAAAACAAAGATTAGGAGAAAAAAGCGTTATCATTCCTTGACAGGAATGTGAAACCGACATTAGATGGTTTGCCAAAAAATTGCAGCAGGTAGAGGAATGAAGCTGGGTTAATTAGCATTGATAATATACAACTGTGGGCTGGCTTGAGGGGTGTTGGGTTGGCTGATGTAGATAAGGTGCAACTGTGGCTGGTTCTGTTAAGTGGTTGAGAGCCAATGAAGAGAGAGCAGCTGAGGAACAAGCAGAGAGAATGAGTGCCTGGGTGAGGAGAGACTAGGGGAAGGCAGTAGAGGGATTGGCATGAAGAGTATGCTGGTATGAGATGATAAAAGACCTTGTTGCAGCTTGATGGTTTGGAGAGTGCTATGACAGCAGCAGACTTGTGTCCTAGCTTGTTGTCTCATAAGGTAAATACTGATTTTATGTTCTTTCTTCTATGGCCCTACGTAAATACTTGTGGGCTAGTGAAGTTTTCAATTCATAGAATGTGAATCTGAAGAAATAGTCCATGGCTACTTACTGTGATGTATGGGTGGGAATGGGGACGGGGTGAGAGCCTATATTCAGGTATCTGCTGGAGACCAGGTCTTGCCTGTCCATCCCTGTAGTAGTCATACCATATCCTGCATAGCTTCTTAAGAGCTCTGTGCATTTTGTTGGGTACTGAAGCAATGCATGGGTAGATGCAGTGAAATAACACTGCAATAATGACTAATGCCTAGTCATACCCAAAAATGAGATGTGTGCAGGAGAAAGAGGGAGACTCATCTTAGAAAGGAAAAGACTAAAATCAAATAATGTGTAGTAAAACCCCAGTAATAATTTGTAATGGGGTCCTGTGTGGTCTACAGTGTCTTTGGCTGACATGAGCTGCCCTTCCCTGATCATTATGATAGGACACCTCACTCGCTGTCGGTGTGCTAATGAAAGTTGATTTTTAATGCTCTTTAGAAAGGAAAATCATCCTTGTTTCTCCTGACAGACAGGACACATCCTTCTGCTGCCTAGAGATTGGCCTTATGGATATGTTTAACATGCATGATATTGCTATGGCTAATGGGTCTGAGGCTCTTGTCTTTTCTCCAATAACAGAAAGCTGTATGTGAAATAGCAGAGCAGGTGGGCTGGAGACTGTAGGTACATCCATGTTCTGGCACCCAGAGTTGGAGCAAAGGTTGCAACTCTAATCAGTCACCGACTTCTTATTCTAAAATAAAACCTGAATAGATATGTAAGACTTCCTTGCTATTCAACTACATTTTTTGAACAGAGATTTAATTATAACTGAAAGGTGCATATTTACCTTGTGTAGCAGAGGCAAATTCAGACACTGGTCTTATTTTATTTTATTTCTAACCAGCTCTTGAAATGGCTGAACGAGAGTGATCAGCAGAGGTTGGCAAAGCCAATGCCAGGTATGTCCACAGTGGCAAGCAAAGCAATCAATGCAGCATAAGGATGTACAACCTCAGCAATGTGAAGCTTCTGCCATGAAAAAGGAGTGTGCAAGTGCTCAGGCTACCTTGGCTCAATTGTTTATGAATATTTCTGCATACCTGAAGTCATTGATACTCATAAATCAGGAAAAAGTAGTACATGCAAAATAAAAATTAAAGTTTGTATGTGTCATCTGACTTTTAAGTCTGTAATCTTTTGGATTTTACTGTTCAGTTTTGTCTAGCAATGGCAAAGCTGAATCATGCTTTAAAATGAAATCTGGCAGCCGACTTCAGCATAACTTGACTCCAGGAGCTAAGGATCTAAAAATTCCAATAACGTAAGGTTTATTTTAAAATTATGGGAGTTGACAACTGCATCCTGATAAACTGGCACTTTCCAAGTCCTAAGCAGAAGGTGGGGAGGAAAAAAAAAAAGGAAAACCCAGTTTGTGCCCAGGTTGGAGTTAACATCTACCTACCTCTTTCTCGCACCTTTGTTCACCTGGAGAAGTGTACCCTGGCAAAGTAGGAAGCTTTACTGTCCATGCATGCTTATTCCTCACCCTGAACCTCAGACCTGGGTCTTGCCTTGAGTTTAAAAGAAGGTAGGAAAATAACTTCTGCTTGGATGTGTATTCCAGGAGCTGAATAGATATGATCAGCCTTGTGGCAGCATAACAAATTGCTGAGCATTTCCTGAGTGACGGTGCATATGCTGGGAACTTGCACACACTTCCCAAGGTAACGAACCACGATGCAGCAGGGTGAGGCTATGGCATCACCCAGTGCTCCCAAGAAGTGTGTGCTGTCCCAGAAGATGGCCCCGGAAGAGGGGCCACCATGGTCTCAGCTGAAGTGGGTCAACCTCTCCAGCTGCCCTAAGTTGATGCTGCCTCTAGGCACTCCCTATCTAGCTTGTTCTTTCACTTGAGCCCATGGCGGATTTCAAACCTTGTGACAAAATGCAGAGAAGTAGCCCTGGAGGAGGCCAAAGCAAATCACCGAGCGGCCCAAACACTGGGCGCTCATCAGCGGGAGGCAGGGCCAGCCCTTGCTGTGACCAATGGCCCCAGCCCCAGGGCCGAGCAATGTGTGTGTGGGAGTGGTCACTGCCACACAACACCTTAAATCCACCTGTCTGTCTTCACATTTAAAACATACCTTGATTAATGGTGCTGAACACCTGATAAATGAGAATCAGCAGAGTTGTGCATACAGATATCTGGGCAGATTAAATAATTAATCATCCTGTAATTAATAAAGACAGATACTGGCTTTTTCTGAACTTTCCCTCCTCCTCTCCTCGCACAGGCTTTCGAAAGGTTTTTGACAAAAATAACTACAGACACCAGCAGCTAATCTTACTTTGTGGGGGAGGGGGGCCCCCACTGCTTTATTAATGTGGCAAAATCTGTGCATACATTTGAGCAGTAATGAGATCTCCAGGGCAAAGTATGACATCTGCTCCAGAACTTCTAAAATACAGGTTAATTTACACCAGCCAAACTTCTTTGAAGCCAGGCAGTTTGATTTTCACTTGTAGACTTAATGTAGTAGCGTCTGACAAACATGCAGCCCTCAAAGGCCTTGCCATTACTTAGCTCCCAGTAAACGAACCTATCAAAGCACTTTATAAATAATACAACCAAAAAAATCCATTGGCAGAGGAGCAGCAGAGTCCTTGGACATCATCATGTGAGTGGTCACCTGCCCCAGAAGTGGCCATGGCTACAGGGATGGACCAAATGCCCACAGCACCACTGTTATTTCTGCTATGATCATCAAGAAACTCAAGTATGTGAGGAATAAAGAAACAGCATAAGGCAGATTTAATAGACCTGGGAATTAAAAGAAAAAGTAAGACTGGAAGTTGGAACTGTCTTCCTTGAGGCTAGACCAGGCTACTTATTCCCCTTACTTTCCTGGTCAAACATTGCATTCCCCTTTTCTTTTTTTTTTTTTTTTTTTTAATGTTTGGCAGAAAATAGCCAAAGTATTACAACAAAATTTTCAAAGTAGTTTAAATACTTTTGATACATTTAGATGGCAGATTGAGCTAGAAAATTTGCATCAGCAGGGATCCTTTGTGATGGCTGAACTGGGCTATTGGTTCAAGTGCTTCTTAGTCTGTTCCTGATGGTCCCTTCACCCCTTTGCATGTTCTTGTCAGAGTATACTCACTTGGGACCCTGCAGTTCAGGTCCTCGTGGAACTAGAAATGGTCCATAGGTGAAACACAGTGGAGGACAAATGGTTATCTAGAAAACGTTCATCATGAGTTCAGGCACTTATGTACCAGTAGAACTTTCCCCTTTTGTTAAACTGAATTATCTACGGTAGCTTATCCTTGGGAAAGTTAAGAGAGAACTCAAATACAACCTTAACACTTGCATGAGGAGATTTCGTACAGGATTCAGCTCTTCAAGCTGAAGTGAAATTCATAATGAGCTCTAAGGGACAACAGTGGAGGCTGAGAAAATTCAGACCGCAAATAAGGACCTCAGCTTTTTCCTCACTTCATTTTGTTAGTTTTTTTTCTGTTGTTTAAGAAGAATGGTTACTAATACCTAGAACAACTTACTAGGGTATATATCAGCTTACCAACCAGCTGTAGACCTCCAACAAGCTCTTTCTAAAAATATATGCCACTTTCCATTCAAAAGTTATGGACTTGATACAGAAATCACTGGATAATTTTCTAAAGTGGAAGACTAAAGGCTCACAATTTTCTGGCCTTTAAACGCCATGAACTCACAAATTTGAATGAGATAAACCAACTGAAAAACACAGGCACTAGGACAAACAGAAAATGAGTCAGGTCTTAGACAGATGTGTCTTAGACAAATCAGTTTATTTCCTCTTGTCTCAAAAGCCCTTCCAACAAATTATTTAATGAGATTATTCTAAATCTTTTTCTCAAAAGTCAGTCTCAAATCTGATTTCAGAGATTACCTGCTGTAATAATCGAGACATAATTCCCAAAATGCACTCAGGAATGCTGAGTCCAGTGTAGGACATATCTAGGCTACAGAAGAGCTACCCAAGAGGTTCTGCTCACCGGGAATCTCTGGGAAAAGGTGTTGTCTGTTTTGCACACTTGTCAAACACAAAGGAAATTAAAAAAAAAAAACAAAACACAAAAAAGAGAGAACAAAATTAATGGAGCAATATGGACACTATCAGGAATGCAGCCCGAAGTAATCAAGTACAAGATCATGTTGCTTGTGTGACTGTTGCCATGACATTCAAAAAGCACTTACTATTATCATAGACTATGAATATTCTGTGGGCTGATTGATAGTCTGCAGCTTTTTTCCCTTGTAAGCAAATGCAATGACAATATTAAGCAATTACTGATAATGTCACCCAGCTGCTTTTCTACTGCCTGGGTGACGGGATTTCTGAACTGCAGAAATAACAGCAAATTATTATTAAAGTGTGGAGTGTTCCCCTCTGCTCACTGGCATTGCATTTGACCGGTGACAGCACAGCAGAAGGTTTCATTATGGCAAATGAAAGAAACACATCTTCAGTAAACTTTGCTATGGGAAAGTACCATGGGGCTTATTTAGCTTTGATTGGATCAATGAGATTCTGTAAACACGGCAATTAAAAATACGATTGGTAACAACGTAACCTGCTTTAAGGCTTCTGCATGCCTGAGAGGTTTATACAGGAGCTTGCTAAAGTACATTTCCTGATTAGGAAATAATCAATATGCAAGGTGCTTGACAGAGTCATGTGGTACCATGGTAAGGGCCAAATTTTCTTCAATTAAGTGTTGCACTAGCAACCTGCCAAGAGCCATTGTGTTAGGTTTAATTTATGGGCGATTTAGCAAATTGTGTCCATCTTTTCCATTAATTATCCAGCAAGGGCTATATGTCCCAGCATGCAATGCCTCACTGCAAGCCAAGCAGAAGTCTGAGCCTGGATCAAAGACTGGATGTTGGCTCCTGCTGTTGTTGGGTGTGATGGAGCTGCTGGAAGCATAATGGGAAGTTCCCCAACCAGCCTTGGCGTGGGATTAGGGGTTAGTCTTTACCTACAAGCTAGACCTGGATCTGGTGGTCAGCACTAAAGTATCAGCACCTCATGTAACTATTCAGAGCACTGAGGAAGATCTTGGAAGATCCCTCTGCTATTTCATGCTCGGAAAAGAGGGAGTTTCAGCTGCTGTTTTGTGCCATATTTTTGTTACTGGTCCCGGAAAAGAGAAACCAAAGTCACACTTCAGAAGTGCAAGAAGGCCATCACCTCCCACCACTGATGCTACTCCCTCCTTGCATGCATGAGGCTCTCAAGGTGAGAGAAGATCTAACCCAAAGTGTGCAGTGTCTCAGTCAGCCCTGAGGAGCATAGTTCCTATGGTTTGCAATAGAGATTGAAGGCTGGCTTCTTGCTTGCTGCGAACTGGTATGGCTGTTATGAAGTCAAAGCAGATATGGCAAGTTACGCCAACTAAAGATTTAGCCCTAAATTCATAGGGGTTTGTTGGAGTCACTCTAAACCCCTATAAAATGTAACAGAGATTAATATTCTGCTCATGGGGTTTTAAAGCACTTTACAGAAGAGCTTTTATTTTATTTAATTTTTATAGGATGGTTAAAATAAACCTATAGCAATAATAGAATTTTCTGTTAAATTTTACAACACTTTGCCAATAAAAATTGGCATGTGGATATGTGAGGGGAGAAAAATATTGGAGGCTGGCATATTAGAAAAGATGTGAAATGTTTCACAACAACAATAAGTGGCAGCAGCTTAGCAGTAAGGTAAATCTCCATGCCATGTAGAATGTAATTTAGATTGTAGTGTTTTGAATCCCAAGCTGCACATGAATCGACAGCATGATGCTATACTGCAAAAAACCCAAAAAAGATCATAAAGGCAGATCTCATCTGAAGAATGTGTTCAAGATGTAGTAGACATCTTTGTGACCTGGAGATTGTGTCCACATTTGCACATCACCTTCTAAGAAATTACTGGGCAATATCTGGAAGAGGGCAATGGGAATGATTACAGTTTAAAAAGCGAGACCAGTGAAGAGAGGTTAAATGATGTAGCTTTCTGTGGTCCAGAAAAGAGAAGCCTGAAGGGTTGTGAAACAGTTTGTCATGAGAAGGTGGTAGATAGGGCAGGGATTTATTGCAAGAGAAGGACAATCTGGCTTACTCCACAGGGAGCAATGAAGTGGGCATTAGGAAACCCCCTTTAACCATGAGACTAGCTAAGCACTGGGAGAGGAGCTGATTACCTGGGGGTCAAATCTTCCATGTGGAACATTTTGAACAGACTCCTACTGTGAACAGTGCAAATGTGCCTATTTTGTCCCTGAGCCTGAGTGCCTTCCAGTCCTATTTTTGTAATAAATTTTGCTGTGTACTGAAAGAGTTTCGCATATGCTGTTTCCTGAGCGGTTTGTGAACAGGCAGAGCTTCATAATATTCTTTTGAAAGGTGAGTAGGTGGGCAGGTATTACAACTTCAATTTAGAAAACTAGGGGAGATAAAAACAGAGATTTAAGTAACTTCCCTGAGGCCAGGGAAGCAACAAGCATGTCAGGCAAGGTTCAACTACAAGTGTTTCTGAACCCAGCAGTCCTTGGGAGCTCACACCCACCCTTCTCAGAGCATCTACCTTTCAGGGCTCGCTTTTCATCTGTCTCTGTTTTCTTGCAGCTGCCCGGCAGCTTCCATGTTTTTTCCTCCTGAGTACTTTGCTGGTCACCACATTAATAATTGCATACCTTGAGTTTGTAGCTGCCTTATTACAGATGAATACAGCTGCTAACCAGCCTTCATACCCTGTATCAAAGTTCTGATAGGTCATTCCTTGTCAAAGCATGGGAGTGACCCATGCCTTTGCTCCAGAGGGCAAGAGGCTGCCACCAAAGATACCACCAAAACTTTGGTGTCAAGAGCCTCAGACCATGACCTGGCTGGGACTGGAGAAGAGGTTGCTTTCTTGCCTGGAAGGTGGTCTGGCCAGCACACAGCAAGAGTGCACATATCAGTGCTCATTGTTTGCCTGACCTGTTCCCTTAAAAACATCCCCGGAAAATACCCTCCTGGCCAGCTTGAGATACCAGTTTCAAAGGGGAATAAACAATCTTTAGGACCTAATCAACTTTCATATGTCATTGGGATGAGGGGAGGGCTGGTGCTTTGTGAGTTTTTGGTGAAGAAGGGTACTTGCTCTGAGCACACCGCAAATGCATTTAAAGACGAGAGCCCTGCCCATCAAGGCAGCAAGCACAACAGTGGCTTCACTTCAAATTGACAGCCATTGCATTTTTTCTTTATTCCTGTCATTACTTTTCTAATAATTCATTTATATGGCTTCCATGGCCTTGGGGCACTAGGAACAATCACATTAAGAACAGTACAGATATAATTCAATACTTTTCACCTGTTCCTTACTGACAGTTACTTGCTCATTCATCAAAATATCCTTCCACTTTCTTCTACCTTTCTTCATCAGGTATGGAATATACTCACCTTGCACTAGGTATTAATTAATGTCTCATAATCAGCTGGCTGAAGGACCCTAATATTGCCATGGTTTCTTTTGCATTAGAGTCAAGCTAGAAAATCCTTATGCCTTGTGCCTGAGGATTAATACCGAACCATGGCTGACTTCTTTATGGAATTGCCTCTTGTATTTGCATTAATACCAGCGGAGATCTTCCCCAGCCGCACTACCACTGTGCACACCAGCAATTGCAGCTAATTTGTACATATGCTTCCATTGGACAGACGCCATGCAATTAGGAGGACGCCCTCGAGACATTAACATTTCTTGTCTCACAGTACATGCAGTGGGAGAACACAGAAGTTTATAGGGTGTTGTCCATGGGAGTGTGTTATTTCAACAGTATTTCTATGCAGCTGTGAGGACAATCCAGAGTTGGGCAGAGATCCAACACAAAGAGGTTTCTGAGGCCACAGTGGAAATCCCTTAAGTCCCTGTTTGCTGGAAGAAGATGAGGTAGCATGGGGCACTGATGGTGCTGGACTGGAAAACTTCTGTTTCCCTATTGGCCTATTCCCTCTGGGACCCGGACACCAGGACCTTACCCACACTTTTCAGGATGATTGTAACCCCTAGTCCCAGCGAAAGGCTCATCAGCTACATCTCTGTGAAGCCCTGACTATAGAAAGGGTATCAAGGTTTTCCGCCCTCCTGGAACTGAGACAGTTAATGGCAAGGACACTAGTGCATGTCAGGACCTCAGTGTCAAACCAAAGGACCTACAAGCTCCAAAGGACCAGGGCCAAGACCTTGCCGTGCTAGGTCCTATCCACCAGAGACCTGCTGGGGTTCAGGGATCCTGTGGGGGAGCTTCCTTGGGCAGCCACAGTGTGCCTGGCCCTGGGGAATCCACCAGCTGTGTACTCTGCGATGCTGCTGAAACCTTGGTGTAGTCTGAGACTAACATGTTTTGACCAAGACATCTTGGAAGCAAGTAATCTGGAAGAGCTCTGACAGGAAAATTTTAAGCCAAATTTCCACCCTGTGAGAGTCTTAGAGACTCAGTGAATCCCATTACTTTCTGGCAGAAGGATCTTGGCATCATGGTCCATCCCAAGCTGTGTCCAGACGGTTCATTTCTAGGACCACCTGG
The DNA here is from genome assembly GCF_015220075.1 of Falco rusticolus. Classification (NCBI taxonomy): domain Eukaryota; kingdom Metazoa; phylum Chordata; class Aves; order Falconiformes; family Falconidae; genus Falco; species Falco rusticolus. Next base: position 22,963,852 of record NC_051191.1, on the reverse strand, counting down.
GAATAGTAAAAGTCTTTGCCTTTGCAAGTCTGGCATCCACAGGACTGTGTCTATCCTCTTTTTCAACACATGATAGGGAGGAAAGTGCTTGATCCCACTCCCTTCTCCCTGTCTTACTCGTACACTTAAAAACCCACAAAGCATATGGAACAAATTGATTCAAAATACTGCACTTTCAGCTGGACTGATTTTGAGAGGACAGCATTCACCCCCACCATCACTACATTTGTCCCCAGGTGCTAAAATGATGTATACAGAGGTTTCAGCACTGCTGGGTAATTTAGGAGTGTTGTCATCATGACAAAAGGAAGAAAATTGATTCAAATCAAAAGCCCACAAACAAACTCTGACCTTATTCAAATCAGAAAAAACCCAATCCCAACCTCTGACAGCTATGGTAGGATGTCAGAGAAGCTGAGAAGCCATGCAAGATGCACAGTATTGATTGCTGTGTAATAACGATTTCCCTTCAGCCCAGAGACTCTACCATATACTTCATTCTGCATTCCAGAGCACGTCTCTGAGCATCGCTGGGGCTGGGAAGTAGCACACACCAGACATCGCTGGGGGTTGCAGGTTAAGTACTGCACTTAGGTTTTATGGAGCAGAAGAGTAGATAAATTCTGTCAAATGAATGCAAATGCTCTGCATTAATTTTTGCTTCGGGAAGTCTTTAAGCAGTTCCTTAGTTTTTTGGAAATATTTCTAAGATTTCTCATTTTGTGAATTGCCATGAATCTCTCCTTGGTTCTGATTTTCAGTTTGGTTTGATTTTGGTTTACTTTGTGCACTGGTGTTGGCTGTGGTAGAGTTAGTTTTCTTCACAGTAGCTGGCATGGGGCTGTGTTGTGGACCTGTGCTGAAAACAGCATTGATAATGGGTGTTTTTGTTATTGCTGAGCAGCGCTTACACCTACCCAAGGGCTTTTCTGCTACTCATCCCACCCCACAGTGAGCAGGTTTGGGGGGCACAAGGAGCTGGGGCCTGGGGGGCAGCTGACCCCAGCAAGGGATATCCCGTACCCTATGGCGAAATGCTCAGCAGGTGAAGCTGGGGGGAAGAAGGAGGAAGGGGGGGACATTCGGAGTGATGGCGTTTGCCTTCCCAAGTCACCACCACAGGTGCTGGAGCCCTGCTGCCCTGGGGATGGCTGAGCCCCTGTCTGCCCATGGGAAGCAGGGGATGAATTCCTTGCTTTTGCTTTACTTATTAAGCTTGTCTCTATCTCAACCCACAAGTTTTCTCACTTTTATGCTTCTGATTCTCTTCCCCATCCCACCGGGAGGGGGGGAATGAGCTAGCAGCTGCGTGGGGCTGAGCTGCCAGCTGAGGTTAAACCATGATAGTTTGTTAATACCAGTGCAAATATTTCTGATTCTTTGCTAAAAAAATTCATGACTTGCCTACAAAGGCATCATGTTTTGTAACATGTTCACCTCTAGAAGTGAAAGTTTTAAAGAATGCCTGATTTTTGGTCCTTCTGCACTGCCTGGAGCATCACACAGACAAAAGAGTGGCCGCATTCCTGACTGCATACAAACTGGCATGGTTCCTTCAAGGTTGGTGGTGTAACACAAGTTTTTGCATTGCTGAGTCTCTGTCTTGCATTTCATTTCCTTTGGGTTTGGTCTTTTCTTCACTGACACTAATTCTTTTGCAACATACATAATAGGCAACATAGCTTTATTTCATCTCCCTGTTTGTGCTGTGGGTGATATCTCCTGGGGAAGATTAATGGCTTAAGCTGATTTAATGGTGTATGTACTTGTCACAGGGAAAAAAAAACAACACAAACCCCTTTCTCTTTTCCTGTCCAGACTGAAAAATGTTATAGAATCATAGAATCATTTAGGCTGCAAAAGACCTTTGAGATCATCACGTCCAACTGTTACCCCAGCACTGCCAAGGCCATCACTAAACCATGTCCCCAAGTGCTGCATCTATGCGTTTTTTTAAACATCTCTAGGGATGGTGACTCCACCACCTCCCTGGGTAGCCTGTTCCAATGCCTGACCACCGTTTCGGTGAAGAAATGTTTCCTAACATCCAATCTAAATTTCCCCTGGTGCAACTTGATGTTTCCTTTTGTTCTATTGCTTGTTATCTGTGAGAAGAGACTGATCCCCACCTGGCTGCAACCCCCTTTCAGGCAGCTGTAGGGAGCCACCAGGTGCCCCTGACCCCCCCCTCTCCAGGCTGACCCCCCCAGCTCCCCCCACCGCCCCCCCCAGCCCCTGCCCCAGCCCCTGCCCGGCTCTGGACATGCTCCAGCCCCTCTGCGTCCCTCTTATTGTTTTTTTTTCTGCAAACAGCACCCCCCCCCTTATTTTTTTCCCTTTGGTATTTGTTGTTTTCAGCCTTTGATGGCCTTCCAAATAGCTTTACCATCTTTCTGTGCATCTGTGATGTTCCTATATTAATGTGAGTCATTCTTGCAAATAAGTCTGGCACTGAGTTGCATGTATGAGAAGTTCCAGTTTCTCTCTGCTGCGTTTCAGGAGTTATGTTAGCAGAGACTCTGACCCTATGCAGAGTCAGTTCAGCCACTTGCTTTTGTTCTGCTACCTTTCCCTTTTCTTTTTGCTGTACCCAGGAGGAATGCTGGCTCACTTGGGGAAAGAGGTTTGTGATGCCCGTGGGAGAGGTTTGAAATATTTGGCTGATGTTTCCCCTTGTGCTTGCTGAAGCACCAGCACACGGTTATCACCCGTTTTAAGAGGATCTTCAAAACACCCTGAAATGCATATATATGTGACAAAACCATGGTTTAAGCAATAAATTTTTTGAAACCTGAAAAGCACTGGTTGGATGCTCAAGAAATGCCAAACAATGTTTTTTGCTTAATGTTTTTTTCTTAATCTACCTGACAATCTACCTTAATAATAATATTATGTTTCCTAATTAGACAATCTACATTCAACAAGAATGCAAATACCATCAGTAAATGTGCATGAGTGATTTAAAATAGAGTAACTACTGGAGTATGCAGACACATATTTCTAAAAATGAGTTGCAACACATTGTAAAAGTCACACCCATTTTATCAAGCATTCTTTACTACTCTATCAAAATGAGGACAAAAAATCAGATGCAGCTTTTCCTGTGGACAAAGTAATTTATTCCAGGGAAAGATGGCATATAGATGTAAATGGGAAGGCACAAATTCACCCCCCACCCACAGCATGTGTTTTTGTCACAGTGCTGTATTTTTATTTGTGCATTCAAAAGCTGCCTGGCCTTTTCATACAGTCCGTTCAGCTCTGTGAGGGTTTACTCCCACAGATGTCTGTTTTGTCAGTCTGGGCTACTCCAAAAAAGTGTGAGGAGGAATGATAAAGTGCTGTGAATTTATCTTGAACTCCTAGATGGTATTAATAACATGAGGTTAAGTAAAAAATAGCCATATGACAATATAACTTGAAGTTGGGTAGAGAATAGCCATATGACAATAGTCTTATGCATGTTGGTGTTGTACACATGGAACCTGCATTGGGTGAGAAGTTCGAAAATGCCAGGCATAAATGGATGTTTTATGATGCAATTTTCAATTGCATGACCATATGCTGCCTTCACCCTACCTTCTGCCCCCATGATTTCCTTCTTCCTTGTGTAGGGTGGAGCTGTCTTAAGGATGAATCAGTGAAGGTGTCTGCTTTCTGAAGGACTCTTTGGCATTTGAGGCAGGCAGAAGGTGTACAGGGAATGAGGCTGAGGAGTACTGCAGAAGATTAAATAGTCTTTGGGTGAAGACAGCTGGTGATATGTTGATTCATATATTCCCAGACTTTTACTAATGATCCCTGACACCTAAGTTTATTTTCAGGTTTGTGAGTGCTATCCCTGGCACTGACTTGAAGAAAGCCTGGGCTCTGCCAGAGGCAAATGGGTGAGGGGCACAATGAACACAAAAAGTGCTGTATAATGTTAAGGATGCAGAAAAGTCAGAAATGGCCCAAAACTGGAGACCTTTAACAATTCCTTCATGGCTCAATTCTGCATCCGTTAAATGGAGACAAACCCAGAGTCTGATTAAAGATTTTGATGAACTTTAATACTGTTGCAATTAATGCTACAGAAATATAAAATGAATAATTCTGTTTTCAGGGCAGTATTCAGTAAATAAGACCTAGGGTTATTAACTGAGAAATGAGGAGAATACAAAATAAGGAATAGACACTCATTACCTGGGCACTGTCCCTCTTATGCACAAGATGAGAAGAAACTTGTGGAAAAATGGTGTGCAACTGCATAATTAGATGGGACAGGGCTGCAGGGATGTCCCTTGCTCCGATATTTCTCAACTTTGCATCTTGATGTTGTTCCCTCTTTACAAAGCAGCTTTGCACGTGCACATTTTACCTCTCACATCCAGCTGAGACACAGAGTCTGGGCTGAAGGAGGTTGCCACACCAGGGACACAAGTTGTCTGCCTTGTCTTTGCCCTTCCACCCCTCACTTGTCCATGCCAGACTTAATCTATTTAGTCCTGGAAGCCACTTCTCAAACTCTTGACTCCAGCTCTAATACTCTGTTCCCATCCTCCCATGTCTCCTAGACTGTTTGCCCCATCTTGGGTTTTGTTTCACCTGCACTTGTGCCTTAGTTTTCGTGCTGCTGTAGGTGTCAGCAGGGATCCCGGGGATGCCACACAGGCTGTCTGCCCCATGTGTTGGGAGTCACCCCTCTAACAGAGGCAGAGATAGATCCTGGCTTAAAGCTCAGATGAGCTGGCTTCAGCCTGGATGTTCCTCAGGCATCCCTACCCTGGTCCCATACACGTGCTTCCCACCTACCAGCAAAGGCATGAGGATAAACACTGGGACACTGGTGCCGTGGAGAGTTATCTGGCGTTACAAAGCCACATTTAATCTCTCATCTCACTTGATCTCTCTCTAAAGACCACAGTGCAGGAGGGGAGGGGTTGTACCAGCCGTAATGAGGCTGAATATTGCCTTATTTGTACTGTGCATTTCTTGGGCCTGATCAAGGAGTGTTTACTGAAAAGATTAGTCCTGTAAGTAATTAGTCTTGCTGGAAAAGAGTTTCAGTGGCACCAGATAATACTCTAACTCCCTCTATCCAAAATAATTTAATCTCTTCTAAATGAAATCCATTTTCCTAAAGAAAAATTACTTCCACAGTATTATTCCAAACCTGGCCACGGAGAGATCCAGCTTTAGATGAAGCAGTAATGACTTCACCTAACTTTGTCTTTCAGCTCCTGAGCTACTAGAATTAATTGAGCGTGTAATTAAGGAAGGGTTTTCTTACCAATATGATCATGCCTATAATTAAAATCTCACACAAATGTGTATGTGGAAGAATAGGGCAGGGCAGAGTGGGGGAGAGACCGAAGTGTCTGACAGGTTTACATCAAAGGACCTGAGCTCCTGCAGCTCCAAGCCAGAGGGAGGGGAGGAAGGGAAGACAGGACTGGCTGATAACTCACTTGATATATTGGTTTTGGCCTCCTGTCTTCAAAGCCCTAAGTGGTTTAAGTGCTGCCTACCCAGGAGATTGCTTCTATCTTTAATGTTATTTCAGCAGAGTCAAACTTTGCAAGCATTTCTGCTCCCAAGCCCTGGATAAGCGCAAGAGCGATGATATCTGAATGTTTTCAGAAAGATTGGGATGGGTTTGGGTGATGCTTTGGGCTGTGCCCCATCAGCACTGCAACCCAAGGGACCCCATGAGATGCCATGAGAGCCATTGCTTCCCTCTGGGTTTTGTTGCATGGGAGACCCGTGAACAAGATTTTGTAAAAGATGAGTGGGGGGTGGTGGTGGTGGTGTGTGTGTGTATTACTGTTATTTATGCTGCATTTAATATTAATCCAGCCTTCAATAGCAGCTTTCTGCCTGTGATATGTGACCTGAGTCAATGGCTCTATCTGGGGACAGCTGCATTTGGGGAGGTTTTGCTGTTCTGAACACGGGGAGAGTGTGGGTGCTGGGAAGCTGCAACACAGCACCTCCACAGAAGCTGAGCTCCTGCACAAAAGGGACAAGGACCTTCCCTAAAAAAATCAAATGGGGACCTGAAGCTTAAAAAGAGAAAGGGATTGACTCCCTTAGCTTGTCTTCCATGTGTTGTGATACCTGTGGCTGTCTCAGGGAGGGAAAAAATTCCTCCCTCATAGTATAACCAAGCTAAGGACCAAGGCACCAAGGAAAAACGTAGGTGTGGGTGGGTGCTGCATGAAAGAAGGCACCTTGAGCAGGAAAACTGCCCTCTCATTTGTTTGATAACTGCTGTGCTGAGGTAAACTGGACTTTGTATGTTTGTTGACATTATTACATGTTTATAAATTACATCAAAAAGACACCTTTATCTGTCCTCAGGTCTCCTCTGAACTAGAACAGCCTGAAGGGTCTGGGATTTTTGTCTTGCTGGTTGAATCACAAATGGGGTCAGGTTTTTTATCTCATAGATTTGGTGGGGTTTGTATTTCAATGTAGGTAAAAGAGGAATGGGAAAGTTGAAGTACATTAGGTGTTCATTCTCAGGAAGAAAGCCCACACGCCCAGCTGTGTGCATATTTTTACATTCATCTAAACCCAGTAAAATATTACAAGGAATACCTGTTCACTGCTGAAGTGCATGCTGAGGTGCTTCAAACTATGCTGGTATGCACTGGTCATGGGTCAGATGTTTTGTACATGAAATACACATTGTGCAAGGGCTTTATTGCATTCTGTATAGTCCCAAACATTAAACACACACAGTCCCTACAAATAACTGCCTTCAAAATGACCTTCTATATCAAACAGCTGTGCAGGAAAGCTGTTTTCCTCCACAGATAACTACTATGCTGGCATTTTGGGACAACCATCATTTTTGTTTCATAATCATCCTTGCAACTTTCCCATTTTTTTTCAGCTTTCCTATTTTTACAGCAGTTAAGACTTTGCAACCTTCCCCAGCAGATACAACCTGCGATTCACTGCTAATAGCGGGTGGCTCTGTCCAAGTTCTGCTTTTGAGAAGGATGACCAATTGTCTCACCAACAGCTGCCCATTCAGCAAACTGCTTCATTGAATGACTAGGAATATGGCTGCTCACCACTGTATTTTCTCTGCAATTATTAAACCCCCCTGAAACCTGTAACCCACATGCTGAGCTGGTGAGCTTTATGCTCCCAATGCTGTCATTGTCACTTTTCTTTGATTCCTCCAGTCAATGCCTGGTCCTACTGCATTTTCAATTTATTATTTATTTTTAATTAAATTTTTTTATTTATTTATTATTATGTTATTATTGCTATTGTTGCTATTATTTATTTCAGCGTGGTATCATTCTGGTCTTTACATAACCACCCAGTGTTCTTTTCCGTGGGGTCCCATGGGAGCCAAGAGAAGGTCCTTGGGCAATTCTGGAGAAACTCAGCTTCAGGAAGGTTTTGGGGACCTGAGATGTTCCCAGGCACCTCTGCTACAGCTTGGGCTTTGCACAGGCTGAGCAAGACATGGAGAACTGAGGCCAAGGTGCAGGGTGGCTTGAGCTGGGACATGGTGTCTGGACAGTGGGAGGTGAGCAGGGCCCTTTGAAGCAGTTTCTATTTGAATCCCCTGAAGGGACCCAGTGGCATTTGAAACACAATATGAGAGCTTTGGTCACCAAGACATGTTGTGATCATTCCAGGCTCCAACACAACAGGGTGCCAAGCCTGTCCGCATATCCCAGCAACATGGGTCCTGATGTTCAGCTGATGGCAGACTGGGGATCCCAACCAGGTGACCATATTGTCTGTGCAAGGCAAAGCAATCCTAGCGTTGTGATCCTCCTGGTCCATATCAAGGTCTGCCTGATGGTCATCATGGGAGCGCTCAGCAAGAGCTGAGCCAGCTCAACCTGTTGTGCACCCAAAGGTGCCTCATGCTAGGATGGTGTAGCCTGGACTCTGTTGTGCTGCTGAGGATGCTGAGAAAGGATGGCATCACCTGGACATTGAATCACAGCTCAGATATCAGAATCTGCACTGCAATCCTTCCTTCTTAAGACAGAAGCAAAACGTCCCCATTTCCTCTCAGCATTCAGTAGGGAACATTGTCTTCTCATTGTATGTATGGCTAGCGCTAAGCACGCCAGTCCCCAGGCTGGACTTTGACTTCTTAGCACTACTGCAATGCAATTTTCATTAACGGTGCAGTGTCCAGCTCCTGCCCTGGGTATGCAAGGATGCTTTCGCCCTGCACAGTAAATAACCCACCCTTGCTGCAAATGCACGTAAGGGCAGGGCCCAGTCAGGCATAGTATCTCACTGCACTGATAGAAAGCACAGCCGGGGAGGAAAAATAACCTTTTGAGTTTGTGTTCAGTGATATATTGTTTTTAAATCTGAATGGGTTTAGGAAAATGTTACAGAACTGAAAGGGCTCTGCTTTTCTAGAGGCATAATATTATGGCAGTTATTCCAAAGCCAAACTCTGCTGAGTTATGTCCCTACATCCTCTCTCCCAGGTATTTATAAAATTATGATTAACAATAGCAGACATAAGACTTCATTATTTCTTGATTCGCTTTTCTTTTTAACCATCTACAAGCTCAGAGAATTACATATGGTCTCACTAACCTTTGTGTCAAGCTGCTAACCAGGCAGGGAAGGAAGTGCCCCCTAAGCTGCTCAGTGGACTGTGCCAGTGCCCCATGGAAGGGCTGCTGAGAGAGCACCAGCACTTCCCAGTCCAAAAAATGGACTTCAGGTTGCTATGTCAGCTCATGTGTGATTGCACTGGAACCAGAAGTCTTTGGGTGCTCACTGCCCATGTGAAGTACTCCAGCCGGGAGGTCTGAAACCCCAAAATGACTTTGGAAATCCCAAAGTGTCACTAGCACCTGTGTGTGTCTATCTCAATGGGATATTCACAATAGGAGTTAAATATACAGGGGTATCAAAAGAGGGATCTGAGATTTCAGACATATGTGTTGCTGGGGGGACATGTGCCCCCTTTTGCATTTGGTCCTTTCGCCATTGTTAAAAATACCAGGAATGGTTTAATGAGATATGCAAAGGGTTTACTCTGCATTTTGGCTTGTACAAGAGTGCCACAAGGTGATTTTAGGATGTATAGCTCTCCATAAAGTGCAGGATCCAAAAGTTTAATTTCCACAGGACAGCTTGTGAGCTTGAAGCTCAGAATCTGTTCAAACGCTTTGCTAGGTACAGCCTCACACTATGATAAAAAAGCTGCTTGTGTAAACCTCTTTTTTCAACCAAGCAGGTTGAAGACCACAACAATCCTATCCAGAGGTGTAAGCCAGACACTAGTCTTCCCTTTCTCTGGATAATCTTCCCTTCCCATTTCCACCCCTGGCGACCTCAGAATCCAGCCATCACAGCCTTCTGCTGTTTAAGGCTTGTGGGGGGTGTAGTACCTCCCAAAGTTTCTCTGCCTTGAGCAGCTGTGAACTTCTCTAAGTAATGCACAAAGGACAACTTAACCATTCTTTCTGAGAAATCTAGCGGTCAAAACCTAAATTGCTTTGAAAGTAGAGCCAACAGGGTTTAACAAATGAACAGTAACACCATGGGAGTTTGCTAATCCACAAAATCTATAATAAACAGATAAAGTTAATAAGATTCAATAAGAGAGAACAACCCCATTAATGTTTTAAGAGCACTATCTAAACATTACACACATTATTTACTGAGTCCCCTTGCTGAATTCTTTGTACACAGGAACACTCAAAATTCATTATCTTTGGATGCAAAGCTTAGTAAATTCAATGGTAATTAATCTCCATTTACCCTCTGTGTGTGTTTCTGAACAGAGAAAAAGTTCATTGAAAAAGTTCTTTCAGCCAGTCTGAAAGAAAAGCACTGCTTTGATAAACAGAAAAGCGCCAAAAAATGGGCTTCTCAAAGGAAAACAGAGCAGCTAGCCAGTTCTGCGTGGTTCGAGCCAGGTGCTCATTGCAAATTCAGTAGCGTGCACTGGCAAGTGTCAGCAGCGGAGAAACCGAAATTACTGAAATTCTTATGCCAGTGTAATTTGCTGAAGGCAATGCACTGAGGGTTAAGGCAAATTGTGCATGTGTTGAGGATTATAAAACAAATTAAAATGGAGACTAACAAAAGGAGTGTAATATTTATGAATTTCTTCATTCTTTTCACTCCGTGGTACTCAATCAACTTCACAGTCTCTTAAAGTGGCATGGGGACATTGCTATTGTGTACCTTCATTTGCTCTTAAAAAGGGGGCTCAGACGTACGAGGCTACAGGATTCAACTGATTCTGGCAATATTTATCAGTATCACCATTAACTCACCAAATGTTTATAACCCACTATTACTTCTAGTCATGTAAAATTTAATCAACACCAAAAATACAGTAAATTTTCTGTTCAAGGCATTCCACTTGTCTGCCTCAATTTTGATATACCAGCTCATTTTACCATGTATTTGTCCACTTTCCTTTAAATTCCTGCATTTGAGCATACAAGTTGCACAGAAGTGGAAATATATTCATCACCTGCGACTTACTGCAGTGGAGTCCATTACATGGTGTAATGCACTTAACGTTTGATACCTAATTTACCTCAACAAATACTTTTAAAGAGTTTCTAAGTTATTAAGCACCCCACTCTATGATCACCTAGCATGGCCCGGTAATCAAATGGGTATCACTTTGTGGGATGGGAAGAACAAGTCCCCTGTGAAATCTGCTCTTGGTTGTGTATTCCCAGCCTTCTCCTGGCAAGCCCTGCTGGATGGGGAGGCGAGGACGTGTGCCCACATCTCTGCTCTGTACAGCACCTCAGCTCCAGCTCTCCTACACCGTAAATTGGGCTTTTGAAGTCAGGATGTGCCCACCTGCCCCATTGCCAGCTCTGCTGTGGGGTGGGAACCTGTATGTAAAAGGGACCAAAGAGCTGACGGCAATCATATTTTCAGTCCACCACCATGAGATTCACCCAGGCACACCTGCAGGGATTTGAACCTCATTTTAATTACAGAGAGCTCTGTATGTTTGGCTATGAGAGGCAGATGCACATTGTCCTCGCCCCTTGGTGGCAGACTGTGAGAGGTGCCTGTGAGAGTCAGACCTTACTCCTACCTACTCATGGAAACAAAGCAAACTGTTGGGCTTTTAATTTTATGTCTAGATTTGAGCAGACTGAATCTATCTGCCTGGGACACTAAAGATAAACCTGAGCTTTTATTTGCATTTCACTGTAACATGGAGATGTTTCCCCTCAATCTTAAAGTCTTGGAGCTCATAGATGCTCCAAGCTTGTTCTAGGCAGTGCTGCCTGAGATGACCAGAAGCCCACTGTCCTTCATGTCCTTCCAACAGTTGCAGCCTAAGTGTAAACCAAGCGACAACAGATGGGATCAGACAGATGGGGGAGTAGAGGGGGAAGAAACAAGGCAATATTAGGGAGTGTGACAGGCAGGGGTCTCGGCACATTGGCAGCCTTGCTGTTGTCAAGTTTTTTTGTAGGCATCTCATATTAAGGTTGTATTTGGAGATTTTATGCTCAATTTTCTGGCACATGAGCAGGGAGCCACTGCCAGCTACGAAGCGTCTTGGAAATGAGATTAGTTTTCAGATCTATTGAAATGATCTTCTCATTGTTATTTCTCTGAAAGGTAAAGATGTAAGGGTCAAATCCTGTTCTTTACTACACCGAGTTCATTTGAATGTCTCCATTGGCTGCCATGGAGCTACTCCAGCTAAACAGCAACGTAACACCGACATCAGGATCTGGATCTTCAAAGGAACCACGTCAGTTTTACATCATTGCAATTGACAATACTTTGGCTTGAGAAGCTTTTCTCATACACAGAGGAGGTCAGAATCAGTCCCTTTCTCTGATATTACAGCAGATTGGGATCCAAAGGATCGAATCTATATTCCCAAGCAGATTCTTCTATAGGATCAATAAATAGTTGATAGCGATAACTGAGACTACACTTTATGAATGGTATTATTAGGGTTTACATTCCAGCTGCAGCTACAAAGCAAGTCAGATGAATAAACATAATACCCAGTCCCGGTCCACTTCCCTTACTCTGTCATTTTTATAGCTGCACGCATGCTGCAGGTGCTGATAGTACACACATCTGAGTGTAACCCATGCGTCAACCTGATAGCGCACCAGTTCTGGGAGACACTGCCTCCAGCAGTCATTTCAAGCCTGGTTAAAGGAGCAGAATGGAAACAACAACTAAACCGTTGAAAGTTTCGTTTTCTAATAATGGAAATGAGATCTGCTGGGCAGTTTTTTGGGTTTTTTTTGTGGGTTTTTTTCCCCCCCTATGATTTTAAGAAAGAAAAATACTGAAAAATGCCTTACAAATGCTAACACTGATGGACGTATTCCTCAGTAATGAGAGATATGAATGGCTGGGTCTACAATCCCTTGTAAATCTTTCATTCTATAAATTGTCCATTAACATTATTCTTGGTAATGGAGAGCTATGTGAATTTGGCAGGTCCTTTTTTTAACCCCCAACTTACTGGTCAAGACAAAAAAGAACTGAATTAAAACAGGAAAAAAAATAAATTACTCCCCTGGAGAATTACAGTACAGCCACTTGCTGGCAAATTTAGAGCACTTTTCTAGCTTTTAATACTGAAAATACTTGCAATCATTGAAGACCCTTTAATTTAAGATAGTGGGTGACAGTGAAGTGATTGAGGAGACCAAGACTAGCTGATCTGCCTCAGCACAGGAGCTGGACCAGAGTATTTCTCAGTATTTTTTCTAGTCTGGCATTTATATGAAACAGCTCTGGTCTGACTACACCTTCAAAACTGCTTACATTTAAGATGCACGAAGATACTCTGTTGCCTGCAAGAGCTGTCATTGAATTCCAGTTCTTCCAGTCTTGAGATACAATACAACAGGGTTGAATTGCATGCAGTGATGGACCGAAATCAGAAAGATTTACCCAAGGCAGTTACCACATGGGATTGAGACAGTGACTCAGTCAGGATTCAGTCTATCCCCCAGGACCATGCAGAAATAATAGCATGGAAGGAGATTTTGCAAACTAAACCGTCCCTGTATTTGTCTCTGGCTTTTCCCTGCTGGAATCCAAGTTTCTTTAATAACGAGGATTAATGGCAAGCCTTTAAAGAGAGTTGGAAGCTTGAGAAGGCAGCAGAGAAGTGCAGCAATCCCTTAGGTCTGAACACTCACTTTTACAGCTTTCTGGTCTGGATCCACACCAAGAGGTCTCCCACCCTGGCAGAGTATTTGGGCACAAAATCACCTTCTTTGCTTGTCCGTGCATCCCTTGCTGCTGAAAATACTGTACTGGGGTAGCCCGCCAGCACCATCCTTCCCCACGCCGCAGGTACGCTTTCCCTGAGCGGCTCCCTGGGGAGCACGCACAGACACACAGACACAATGAGAGCCTCCGACTGGAAATTCAAACAGAAATATGGCTGTCTACTCCAAAAGGCAAAACTCATTTACAAAGGTCATCTCTGTCGAGGAACAGTGATGGGTTAGTCCTCTCTTTGAGGCGACTGCTGTTGCTCCTCTGCCGAGTTACATTCATGAGCATAGTTGTCAGAAAGAAGAAAGAAATAATAAATAAAAAAAAAAGACAAAAAAAAAAAAGAGAAAAGAAAAGAGACAAAAGCTCGGCAAGCCCCCTATTCATAGAGCTAGCCCTGCACCTCCCCTTCCCCTCCTCGGGTAAAAGCAGCTTCAAAAGACATTAACATCTTCCCCTACCTTCGTTCTCATCGGAGACAGAAGCCCTTCCATTTTGGTCCGATCCTCATGCCAGTCCTCGTCCCCCAACTTAGTCTCTCGTCCCTGTCTCAAGCATCCCACACGAACAAGAGCATGTCAGGGACCGCCAGCGACACCCTCACGGAAGCTCGGCCAGCCGCCAACCTGCCAACTTGCAATCCTCAGTTGCGTGGAGCACCGTTCCTGGAGAGACCTTCCTCCCTCTCCCTCCTCTCTCTCTCTCTCTGCATAATCTGCCTGCAGCTATGTGTGTACCATCGCGGCTGACAAACGATCCCTGCCTTACGTAATGCATTCAGCACAGGACAAGCGATCCCAGCCCAGCTGTGGGGATCCGGTCGGCAGCAGTGATGGGAAAGTGTGGGACTTTTCCCTGCCTATTGTGCCGCTGGGTCTAATCTGGTAACATCCCCGTGCAGGGCTGATGCTTGTCGGCTCTCTGTGCTGCTAGGAAAGCACCAAGAAAACTTCGTTGCCGTGGAAAGATTGCGGATTCCCTGAGACTGACTTAAAGGGATGTAATCCTGATCCCAAGATTCAGCCCAAGCGGCTTTCCCCGCTCGGAAACGCCAGCAGTTGGAGCATTTTCTGCTGGGCGCGTTTGCTGTCAGCGAGTGACCAAACCCACGCTGAAAGGGAGTTCCTGTCAGTTGTCAGCTGGGAATTGAAGAAGAGAAAAAAAAGGAAAGGAGAGTGAAACAAAAGGAATATAGTCCTGCAAAGTTGGTCAGCAAAAGATACTCACCTAATGCTTTTCTGTTAGCATTTTAATTCAGGTCAGAGCATGCCTTTGTGGAAAATGCCCTAACTGCTCCCACTTCCGCATCGCGGAATGATGCTGGGACTGAATCTCTTTTGGAGAAAAATCCAACTGGAAAATGAGCTTCGGACCTGCAAACACACCAGTGTTTGGTCCACAGGGCCAGACCAGACCAGTCCAAAGTAAAACCCAATTTGATGGGAAACACCACCAAATGAGCACCTGCTGCCCACTGCTGCTCCAAAGGTCAGCCCCCTCCAGGGCCACCCTGCTTCCTAATGCAGACACAAATAAGGCTCCCCTTCCCCAGCCCAGGGGATAACCTTCCACATGCCAATACCTCATTTATTTCCAAAAATGAAATTAAAAACCCTGCTACACCACCAGAACTTAATTTTCAGTGTTAGAAAATCACTGTCAAGCTGGCTGGAGCTTACCACAGGTGGAAATTTTTATGCCCTTCAACATCAGCTCTTCTCTGAGGCCCCAAAGCTACAAGCTCAGGGACAGTCACCCATCTGATTAAGGCACTGATCTGGGTTCCACTTAAACTCCTGACATTGCCACGTTTCCTGGATGACCACAGGAATTTGCCTCATTTAGCTTTTTCCATCTAATACTCTGTCTTCTGGTCTGAGCCAGCCACCGAGGCTCCTCCAAGGCCAACAAGAGATACAGGCTCCTTCCTGAAGTTATTTGTCCTGTGTCCAAAGCCAAGCAGAACCTTGTCCTAGGGTCCTCTGTGGCTCCTCATCCCTCCATAAACCTCTCCTCTTGCTGCGGGTTCATGCTTTGGCTGCTCAAGCCAGAGACCATCTCTGCCCACATGCCTCCTTCCTGCTCAACGCAGGCTCCTGGGAGCTACACTGAGGTGGAGGATGCAGGGGAATATCTTCATGGTGGTATATGAGCACACAGAGCACAAACCCTGGGATGAAGCCAGAGGTGTCAGACATGACCCCTGCCCTGGCAAGCCCCAGCAGAAGTGCACCCAGGCAGTGACACAGATGAGGGTGTTTCACCCCACACATCCCTTTTCCTCTCTCTCTCCCCCAGTCCTTTCGACCCTGTAGATCTTGAAGGTTTAGGGAATTTTTCTTATTATTCTTTATGAGGCAAAAACAGGGAGGAGAGGTGCCCCCTACAGTGTTTAATATTAATTTCAAAGATAATTAACTGTTCTCAGCCAAACTCAGCTCCTTATTAAATGTGACTGAGTCTGATCATATCATACTGAAGGCAGAGATAAGTTTTGCAGAGCTAAAGAGACACTGTACGACACTGGCAGGCTCATCTATTTTTTGCTGGATGTATATAAATATGTTTTGCTATTGGACTTTAATAACACTTTGAATAAATGGCAGCAGGAATTGCAGGCTCCAGTAAAACACAACCATGTGATTTTTCTGCTGTACAATGTTGTGTCAGACTCTGATGTGAAGCTTACAAGTCTGTGCATCTGTGAAATATCATCTCCAAATCATCAGGGGAATTTGACTCTCCAAAGTCTCAAGAAGAACCTAAAGAGAGAAGAGCATTTGGGAATTTTTGAGATCTCAGCCCACATGGTCAAACTCTAATGCCATACAATAATGTGGATTGTATACACATGGTAGCGTACGAACACCCAGTTCTCCTTCAGAGCTCAGGTCTGCTTTGAACTAGGCTAAACTGCAGTGCCTCATGAGGTTTCCTGTGTTATCTTTGTTTACAAGCAAAAAAAAAAGGTAGTTTTCCTAAAGGCCAAGGCAGTAATTCAGTCTGGGACCAGAAAAGCAAGCCGAGGCCTTTCTGGTTCAGAAGCACTCAAAGCCTTTCTGATCTGAATGGATTGGGGAATTGTGCTGATACTGCGTGAGTCAGAGCAGAGCCCAGCTCAGCAGGATGAGCAGGAACAGGAAAGAGGACAGTGCTGTTTGAGCAGCACCCATGGCCATGGCTGTGAGTTGGCTGTGAGCCTGCCCATCCGGGCTGTGACCCACAGCTGCATCCCGGAGGATGCTCTATGCTCTGGGCCCCTGGGCAGGTTATGAGCCCCTGCGTGGCATTAGTGTGGGCCACAGTTGAAGCAGTTGAAGTGGTGTGTGCCAGCAAGGTCTGTCCACATCCACCTTCACCAGTGGGGCCAGGAAACCCAGCTGGCTCTGCCTGGGCCAATTCCAGCATGGCTTCCTGGAAGGTGATGAGGATGGCAGTTTCCAGCAAATGTAAGAGCTGGAGTGGCAGTGGATGGATGGGATTCATGCATCATATGTCACCCTCCTCTTGATCTCCAGGCACCAGGTAGGATGTAAGCTCTGCTAGTATCTGCTTAGACACTCTGCTTTAGTGTACGCAGCTGACAACCTGTCCTTTGAGTGCTACAGGAGCAGGACAACCACCCTCTGCATGCATCCAACCTGTTTGCAAACCCTTTTCACATTCAGAGCAATAAATAACTTTACAACTGTGGGAGCCAGAGAAGCTTATCCTCTAAAATGAAATTTTAAGTTGCTGTAGCCAGGAAAGCTGTGCAGTGATAGCATGTGCCATGGTCTGACGCTTCCTTCCTCCCCTGGGCTGCAGCGCGTGGCAATGCTTAAATTACCGCAGACTTGTTTGACAGCCTCCACTCCCGCAATTTTCAGATCAAAGGTACTACTGAGGCAAAAGAAGCATGTGAACACTTGCTTTATCATTCTCTTTCTGGGGAGGGGAGCAGCATTTGACTCAGAGCCTGGCCAGTTACACCCAGCATATCTCAGCTTCTCCATCTGCAGAAGAGGGGACCCACTTCTCTGGTTCACACACATGTTGCAGAGGTTCATCCTGCCCTGGATTGAAACTACCTCATCCTAGAAGTGTTGAAGCTGGGAATATAATTACTCTTGAGTCCTTAACTAATCATGGGAGTGAGATAGATACCTTGAAATCCCCTTATATTGTCATAATCTAAACATCTGCTCTAATCTAGACAGCAGACCAAGGCAGATGTCTACCTGGAGCCAGGTAGGTCCTACTTGGATTCAACCTTGGAGCTGAATCTCTTTCTAGGCTCTGCTGACTGCATTGACAAACCTCCATGAAACAGAAAGAAAGCAAGGATACCTGCTGACATTTAGCCAAGTAGACATAAATGGCTGAATTCAGCTGTCTGACTCTGAATCTTGCCCCAGGTACCTAGTAGTGATGAAAATGACCAAAAGAAGCACCTGATATTCACTGTTAGGCTATTGGCTGAGGGTCCAAGAAACAGCCACTCCGTGGTATATATTTGAACCTGCAGCTTTCCTCTTTGTTCACCTGCTGTGGATGTCTCCAAGCCAGGATAAAACTTCTGTAAACTGAAACCCTTCCTAACCTTTCCAGTGGGGACCCCAACACAGAGTCGATCTGTGCTGCCTGTACTAGTCCTGTAAAGTGAAAGCAGTTTGGATTTAGACACCGTCTCCATTGCAAAGAGCTGCCATCACCTCCTGCCTGCCACCCCCCAGGCCTGCTGGTGGCCAGGACAATAGGCACTGCTGCAGCCCTATACATGCGCTGCTGGCCAACTTCGTAACTGGTCATTTCATCCAGCAAACAAAAGGTAGCATCGTGGTGTTGCCATGGTGACATCCCGCCATTCGAATGGGTATGGCATCATATAAAGGAGGGGAAAACATCCCAGTCACATACCGGGGCTGCGCTGTAATGTGTCTTATATTTAGAACAGACGGCGCGGGAAATACTAATGAATATTTAACACTTGGAGCGCCTTTCATGCTCGCATTTTTTATTTTTGTTGCATGCCTTCCATAAGCACAACACTTGCCTCCAAATGGTATGAATATTACTGCTACTGTGCTTCTCTCGTTACTGCTTCACCAGGTTTCCCCTGCTTTTCATTTCTTTTCTGTGAATAGAAGTCAAAACCAGCACACAGCCCTCACAAAAGTAACATTTGCAAATCAAGACTTCTGCCTGCAGCAGGTCATGGGGTTGAGGAGGGTACTGGGATATTTGCAGGATCCAGTTTCCCTGCCTGATTCTGCCGTGTTTAGGTTGTGACTTTTACTAGAAGTCTACAGACACGACAACAAAGGAGAATTCTTCATGGGTCATCTAAAAATGGGTAAAATTTGCTTATGCCTTACAAGAATCAGCCCCTATCAGGTTCTTTCTGTCTTTCTTTTTTTTTTTTTTTTGATTAAAAATAGCTGCTTTCAAAAATTACTTCTCTGCATTGTGGAAAAAGATAAAATAAAACTGTGTGAGTCTCACAAAGTTCAAGAAGGCCAAGTGCAAGGTCCTGCATGTGGGTCGGGGCAATCCCAACAAACACAGGCTGGGCAAAGAATGTGTTGACAGCAGCCCTGAGGAGAAGGACTTGTGGGTGTTGGCAACATGGCCCAGCAATGTGTGTTTGCAGCCCAGAAAGCCAACTGTGCCCTGGGCTGCATCACCAGCAGCGTGGGCAGCAGGGCGAGGGAGGGGATTCTGCCCTCTGCTCAGTTCTTGTGAGACCCCCCTGCAGCGCTGCGTCCAGCTCTGGGGTCCCCAACGTCAAAAGGACACGGACCTGTTGGGGTGAGCCCAGAGGAGGCCGTGGAGATGCTCAGAGGGCTGGAGCCCCTCTGCCGTGAGGCCAGGCTGGGAGAGCTGGGGTGGTTCAGCCTGGAGCAGAGAAGGCTCCGGGGAGACCTTGGAGCAACTCCCAGTACCTAAAGGGGCTGGCAAGAAAGCTGGGGAGGGACGTTTTACAGGGGCCTGCAGCGAGAGGACAAGGGGGAATGGCTTTAACCTGAAAGAGGGGAGATTTAGATTGGATACTGGGAAGAAATTCTTTACTGTGAGGGTGGTGAGACACTGGCAGAGGCTGCCCAGAGCAGCTGTGGGTGCCCCATCCCTGGGGGTGCTCAAGGCCAGGTTGGATGGGGCTGGGAGCAACCTGGGCTGGTGGGAGGTGTCCCTACCCGTGGCAGGGGGGTGGAACTACATGGTCTTTAAGATCCTTTCCAACCCAAACCATTCTATGATTCTATGATAACTTTTTTCATTCATTCAGGAAAAACACAACCTGAAAATGTCCTGAAATTCCTTTCTTCTCTCTTTTTTCCCTAAAGAAAGAATGGTGAAAAAAGGGAGTAAAATCATCCAGAAACCCAAATTATGAATATTTTTATGTGCCTTTTTTATACGATGCACTTTAGCAAAAGGCCAAGGTGCTGGGCATGGCAGTTAAGTCCCACTCACCACTGCCAGGGCTGTGCAGGCAGACTGAGCCCTTCCTGGTGATAAGCAAGCTGATTTTTTTTGAGGATGGCAAAGGGAAACAAGACCTGCACTGGCTGTGGCAGCAAGGGGCATGGGTGCCCACCTGTGTGGGTGCAGCTCATAGTGCTGCCTGGCTGGGGACTCCTTTCTCCAAGAGGTGTCAGTAGGATGTGGCAAAGCACAGATTTCAGGTTGTGCTGATGGCTGAGGGCATCCTTTCTGGGATGGCACCACCTCTCCAGTCCCCTTTGCAGCTATAGATCAAGTTATAAACAGGGTTAAAAAAATGGGATATTTCAGATCTTGTTCTGAAGTAATCTCCTGGCATATATAAAGCTTTGTTCTCAGAAAAGCCAGATTCTCATCCATGATTTTTAGAGTGAAATGTGCTCTTTTTACTAACTCATGACAAGGCACACGGGTCTTTTTTGAGCCTAGGAGCCTTGCAAAAGATGCTGGGTTTCTGAAAGCTTATCTGTGTCTTTCCTGCTTGGTACCACTCCAAGACACCAAGGATACAGGCGCAATTCAGCTGGCAGCTTTGTCGGTGATGCAAAGGGAGGAACAGTGCTGTACTGGGTGTGTTGCTTTGGCAGCAATGAGAAACTGGAGCTGTGTTTATTTGTTGCTGGTTGTAGGGTGTATTTTCAAAATGGATAAAGGTTTTCCTCTCCAAGATTGCTGGTGCTGTCCTTTGAGATTTGCCCTGTGGCTTCAGAGAGAGAGAGGGACTTGTTTGCCTCTGGGGAAGTAAACAAGGGGCAGACGCATGCTTTTTGCAAGCTGTTCCACTGATGCAGCGTTTGCATGAGTAAATGTTGTCAAAATCATTTGCCAACTTACCCTTATATAGCACCAATTCTAGTGAGGGGGCCGGAAACACCAGTTACTTTTCAGGAGATCATCTTTAAGGCTCTAATGACCTGCTTTTTCCAGAACAGTTATGCTTTTTTCCACAAAAGTAAAGCAGTATGATGAATATTAAAGTCTCAAGGTATTAATAAGATTGATTTAGCTGCCTTCTAGACTTGGAAGGCAAACATAAAAAAGTCATATTTGAAGATCGTCGGTCTCTGTACAAGGCTGAGAGAGAGACTGACTTACAACAAACCAGTTTAGTGTCCTGCCCCACTTGGCACGGCCATCAGGGTCTGTCCATCCTCCTCCAACAACAGAACGGCATTTATCTCTGACACATCAATGATCTCAGCCATTATTATCATGATTCCTGCTAAGTCAGTGTGGTAGTTAAGGAAGGAAAATCTGCCTCTCAACCATGCAAATAAACCACCCCAGCAGAGATGGGGACCGCTGTGTTTGAAGAAGGGGTCATTCAGCTCAGTGGGGTCCCCAGAACCAGGCTCTGGCTTGGTGTCCTGGGCAAGGCTCTGACCACCTTGTTTCTCCTCACCTCCATCCTGGCTCACCAGGAGGATATATAGATGTTTTGAGGATCTATAGATGAAAAATGGGAGCTGTAGAGATGAGGCTTCCAGGCTCAAAATGATAACTGTTGCCCAGGGTCTCTGCCCCAGCAGAGAAAATGACCTCTGGCTGTCCCTGGCTCCCAGTGGGTGCGACCATGGGGCTGAGCATCCTGCTCTGTCTTCTGGCAAAATATGTGCTGGAAATACAATGGGGCTTCCTTCTCCAAACACTAACTGGGGCTCTATCTTCCTTTCACTGCTAGGTATTTTTGCTGTTCTGGATGTTAACAGTCAAAACACATACAAAACCTTTTACTAGAGCATTAGGTCTATGTATGCATTTTCAACAGTCAGATACATGATTTATTCATCCCCTTCAGTAACCATTCAAACAGGGCACGATGTTCACTACAGTGTAGAAAGCAGCAAACACTGAGTGTGTTTGGTTTGCAAGAACAAATCAACAGAACAGAATAACAGAAGCTGCTTTTCCAATGTAAAGGGCTCCACTGCCATCCCTGTTAATATCTCTGTCAAATTAAACACTGTTTCCCAAAGCTACAACTCTGCTAAAACACTGCAATTATGCTCTCAGTTAGAAACCTGATTATAGCCACTTTATGTCTGTAAAAACACAACCTCTGATGCAAGGTGACTCCCAGATACTCTGCAAATGCTCGTAAATGCACTTGATGCTCTATAGACACATTCTTATGTGTCTTGAGAGAGGATGCCCAGCTCTCACATGGCAGACAAGGCAGTAAGTGAGAAATAGTCATTTCTCTGAATTGTAGTGTCATTACAACTGTGCAAATACTGGGCTGTAGTCATTTTGGCCTGGGGAAGAAGAGACGGGGATGGAATGAACAGAAGTGCTTGTCTGGGATATAGCAGAAATAGAAGACAGGGATGGGGCTGGGGGGAAAGGTGTTGGCAAAGTAAATAATGATATTAATAATAATATTAATAATAATATTAACAACAACAACAGCAACAATGATAATAATAATCGTCATCATCATCATCTGGGGTTGCCCAAAAGCAGTCCTGTGAAATACTATTTCATGCTGAAATTCTTTAATCTTCTTTTAAAGGTTGGGTTAGTTTTGAAGCAAATCAGAACCCCAAATGAGAAGATCAACCAGAGACCATCTCTTCTCCAAAATGTCTGTGCAGTTTTTTCCCCTCTGAGGGTGAAGGCTGGGGGAAAATTCTGCAGCTTCCCAGATCTCAGAAGATAATTCTGCATGAAAAAAGCCTGTAGGCAGGGGGTTCACCTGGATGACAGTCCAAGGTAGCTCCTGCACGCCCCTTATTTGATGGAGACAGGTTGTCTCACAGAATGTGATGAGATGCCTGAAAACAAGACCCAGGGAAACAAGCAATACCTTTTTTTCTCCATGATGATCCTACATTTTTTCATTTCACATATTTTTTGTCCTGGTTTGTTCACCCTCTAATGAATTCCACTCCCTAGCACCCATGAAATGTTTGTAAATTCAGAGTTGTTGCTATCTCTGTTAGATTTACCTACTGGTGTAGGGGACAGACACCTCTCCCCTTTCAGCTCAACTGGGGACCCTGTTGCTCTCCCAATAAAAGCTGTATTCATCTGATGACAGCAACATGTTTCTGCCTTACCCTGTAATGGATATTTCTAGCTATGCATATGTGCCTGTTTCAGCAGCTGCCTCTGAGCCCCTACTTGGGTGGTTGTTGTCTGTGAGCTCCAAGCCTCCCTGGTGATGCCCTTTGGTCAGCCAGATACTGGCCACCACATGTCCCAGCTGTGACGGTCTCTGAGCAAGGTTTCATTGGTGCTGGAAAACAAATGAGAGCTAAAGCCACTCAGAGGTCGGAGATCTCATTTTGCTTTCTTGCTCTTCTACTTTTCTGAGCTCGTTCAGCTCATTTAAACTCTTGGTCCTCTCAAACCCTTTCACCACCTGGATTCAGCTCTTTGGGGCCGGGGCTTTCACTGTCTGCGGAGGTGCTAGCCCCTTTCAGGTGCTCTTCTAACTGCACGAACTGCAGTCATATAGATATTCTAAGAATATTTCTGTTCCTAGGTCTCCCCACTGCCTCATTTCTCCATCTTTACTGGGCTAATGGGACATTTATCCATCTCCCAAAATGTCAATAAAGATGTAAAATAATGATGCCAGTACGGCATCCCCAGCAAGGCACAGGAGAGCTTCTACATATAATGAATACATATCAGCCTGTTTTCAGCCTAAGCAACAATCCCCACTTGCATCAAAGCCTTATCTGAATTAATATTTGATGCTGGAATTCATGCCACTATTAGATGCTGGTAAAATTCAGGGACCTCAGCCTTTCTTAATCTGGAAACAACAACACAACTCACTGAGCCAGGTCAGCCTTCAGAGGTGCGATTCACCTCAGCTAACTTCAAATGTCCATGGTGCGGCTGGCTCCAGCTCAGATGGTTCATTACAATTTCTTTATACTAAGTGGAGTGAATTGGCACTCTGAAGGCCCAATTCCCTTGACCGGTGCTAGGATAAAGTAACATGTTCCTAGCTGCCTAACAGAAATACATTTATTGTGTTTCCTGTGCCACACACCTGGCAGAAATAAGGATGACAACACTTCATTAAGGTGTCTGATCGTTGTCCTCACATCGTGATTACCCATTTGAGTTATTTTCAATGCAGTAAGAAAGGCAGTCACTGTGCTGGTAGAGCCAAACTTTTTAAAATATTGGTAGATGATCTTCAATATGGGGCAAAGGCCAGGAATTGTGGTTTGAGGAGACGGGTGCAAATTGTACCAGCTGCCTGAAATCTGCCTGTTGTGCGTATTTGCAAAGGTAATGGTCAGTAGTCAACAAGTTAATGAGCTAATTCACTTTATACCAAAATCTCAACATCACCTGGATGTAATGACTGCTGGACACCCCATTTTTCTAAGTCTTTCCTCACAGGCTTTTTGTCTGCTACTACGTTTGTGACATCATCACCACTGCTTAACTATCCTTCCCTCTTTACCTTACTTTGCCTATTAAAAACAATTTAAAAGCAAGCATTATTCTTCAAACACACAATGGAAGGTCTAGGGAAGGATTCAGTTTTGTTAAAAAAGGAAATCTGTAGCATGGGATCTGTCTCATATTGATTTAAGGGAGGCTGATGCTTGTCTTCTATGCCCTTACAGAGGTTATGCAGACGGAACCCCAAGCATGTATCATGTGCCTCCCTCTATCCAGTAACAGGTAAAAGTCTCCCATAGCTTCCAGGGGATGAAGTTTAGCCTTAGAACTGGAAGACTGAGCTTTGCTACCCCCCGAAGAGCTGTAGCCAGGGCTGTTACAAACATTGACCTTCAAAGCATCAGTGTGATCAATACAGCCAGTGCTGTGGTGTGGTTATTGATGCTGGGGTGACTGAAAATAAAAGCCAACCGCATGATGGTGGCTGTGGCATTTCTCCATGAGCACTGGCCTGACTTGTGCCTCAGGGCTCACACGTGTGGGACAAGAGCAGCTCCACGCTTCATGCCCTGGCCAGACCCAGCACATCCTTGCTGAACATCTCAGGGAATGCTGCAGTCTACTGGGTGCAGCACATGATGGCCCTTACCCATGTGGAGTGTGGCAACTTGTGTGTGTCCAAGGGAAAAGGGAGCCCACCTTGGCTGTGCAGAGCTGGGACCCAGGTCTGCTCTGTCCTCTGCCTTGTAATCCCCTGAGGGTTTTAGGGCAAGTTTCGTCACAAACCCTACGCACTCGACTTTATCACTCGGAAAGTGGAGATAATCTATGCCTCAGAGGAACCTTGCATGGATAAGTCAATTAACCATGAAATCACAGATGGAAGATGTAAAAGAAATGCAAAGGATTAGTTCTGCAGAGCAATCCTGCCAGGCACAAGTACATTTTTAGATCCTTCCCTGCCCACCCCACCCCCCGCAACTGAAAGTCACTAGCAAGTTGCTCCTTATAGTCCTGCTTAACCTGTTAATGGGGCAGCTACATCTGTAGCTGACTGTGGAAAGGTGGGAGAGAGGCCACCTGGGCTCAGCACCCTTACTTGGGTAGTCCAGCCTGTCCTGGCACCAGGTCACCAGTGAGCTGTGGAGCCCACTGCTCTATTGCCTTTGCCTGGTAAATACTGGGTGTCCAAGAGCACAGCAACCTTTTCTTGTCTCTGTCATAGAGATGGACCTAAACCAGGCAGAAAGCCATATCGAGGTGCAGAAATCTCGCTGCTGGTGTTCACAGGTGGGATGACCTGAAGGGGACCCCACATTCTGGAGTTTGTGTAAGTCCCTGGCTCTCCTGGGGCCTCAGGGTGCAATCAGCTAAAGGCAGGGTCTTCTTAAGAAGACAGATGCTGCTCCTGGGTTAAGTCACCTGAGCACGTGAATTACAGGAACTAGTGTCAGCAATAAGTTCTTAGTAGTAATGAAACAGCAATAGCAATGGGTCTAGTTTCAGGAGAAGCTACTGGACCACATCACCAAAATTTTCTTCAGATGCTTGCTTACTCCAATCTCTTTTGCATGTCAGTGGTCTCCAGCAAGGCCAGTGCCAATACTGTAGCATTGACTCCCACCCGCTGCTGTCTCATTGCTATTATTAATTGCATAGATCGGCCTTTGGAAAGCCAGAACCAGAGGCACATTTCTTTCCTTGCCTCCCTCTTCCCTACAATGAATCTCTCTACTTTTCCCCTTGGAGCTACTCTTCCTCCAGCCAGGATCCTTTGAAGTAACCTTGCTGGTGTGCTCCTCAGAGGGTCTCCAGGACCTTGCTGTGGCCGGGCTTGGGAACACCCCCTTGAGGGTATGCAGCATGGCTTTCGTTCTCATCTTCAGGGTGTGTTTGTGTGCCAAGCTGACCACTGCTGCATTGACATAGTTTCTCCTCGAGGTGCTTTTATCCCTGCAGGGCCTCATATAAGTAATCTGAAAATCTATTAAAGGATTTATTTTTAATTCTAATGCCATTTAAGAGCCTCTTTAACATCTGGGATTTTGAAAAAACTGTACAGGTTGTATAGATTTACTCTAAATCAGTGTCCCATAGATAATTAAGTGGTCCTTGTTTTAAAAGGTCACTTAGAAACATCATTGGATTTATTACCCACTAGTGATAACCACCTGGGAGGGAAAATTATCTCACCCAAGGAAAACTCATCTCGTAGTACTGCAGCCTGTAAGCACCAGTGTCAGACATGCAGACTATGTTTCATGTGATGATTTATGTAACAGCAGTAAGTGAAGGGGCTCCTGTCCTTCCTCAGGCTCCCCAAACCCAGAGCTATTCCCCAGTTCCCAGAGCTGGTGTGCCTATTTATCTGGGAGATATTGGATTAGAAAAATAATCTCAGCTAAAAGAAAAACAAAAAACATGCAAGGAAAAAAAATGAAATAAATGAGGTTTATATTATCTTCCCTGTGAAGAGCAGTAAGTTACAGCAGAAGGAGCAAACAGCCGTGAGAAGGGGAAGGCTTTCATCTCCTTCTAGAGAAAGTCTAACACAGGACTCCTGTTTCTGCTTGTCATTTTTCAGATGATTGGTGAGAAGTAGCTTACTGTGTGTTGTTGGGTGGGTGGGTGGGTGGTTTTTTTAAATCACTTTTTCTTATATAGGCAAAGTCCTGAGGCACACTTTCACTAGCAAAATAATGCTTTTGCTGGTAATCTGTTTTGTCAGAAAACTTCACCAAACTACATCAAAGGCCTCTTTTGCCCTGGGCTGCCCAACCCAGAAGGGTTGGGCTGTAGATCAAACCTTTACCAATAAGCCTTTAATAATGCAGAACAGGTTATTGTGCATATCAGCTGCTTTCCTGAGTTTCACGTAGAAAAGAAAAATCTTTTACTGTCCTTATTGTAGCCTCAGGTACCTAAAAATTTCAGTGTCACTACATCTTCTAAAATATAGGGGTCAAATACTCAGTTGGCTAGATGTTGAAAGAGTCCACAGCAATTCTGTACTCTGTGCATATCTCATAAACATGGGTGCAATAGGAAAATACTCCAAAGGGAACAGTCTGCAGGCTGGCTTTGTACCTACTTGTCTGCCTTACTTGGCTGGCAACATTCCAGCTAATGTAAATAACCCCCTCTTATCCAAATGACATTATCTTAGACCTGGTGATGACATTTCCAGTGCAAACACATGCTCTTTCTGCATAAATGTCATAATTTCCCTGTCAAAGACATTTTGTAACAAAGACGGGAGAGTGACTGCGGTCCAGAAAAGAGATCATTCTCTTGTTTTCCTGACAGAACAACGCTTGGTTTATGGAAGCTGTGCCTGGGATCTGCTGGATTTAGAGCAGTGGGCCAGGGACCTTCTGGCCCCCAGGTTAGCACTCCAGTAGCAGGGCTGGCTGAGCTGGGTGTGTGATGACATCTCACTCACCCTGGTTTAAGTGCAGCTTGTTAACTTAAACCATTGACAGCACTGCAGCCCAGGCAACTTTGGAAAAGGGAACTTGGCTTGCATGCTGTAACTACTGGTAGGAAATGCAAATGTGGGTACTTTTGCAAATCTAATCCTCCCTCCTGAACACATTGCTTCCTGCTTCTTGGCATATCCCTGTCCCCTGGCTGCAAACAGAAAAATGTCTGGACCAAGGCTATGGATGGCCATTGCTTCACCATATCTCATGATTTGCTGCTCCTGGCCCTCTCTGGGCAATGAAATTGTTGGTCCTGCCTCCACGGGGGCCAGGTTGTAAAGTGCTTCCCTGAGTTGAAAGAGAGTAACTTGAGCAGAAATCTGTATCTCCCATCACAGATCTTCAGCCTCCAGGATAGCTGTGAGGCTCACATTAATTTTCAAGCATTTCCAGCTTGGTTTGCTAAGTACTTGCTTGTAACATTGCACACTGTTTAGTTGCAGAGTCTCCCATTGAGGCATCCCATCCACCCAAGTCATTTTGCTCCCCCCTTCCGTCCTGTTCTGCTGGTACTTCAGTCATACCAATAGGTTCTCTCTAAAATCATGGCCCCCTCGTGCCATGGGAGGGTTTCTTTGGACAAAATGGCTTATCAGGACAGGAAAAAATGTGGATGATGAACAGTCTAGTCTTTCAAAAGACATTTACCAGAAGTCAAATGATCAGATACATACATTAATCCCACTTGTGTGTCACTATCACTTGAAAAGCACCTATGGCCCAACTCTGCGTATTTCATCTCTTTTCAGTTCCCTTGTCCCCTGTGGATAAATAAGGTTTAGCTGCGATTATGTGTTAGAGCAAACTGGGAGGAAAAAAAAAACCAACCACCAACCAAGCCCGTCTTTCTAAGGAAATACATCGTTAGTGTGTGATCATGGCAGGGCTTTTATTATTTAAAAGCAACATCTTTCTGTCTACATTCTTGTGACAATCACATTTTTAAACACCACATTAAAACCTGCATATTTTTCTACATACGGGTATTGTTGAAACTGTCACACCTAATAAAGGCACGAAAAGATAGATGAGAGCGCTGTGCTCATTTCTGAGCAGCTGGGAACGGCGCTGAGAAAAGCACAGCAATTGAGATTAAGAGAGAGCCTTCACAGCGCAAGATAACCCAGCTGCTTGGAAAATCAAATCTATTGAACATACAGATTTCATGCAACAAAACAATGCCTTGCTGCTAGAGGAAAACAACAATGCTCATGCAGAGTTGTATAGTCTTCGATTCAATTTGGAGATTAATGGGCAGTCCTATACTTTTCCTCTCTCGAAAAAGTCAGAGGTAGCTTTCTAATTGTGACTATTGCCTCTTTTTGCTAGCTCTGAAAGATCAGCTCAGAGATTTTAGTTTGGTAATAACATACCCCACAATTTACTGGAAAGGGCATTTGCATGAGAAGTTGGGATGTGCAGGTTCCTTCCCAGTGTCTCAGGCTTGCTTTAGATACCTCCTTCAGCTCTCCTTCTCCTCAGCCTTCCAGTGCTGAAGAGACATCAGCGCCTTTGTGAAATGTTTTGACATCTCTAGAAGAAAAGTGGTATATACCACTACACCATCATTTCTGTACTCCTAGCTAATTCATGCTAAGAAGTCAGGAATAATAGGATCTGCAAGGCAGATCAGAAAATGTTTTTCCCCCTGATGTCAGCTGTGTACATCATAAGATACCACAGTTTCCTCTGAAAAACACTATTTGGGCCAAAATTTTTTAGCTTTTTGAGAACACTGGATATTTTCTCATGGAAAGTGATATTTGTTTGTGAACTTTACGTCTTTAATTGAAATCTGCTTTTCCACTGAGAAGTTATTTTATGCAATCATTTTTAGATTAGCTGTGGAACAACAAGCTGCTCTGTTGGGATTTTAAATTTTCATTACCATCCAGTTTTAACACTGTGCCTATGGTGAATTTTTGGTCCAGGTATAAAGCGTTGATCACTCTCACCCATCTCCATTCTCTTTTTTGCACTGTGGAAACAATGAACACAAACCCACTTTTCCAACACCAAGACACAGCCTTCCTTCCCAGACTCAAGAAATGCACCAAACTCTGCACACAGGGAATTATAAAATCTACCTTTTCCTTTACTTCAAGAGACCCCATTTTCAGTAACCTTCTAATAACCTGTGGATGTGTATGATATTAATTGAGGAAAGTAATACTTCTGGAGTTTTAGTAGGATATCAAAGAAACATAATAGTTTTAATTACTCTAAATGAAGCCTTTTATTTATGCATGAAAAGATGGCTAATACGTTCCCTCTGATAGTCTTTTGTTAGGGTTTGGCACTGTAATTACTAACTAGTCATTCCTGCTCTGTTTTTTTGTCCTGGCCACCTTTTTAATCAATTGACACAACGCTTTACCTTTCACCAAACCGCCTTTGTAAGAAACTTTGTCAAAGAGTTTTCCAAGTCCAAGGAAATAATTGTTGACCAGTTTTCCTTCACCCCATTATTGTATTGGTGCCAAACACTCCAGACAGGTTGGGGGAAGGATATCCTATTCCCCGAACAGGCTGTTTAAGTTACAGGTGGAGTCCCCTGCAAAAAGCCACTGAAGGTGACACAGTTGGGAGTCCCTCTCTGCTCCTGCTTAGACCAGCAATAATATATATTACAACTTGTAGCTCTGAAATTACCCTCTTGGGATGAATTCCCTGCACCATGAGTCCTTTCTTGAGAGGATATAATTAACAATGTTTTGATTCTCCCTCCCTTCTTCTGGACTCAGGCCTTTACATCTTTGCCTTGGTATCCTCCAGCCCTTGTGAAAACGATGTGAGTTTTGGCCTTAATAACAAGCCATGTAAAATCTACATAATTGACCCCTTTTCTGAAAATATTTCAAAGCTTTCTCTTTAATCTTTGAATATGCATGTGTGGAAGGAATGCCCTTATTTCAGCAGACCCCTGTTGCATACATACAGAAAGAACAACTAGGGAGTTGTAAGAAATAGGGGGTTTTGCCTCCCAGATGCCCTACTTTTCCTTTCCATGTGATTTATGCAAAGGAGCTCAAGCTCTTTATTTCCATGCAAGGCATCTGTGACATTACTATGCATATTATAATCCACATACCCAAGGGATATCAGGGCGACAGGGTCCCGTGTTGAGATCTATGGGCCACTGTTGATCTCTGGGGCTTGGGTGAGTGGCCTGAAGTTATTTTACATCACCACCCAAAGCAGAAACATTTCTAAGGCTGTCTGCCAGGACAGAGAGGTACCCCAAGCAAGCCTCAGAGGTGCGAGTTGGATCCTTGACCCAAAAATGCCGAAGCTGCTCATCAAGAAATGGGAAGTGTTAAGGCACCTCTCTGCCTTTGTTCAAGGCATAACCTGTCAAGGTTACCGATTTCCATTGTCCATCATTTGACTAATTTCAGTGCCACTCGCTCAGCTTCAGGGCTAATCATGTCATGACTTGTGAGCCCAACTCAAAGTCCACTGAGTCCATGGCACATCTCCATTGACCCTGAAGGGACCTCACAGCAGTGCTGCTGTGGATCTGAAACAGTGGAGGAGAGGGTGTTTGGTGTTTTGGTTTTTACTACTTACAAACATTACTGACCTCAAAGTGAGCTTTTTTGCTGCAGCCAAAGGCAGGGTTACACCTGTGGGTAAGATCTTGCCGGTCTGTGTTAGCCCAGTTTTCCCTGCTCTGGTTCTTGGCTGGGTTGCTGGGAGCTGCCTGATCACAGGCAGCAGGTTTACCCCCAGGTTTTCTGGCTGTTAATATTATTTAAAGAGATTGAAAAACATTGTCTCCATGTCACTTTTCCAGGAATGGTGTCACCATGGGAATCTTGTGTAACTGACTGTGGGAACTGTTAGCATGTGCCATTGTAAATAAAAGAAAGAAGACTGGGAAATGGGAAGGAAGGGAATCTGGTGTAGAAACTCTGGGAGAGGGCATCCAGCTTGCTCTATCCAGATGACTCATGTCTAGGGATCCATCCACAGGGCATAGATCTTCAGGGGGTTCTCTGCCAACCATGGATGGAAAATCACAGTCCTAACCTTTCACTGCTTTTTCTCCCAGCTTCTCCCAGCTGTGCTTCACCAAAGCCTTTCTTCTCTTTCCCTTTAATGTTTCTGTATCATTCAGATGCCAACCTCTTCTCAAGCATTGGACCGCGGTTCACTCCCCACTTGCTTACGCTGCTCGGTTCATTGTCCCCCCTCCAGCAGTTCACCTAAAACACTTCATCCGGCTACAAAGCCCTGTGGTTCTTATGCCTTTATCTGCCAACAGGACTGTGAAAAAGGATGCTGGAAACAGACTGTGCTTTCATATTTGTGTCCGAAACCTGCCTTACCCCGTTCCAGAAAAGGACTTCCACTTCTCCATCCTTTGGAGCCAGTCAGTCCTTCCACTTGTTAAGAGACAGATTCTCCAAGTCAATATTACTCACATGTTTATTCAAAATCAATACTGCTTATTACAGCTTCTGCAATTGTGTCTCACTATCGCTGTCACCTAGTTAGCTCACAACCTTCCTGGCAGACTCCCAGATTGCTGTGAAGTGTTGGAGTAGCAAGACAGAGAAAAAGAGATCATAAAGTCAGGCAGAAATAGAGACCTGCTGACGGGGGATGTCACATAAGACAGGTTGCCAAGAATTCTCTCGTCTGCTTCTCATTCCCTCCGCTCACAGACACATATGGCCAGATGAGAGACAGCCATGATCTTTGAAATCTCTGCATTGCTTTCAGTTTCTGCTTTCACTCCTCAAAAACAGAAGTGGTAACTCATACCTAGTTTGGAGGTCACAGCAAGGATCAGCCAGTGCTCAGGAAAAAACACCATCTAAGGAGTGCATAATATTTTTATACCTTGATGCTGCCCTGCCGAAGCAGATGGCAAGCTCCCATTGACTCTAATGAGGCCATAAAAAGCCCATTGTGTGCATGCAATGTGTAACAGCTCCTCTTGCATCCCGCCTGCCACGGGTGCCGCTTTCCCTTTTGTGTCTCTATGGACTATGCAATCCTCCACTGACACCCTGCGCAAACCCAGCCTCCTCCACACAGAGCTGGAGAAGAGCGGAGACCAAATCTACAGCGACGGCACAGGCTGTGCTGGCACCTCTGATATCCCCCCTGCTCTTAGCAGAGCCCAGAAGGGCAGGCATTCACACGCCACAACTTGGAGCTGACATGAATCGTTCAGGAGAGGCAACTCCAGAGCCAACTGCGAGTGGCTGTGGGAGGATCTCGGGGCACCGAATTATACCGCATTAAAATGGCAGAGGAAATTCAGTTTCAATTAGTGCAAAGAGAGTCGTGGGAGGAAAAATAAACCTAAACCTGTGTGTAAACAATGTTGCTTTTAAAGTGCTGGTGTCAGTCTCAAAAAAGGTGCTGGAGAACCTATGGATAGTTTTCTGAAAACATTGGCTCATTCCAAGTGGTCATGAGAAAGGCAAAGCAAACATTAGGAAATCTAAGGGAAGGGGTTGAGAATAAAATGTGGGCTTTGTGATACCACTGTACAAATCTCTGTGCACCCCTGTTTTAAAGGCTCTGTATTGTTCTGATGACTTCATCTTGAAAAACTAGAGAAGAGAGAGAGACAAGAGGCAGAGGTGATCAAAAGTGAGAAGGGCTTTCACAAAACAGAGGCAACTGAACAGAGAAAATTTGGGCTTGGAAAAGTGATAAAGAGCAGCTAAAGATAAAAGTATGTAAAATCACAAATAGTGCAGCAAAAAGGAATAGAAAGATAGCACTGGTTTGTTTCTCATAATACAGGAGCTGGTAGGCATGCAGCGATATCATCAAGCATTAGTTTAAAATGAACCTAAGAGAGCACTTTTCATACGCTATGTCATTAAACTGAAATCTATTGCCAAAAGATACCATGGAGCCCAAGGTGTAAGTGATTCAAAAGGAAATAGATAAAGGAAATAGATAATTCTAGAGTGGTTAAGTCCTTTCATGGCTGTTAAACACAAGGGTCTGGCTGCAACGTTTAGCTTAGGAAGAAAATGTATTCGTTGTTGGGAACCAGTGTGATATACACCCTTATTCATCTCTCTGGTCATAAGCCTTTGTCAATGGCCATGGCAGGGTGGGCTTGGTGGCTATTTGCCCCCCACTTGTGGGGTGCCTCATACACCTGCCTGCATTACAGACACTATCCCATGGAGGTAGCAAAACTGCAAAGCACGGTTCTCCATGACGGCAAAATAAAGTCTGATATGAAAAGACAGCCCCTGTGTCACCAACATAGCTGCTGTGTACCTGCATCGAGTTGAGGTCTTGGCCCATGGGTGGCCCATGAAATAAATATTTTGTGTGGAAGTTTCCAGTGAAGTCTCCTGCCCCTTGCGTCTGCACAAAGCAGGAATAAATACACTTATTCGTAACCTTTCAGACTTTGAGCATCGTTTTTCCATTGATTACGTTAAAAAACAAGGGCTATTTATACACATTACAGTCTATAACTGTCAACCTTGTGACAAATCACCCACCCAGTGCCTTGTCAATGATGTGGAAAATAGTGGCCATATAAACAGATCAAATGAAGTGGAAGTTGGATGGTACAATGGTGTCAGATTGTAGCCTTTGATCTTTAGAGGCCAGAGGTCAAATCTGTCTGCACCAAGGAGTAAAAATGACTTGAGGAGTTCACCCTGGCACATAGGGAGCCATGAAGCATCATCCCTTCTTGGCTGAGGTGCAGAGTTTGTAGAGGTGAAACTTGAGGTGCATGTGAAGTTTTGCACTGGGACTGGAGGAGCTCCAGTTAGAGACGAGTAACTTCGGTGGTGTCACCAGACTGCCTGACCAGGAAGACGGTAAGTATGATTAAGAAATTGGAATCTCTAGGACAAGTCATATACGGTTATTAAGAAATTCGTGGGGAAAAGATGCTCCTGTGTGTGGCATGTTTCAGTCGGAGGATGGTGGGCAGCAGCGCCAGGAAAGCCTTTTTTGCTGTTTTTTTCGTAGCAATTTGGGTTTATGCAGTGTCTGTGGTGCACCGGACAATGAGCAATCTCAGGCTAAGTCACTTCACTCCTACACCTGTGTTTTTCTGTATAATGAAACACCCTTGATTATTGGGGGAGAAACAGGTTTTTCTCAGACTAACAAAAGCACTAGCTTTTCCATCCCACCCAGGGGACCATTGCTCTTATTTATTTTTATTGACCCACTCTGCTTTTCCCATTTGATTTACAATTTGACAATTGCCACTAACTGCACATTTAACAGTTTCTCCTGGCTGCTTTCAACACATGAAAGTTAAATAAACACTAGCACAAGAAATACATTACAAGTCATTGCAATTTTAAACCCTGGCAGGTTTGCTTTGCTTCCCTCCCCGCGCCGCCGCCCCCCCCCCCCTTTTTTTTTTTTCTTTTTTGTTTCTTCTTTTTTGTGAATGCAAGCTTACCAGCCCTCAGCCATAACATTTACACCTACATTACCTCTTGCATTTCATAAAAATGTATTTACTTGGATGCTGTGCAGTGCTTGATGTATGGAGAGGGGAGAAGGCAGGACAGGTATCACAGCCTGTCTCTCACCCCATGCCGCTGCTTTTGCTGCCCTGGGACAACACCGAGACTTGGTCGCATTCTGCACTGGATGAAGCATCAGGGGTGCAAAAGATCTCCATCTCCATATTTCCTGATTCTGAACCCCTTGAATGGAGCTCAGAAACCCCTTCACTCTCTTGGAGCAGCCAAAGAAAAAGAAATGTCACTTTTTGGATTCCAGCCTCCAAGGGGGTAAAGCACTTCTGCTTCTGCTTGACAGCAGACCACCTGCTCTGCTACACGCAGGGAATTATCAGCTCCACGTGATGTGCATTTACTGTCTGGGATTAATTCTCTGGCAGTCACGTGTGCTCAGACTCAGCAGTCAGGTACAGCTGCTGCCTCACCTAGGTTGTCATCGCTGCTTATCAGGTAGGAAGTTCATGGCCTTTGATGATGGCCCAGGGGCTCCCAGAAAACTGCCTTTTCAATGATGGTGAAGCTGATCTACAGTGCCAACACAGAGTGGCATTAAGCCATCTGTCTCTACAGATGCAATGGGGCAGAAAGGAGCCCCCCCAAAGCACCAAGGGACCTCGTGGTTTATTTGGGGGAGAGACCTACCTTCCTCATGGGACCCTGACCAACCTCCCAGACCCTCACCTCTGTGACCCACCACTGCAAGTGGGACAAAGGGGTAGGTCCCCAAACTTTCTCTCCCCTTTCCTCCATCCAAAAAAAAAAAGGGACAGTCATCATCTAGCTCCTAAAAAAAGCCCAAAATAATAAGCTCTGGAAAGGCTTCAGGTGTCCAAGACAGAGCTTTCCCAAGTCCAGCCTGAAGCTGTGAGTTAGGCTTGCTCTGAATAAAAATAGTCATTAAGGGAAGGATTTCTCTCATCTGAACTCAGACATGTCAAAATCAAATGCCTAATTTTAAGTTAGCCATCCCACATGATCCTTTCTTCTAGCCCCAGGTGTCCAGAGGCCACTCCTCTGATCTTAGATGCCAATTTTAGGATGAGACGAACTACCTGTTGGAGGCACCTACTACTTTTCATCAACTATAGGGAGACAGTAGGGTGAATAGCCCAGAATTAGATGTCTTATTTTTAGATGTCCTAAACTAGGTCAGAAAAATCGCCTCCTGCCCTTATGGGAGGGCTGAACTGCTGGTGCCAATGCTCAAGGGACACGTGAGCATGACCAGAGTGGGTGGAGGCAAGAGGCAACTGGGTGAAGGGAAGGACAAGAGTGTCCTGTGCTCCAAATGAGATGAACTGAATGCTCTTTGAGGAAGGATCTGGACTATATAATTAAATATACTCTATATGATATACAATCAAACGGGGTGCACTATTTCCAGGATCTATCCAATGGATGCAATCTCAAGGTGATAGCACACGAAGAGTGGATAATGAAGCAGAAGAGAAGGGGTGGTCATCTTTTACTTCTTTTCACCTGTTCTTACTAGCTTTGCACCTGTGCTGTCTACTTTGGTGTTTGTAAATAAATGGTTTTATCTACTTGCAGTTTAACAAATAGTGTGTTAAGGGCATTTTAGGGAAAATGGGTAAAGGGTTTCATTACATTAGGGTGGCATAATGATATTCGGAGTCTGGATTAAGGCATGACTAGCCTTCTTTTTAGTATATTGTGGTTTAGATATAAAATAAATGTATATATTTGAACTTCACGATCAGCACCTTGCTGACTAGCATGGAAGGAAGAGCAGTGCCTTCCAGTGAGCGCTGTCAGTCTGGCAAGCTCTCCCACATGTGGGAAGAGAGTAGGAAACAAGCCTTAGCATCCTCTGTCTCCAAAGGGCTTGGCCAGAGCCATGGAGCAAGTGGCTGTGTCATGAGCCAAAGCAAACCAGGGCTCTTGGGACTACATTCATCTACTCTTTCCCAAGCAATGGCTTCAGTGAGATTATCACAAACATGATGGATTGGATCACTTAATCGAGTTAGATGGCAGCTCAAGAGGATGGGTAAATAAGGGGAGCCATAAGTCTGATGGCCTCTACTGACCCTGAGCAGCAGCTGGTCAAGGTGGCAGCTTTCACTGCTGGTCTTGACCTGCTTCTTGGGATTGACACTGCTAACAAAATACATGCAAGTGACACAAGAGGCATGTAATTTCAGGCAAGGTGCTCGGCCATCAGAAGGCCAGAGGATGGGAAAGGTGGTGGTAGCTATTTCTTCCCTACCGAGTGCACCTTTAGGAACAAGTAAAGTGTTTCTCATTCGCAAAAACAACAACAAAGAGAAAGAAAGATAAGGCTTGACAACCCATTTAGCTAATCCAGCGCAAGACAGAGAGGGCAGTGCTTTGAATACGGGGCAAATTGGTACATAAGGCCGGAAATTGTCATTGCACCACTGGATTTTGGAGGGTAACTCAGCACAGCTGAGCTACACTAATGAAGGTGCTCTGACACCAATAGATCTACACAGCAGCCAGACCCTTGTGAGCAAAATGCAGTCATTCCTGCCTTGTATTCTTTGGTATTAATCAGCACAGTCACTTAATTAAAATTTAACACCTGAATTAGAAAGATTTTGATCATTACTGACTGCATGCAATGCTGCACTCAGCATGAACCATCAGATAAGCATTTTCATTTTATGTATGCGAATCCTGCAGCTGGAAAAGGCAGCGTTTGGGTTGCTTTTTTTTAAAAAAAAAGAAATAATTCCTCTCCTTACTCTTGGTAACACCAACAAAAAGTGTTCTGCATTTTATCTCCCTTTCTAAGAAAAAAAATCAAGCAGATACTCACACTAGATAAAAGCATGTGTGTGTTAACATAATATGTGTGGTTGTGATTCATTATGGTCTGATCAATGATTAGATGTGGCATTCGACTTTGCCCTCTTACAGACTTTTATTAGATGGGAGAATTAGTGCCTGGGCTGGCAACAGGGGAGGGTTGAGATCCAGGGTCCTGTATATTAATACTGAGTAAGCGGACATCAAAGGACTTCTCAAGTAGGCTGTGGGTGAGGATTTTGTTTTGGGAGGGTGAGAACAAATCCTCTTTTTCCAAAGAAAAACGAATTTAGGGAAAGAATATGCATTTCGCTGACACCAAGCATTTAACTGCCACAGTCAGAAAATACAACCAGAGCCAAAAAAAGAAGCAGCTGGAACGAGCAAAGTCCATTCTCCTTGAATAATCATCACACACATGGGTGTAAATACACAAATCCACATTAAAATATATTTAGCTTACAGATGTTTTCAAAACTTTTAAAGTAAATAACAGGTTTTTATAGTCTGACAAAACCCTGTATTTTGAGATAATGAAGCCTGATTGCTTTCAGAGCAGCCTGTTAATAGGCTTCCATTATTTATCAGGGGTCATTTAACATTCAGGGTACAAAACATTCCCCAGATCATCAAGCCACTTCACGTGTAAACAAGCCTGCTTAACCAGATAACACGATAGGTCCACCCTGGACCTCCCTGTGGCTCATGGTGCCTGATACCAACCGCTCTGTCTGCCCGGCAGTCTCCACCTGGAGCACAGGAGCAGCACCTCATGACAGGTGCCTTGCCCTGTCTTGCTCTGAAAGCTGCCCACATGGGGATTTTTCACCTCTGAGGTATTCAAAACTTGTTCAAGGCTGTTGTCTCACCTCCTTATAGTAGGGACTGTGACCGCAGTCTTTGGGCAATATAGCCAAAAAACTCAAGAGTCACTTCCAAATGGCACGAAGCAAAACCTAGGACCTTCCCAGGGACCCCTGGCTGCAAAGTGTGCCTCTGAGTCAGCCAGAGGAGCAATGCCACCCTGTCAGGGTCTGAAGGAAACAGCAAGCTTCTGGGTCCCTGCTGAGGCTGAGCACATCTAAGGTCTGCAGGCCTCAGAGGCTGTCCTTGGAAGATTTTGCAAGAGCAGATTGTTGACCAGCAGTGGAGTGGAGGCTGATCTGAACATGAAGTGTTGCAAAATGCCCTGGTCTTCAGGGTGGTGAGGGGCAGAGCTGTGCTCAGTCCCATGGGGTGACATGGTTGGGGGTGGGGGGCGTGGGCTGCACTTTGTGGCTTCTCAAGAGCTGTTGTTCCCACGAACAGCCAGCCTGGAGTAAGGAGGAAGCAGCTGTTCTGCGCAATTATTTCTTCACTATGTATGTGCTGTAGGAGAGGGCATGAAGATGTGTGTTTTCACAAAGAACCTCTCTTGTCAGTAGGCAATCAGCAGTAATTAAGTAACTCCAGACTGTTTCTTGGGGGGAAATCCAAATCATATGATGACAGAAATATGAGTGCAACAATTTGCTTTCTCTTCCACAACCGCAGCTCTCCTCTAATGATCTGACAATGCTGGCTGCAAGGTCATGTATGAACTTCAGTGGGTTTTGCCGGACAAACCAGACAAAATTCTGGCTGCTTTCTGAAATCAATTCTTAAGTACCTTAATTTACCTGCTCTGCTCTGCTCTGTAGTTTGATTGCGTTTGTCAAGTGGAGAGCAAAAGTGTCAGAGGAGCACTTGAAAAACCCACAGAAAATGCTTGACTGAGGGAGGGCAGTAGATGAGTAGGAGATACAGAAGAACAAGACTAAACGGAAATCATTTCATACTATTTGAGAACTGCCAGCTTCTATCATTGTACTGCAAATCTTACAGCATTTCGTATTTTTTTTCTGAAAGCCCCAGAGAATACAAGGCTCACTTTTATAGACCTAAATGCCTTGTTGCAAGGAAGACAATGAAAATAACTGCACAAATATAAAACCCAAACAAATAGAAAGCAGCAAACAGACCTAAACCTCTCCAAACTTATTTCCTACCCACTATCCTCTTCCCTTAGGATTTATATGTGGAGCTTGGCAGCTTGAAATTTCTGATAGCAAAATTAAAATGGTAGCTTGGAACTCTGTGAAAAGATGGGATTTAGGGCAAATTTAACTTTTCAGCATTTTTACATATACATTTAAGAGAGTTTGAGAAAGTTTATTTAGTTTGGTTTAAATGCCACAGTCTGAAAGCCAAACCAACTGATGAAAGATGCTCAGCTTTAAAGTATGCAAAACCAAACCCAAAGAAACATAATCATGTTTTATTTAAAAGTGCATAAATGCACACTCTGATGAATAATATAAGCTAAGCAAAATTCACTTACTCTTGCTACAACAAAGACTGAACTGGAGTTGGTGACGCAGTTGCTGAGCCCTCATTCTTATAGAAGACCATCTGCTCTCCAATCTCAGCTTGGCTGCTTGCAGAAACATTTTTAGCATTTTTGAGCATGTATGTCTCCTGGTACTTCCCTAACACACCACTCGCAAATCTGCAGTCCCAGAATGGCTGTATTTCTCCCTCTTAAAGGACAAGTAGCAATTAAAGTGTCATTAAGTTTCAGAGTTAAAATCCCCCTGAGTTGAAGGGGTCGGACTGCTTCTTTCATGGTATTTCTTCTCTCTGGATGCAGGAACGCGCAGCATCAAATCTCATCTAGGAGGTTTTCTTCATAAGGCGACAGACATGACATCTTTTAAAGAAAGATAATTCTGAGAGGACTGATGAGGTCACTAAAGAAATACTGACACAGTGCATTAGCAAGGGCCAGTCTGATCTGACCTCTGCCTGCACCATTGAATATTGTGGGATTGCTTTTAATATCGACTGTTCTTCAGGGAGCAGGAGGTCACGGGCTACATTTTTCATACGGTATGTGAGTGGTTTGCCAATGACTGATGCCTCCTGATCTTTGGGGCTGCATGGATCACTTGTAGTGAGAGGCGCCACGTGTGATTAAAAATAACTCTTGGCTAACTCAGGATTGCTATGAGGCAAAAGGCTATTAAACCTGACTGAGTTCATACTGAGATGGTCTAGGGTCGTTCACATGATCTGTTTAAGGCAACCGAGGTTGCGGGGCGGGGGTAGGGCTCAACAATGGCAGGGGCATCTTAAAATTGCTTGGATTACATCTGTGAGAGTGCATCCACCTCTGAATTAGCAAAGCAGCCATGCAATAATCAGTATTCTCTTTTTCTTCTGGAAAATCACTGAATAACCCTAACCTGGGAAATCAATGCCAAACTCTGAATGTCCATGTGACTATTAGTTTGTCCCTGTGCTGCATCTTGTAGGGTTTACCCCACAAACCGTATGTCTTTAACAGTCTTCAATGTCCATAATTTCAATATCCATACTCTGATAAAACACTGACAAAGGTACATACACGTTCACAGTATGATCAGTGGGAGCAACAGACTTGCAAGCTAGATTACAAGCAATCTGTTTCATCCAGCCAATAAATTTGACCCAGGAAAGCAAAAAGCCTAAGAAACCTCTTGAAATCATACCTCTTGAAGGACCATAATGGCTATTGAAAACTCTGTGGTGGTGCTAAGACCAACACCAACATCTGGAGTCTGCCCCTCCGTACCCAGGTCAGCTGAAGTTTCGCAGCAACCTGAAGGTGTTACTGACAAATCAAGTAATCCTTGGTGACCTTGGTCTTTATCAGTATAGATGAACTTTATCCTGTCTTATATCCCCTGGCTGACTACATGGCCAATGTCACAGTCAGAGCAGAAGATGGAGCCCATGGGCCTTTCTCAACCAGGACAATCAACCAAGATGGTTTCACCTACCCTTGGTCTGACTCCCTGTCCATTTCTAGTCCACTCTGGGCTTTTTCTAAGTACCTGAATAAGTTCATTCTCAGTGAGATCTGCAGGACAATCCCTGCTGATTAGTGATGCTCTGCTCTAGCAACTCACATCTGTGAAGCCATGAACGACGCAACCCGTGACAGATCCTGAGGAGGAAACAGAAGCCTCTCCAACCAGCCTGAGGACCAGCAACACAGGTATTGCCAAATGAAAGGAGCACAACCCTTGCAGCTCTGCCAGAATGCGCAAACATGGAACCAACCCTCTCTGTCCAGACCAACCACTGCCCCTCACCAACATGGAGTATGTGCAAAGTCACGTTCTATTTTACATGGGGAATGCTCTTTTTCAGTGAATCTTCTGTTTGTCTCAGCTTACTGCTGTGTGGTTCACCTCACACAGTGGTCTTGGAGCACGACTTGGATTCCTTCCAGGTGGACCTTAACTGAAAGACGCTGCAGAAGCATTGCAGGGACACACTTAATGTGCTCCAAACACTGAGGGACCAGATGGTTCACAGGATGGGGATAGAGCTCGTCTGGAGTAAATGCCTTGGAATGACTTTATTCTGTAAGAGAAGTTCTCAGCACCGACTGTTTCACTTTATAGACCTGCTGCTCCTGGGTCACCCTACTTGCCAAGGAAACATGGCCAAAGGCTTCAAACACTGTGACTCTATCACAAAACTCACCATTTGTATGATAGGGTGACATTATGAAGCAGTCTGGTTACAATTTTTCCCTACAACAGAGAGGAGGATCCCAGCTCTTAAAGTCAGGACATGGATGCAATACAAGATAACACATCTGTGCTAGCTCAGCCTAAGTGGCACATGAGAGATGCTCATGAGCTTAGCATGGCAAAGACTCCTGATTCGTATGCTGGCAAAGGCTAAACCAGTTGTTATGTCTTCTCTTCTTTTGTTACCCCATTTATCATAGAATTGGTGTATAATTGCCCCCCTTTTTTGCTTTATACAACACTTGAAGTTGGCAAAGACTTGCCAAAGTTTTCGGAGGTCTCATCAGGCAACCAGGTCTGGATGTCAATAGCTCAAAGTACTCTTGACTGATGACCATGATAGAAAATTCTGGTTTCAGTAACTGAAGAACCAGTGGAAGGACAGGCTGGTGAATAAGGGCTTGGGTTAAAATGTGTGATAGTTGAAAATTCATTATGGATCTGAGAGCCCTCCTCTCCCTGGCACAGCTGTGATAGCTCCATACATTTTGTTATGGAACAGAGTAGCATAAACAGAGCACGGACTATAGACAGCATATATCAAGCATTTTTCTTTTGTGAAATGTACCGCAGTGTGGAATTGCCCATATTTTCAAAATATCATCTGGGTCCTTTAGCTTTGTGCCACATCTTTTTTTAAAATCTGAACTCTGCGAGACATGGGATTGAAGTTCCCAAACTTTGTTCTTGAGGAATCAGCCTTCAAATGTGGAAGTCCAAAATACAGAGGAGAAAATAAAATCAAAAACCAAGCACACCAGAACACAACCTTCCTGCTAATATAAATTTTAAGCCAATACCATTAGGGAAGGAAAATGACTCATGATTTTGAGTGTATGAATCTGGCACTCCATTATAGCACAGAATTTAAATAAGCCCTTTCTCATATGACAGTTTATTTGTGTGTGAGTGGAAGTACAGTTAACATACATGCAGTGTCAGACTCTGTGACACTTGGTAGAAGCACGGCACGAACAGAGTTGGGACTTGCAGAAAAATAAGAAAGTGCAAGTTCAGGAGGAAAAATTCAATTTCATTCTCTCTGTGGTTGAGATCTGACCCCAGGTGTCAAACAGGCTGCCTAACAAAACCCACAACAATTCAACAGACCCTCTATAGCCAGAGCGGGCTCACGGTGGAGCGAGATTGAACAATTAATTCCATCCGCCTCCAAGAAAGAGGAAAATGTCACGGAGTTAGAAATAACAGAGAAGAGGTCATTACCGAGGTCTCTTCATACACGGTCTGACCCCTGCACATTAGGACAAGGATCACAGATGGAG
The DNA here is from genome assembly GCF_015220075.1 of Falco rusticolus. Classification (NCBI taxonomy): domain Eukaryota; kingdom Metazoa; phylum Chordata; class Aves; order Falconiformes; family Falconidae; genus Falco; species Falco rusticolus. The sequence continues at coordinate 22,920,122 of NC_051191.1, read as the reverse complement.
ATGCATCAAGACCTTTCCTTTTCTCTGAGTAAGAACATACTTTATAAACAAATGCACAGCCTCTTGCATATACTGTTTAATTTAGATCCTGTCTGTTTTCTTATCATAAAACCCTGCTTTCTTGTGGCTTTTAATGATGTCTTATGTAAACTGCTTGGACGCCCTCTCCCAGGCTGAACAGCTGCAGCAGGTTGGTTGACTCCCTGCACCTAGGCATTGGGAAACAGATGTGCTTGTGTGGGGAAAGCATCACCCACGTGGGATTTGAGAGCACCTTCGAGCAGCGCATCATTGCCCAGCCCTGGACATCTGCATCTCCAGGAGCATTGTACCCATGTCCGAGCAGAAGCCCCAGCCAGGGACCCCAAGGAGCAAACTACCCAGAGCAAAAGCAAACATTAAATGTAGGGAAAGGAGGCTGCGCCAGCTCCACTGCCAGCCCACCCCAGGCACCCGACTGCAGCAGCCTGTTTCTCCCTCTGAAGACGTCCAGAGGCACCTACCTCTCTGCCAATGCCGCAGGGATTTTCAGCCCTCCCTCCCAGGAGTGGGTTGCTAGGCACTGAAATTATAGATACAAATTGGAAGCTTAAATTAGGTAGGCTCAATCCCACACCTGGTACTTATATATTATGAAACAGCCTTTCATTACGTGATCACATATTTTCTTTTTTTTCTCCCGGAGGAAAGTTGCTTCATTGAGGACATAGGATGGTCTATCGCTGATGATGAATCAGTGGCTGAGTAACTTGGAAGGATGATGCCTGTAGAACTACTGGGTCCAGGAAGTCTGCAAAGGGCATGGCAGAGAGGTACAGGAAGAAAACAAGTGGTTTAGGCTTAACACAAGCGCAGGCAGTTATACAGAAAGCTGAACAAGGGCTCCTGTCTTACCAGACTTCAAAATTTGGATTTTCTTTTCCATCCCATGCCAAGATGTTGAGATAAGTTCCTGAAAAGTGCTGCTGTCTGGTAATTCAATTACTCCTTCCTTCCCCTGGATGCAGCAATTGCTACTTCAGCGTAAGGTTGGTTTTTAACTTTGTTAGAAATGAAGAAAAATCTCCAAGCAAAAAAATCACTTCACAATGGAAAAGGAACTCTTAATCTGAAAATTTCAGAAATGCCTATTTCAGTCATTTACATCTTCCCCCCCCCAATGTGTACATCTGTTAACATCACCCTTTTTCTACACCCTCCCCCCAAAAAAAAAAAAAAAAAATTGCTAACCATCATTTTACTGATCACAACACACTTTCTCACCACTGTTAAGTGTTCCCAGTTAGGTCTTGTTGAACACCACAGGGAAGACCTAGACTCTGCCCCTTCCTCTGCCACTGGTTTCCCACATGGCAGTGGGTACCTCAGTCTCAGCTTGCCCACAGCTTGTGCTTTCCCTTTTCTCCAGGCTGAAGCCAAGAGAAAATCCTGGAACTTGGTCTGGCATAATACTGATACTGTGGTCCGTCTTAGTAGTTCTTCACATATAGATTGTGTTGTATAATGCTGTGAAAAATCAAGTTCCAGGTGCTTCCAATAATGTATCTAAATTGAGTGGACATTTTTGACCTTAAACTCTCTTGCACTGCAGCTCCTCATCTGTAAAATGGTGGTAATAGCATCTTCCCTTCTCATAGAGGTGTTTATAAAACTGACATTTGCGAAGGTCTCTGTTAATATATAGGAGTACATTAAAAGCACCCACGAGACAATTTATATTTCTGCCTTCAAAGCAGCATTTCAATAGTACTCAGTAATAGCGTGCAGCACTTTCTACCTGTTTTTTTGGTTGCAATTCGTATTTGATTTTTCAGCATTAGTCAAACAACAAAGTATAAAAGTTTTTCTAAGTGACATTTTTCTATATTCAAATGAGAACCAAACTAGCAAGGAAATTACATGATCCTAATTATGCTTTGTGCATATAAATCAGCTGTGAAATAATTTGAAACTCTTGTGTGTTTGGGATCTTTATCAATGAGGCAGAATAATTATCAACAAACCTCCATTAAGCCTCACTTTAAAAAGAACTCATTATTAAATATGAACAGAATTCTGCACTTCAAAGTCAAAATGACTCCCCAGTGGACTGGGCAGATATCAAGGCTTGTATGCATCAATGTGCATATCTCAAAAAAATTAAATTATAATTATTTTGTGTTTAAAATAGAATTCCCCCCTTTACCTTTTATCAGGGCAAGAGATTGCCGTGACCTAGAAACAAAGTTAAGCTCGGTCAAATGCAACACAGCAGCCAAATAGCCAGTCTAAATGTAATGTCGATAAGCATAAAAACAAGCATTGATAGAATTCTCAATAATGCAGATTCTCAATAAGCATGGAATATTTTATCTTCCCAAGTAGCGAACTGTGTATAGATCAAGTGATGAAAGACATCAGTTTCCCTCTTCGATCTGGTCCAGTGAACACCAATAATAGATCTTGCAAGACGGGCTGAAAAAAGTCTATTACTGAACAACAGCAATGAAATGTTAAATTAGAAGTTCCCATAAACAGATTCAGAAGATAAAGAATGACCTCTTGCACAGCTCTTTTCGACAGAGAACCTTACCACACTTTTCAAAGAAGGTAAATAACCTTCTCCTGATTTCGCGCTTGATGAAACAAGCGCTTGGGGGTGAAGCCACCTGCTCTGGCTTGGTCAGAAAGGTCCCTCACTGCTGTACGTCCCCATGCCCATGCGCTGGCCACAATCCACCCTCCAGGGTGACCTGCAGTGCTCCCCACATTTGCCCTCTGCAGCACGAGTGTGAGAGCTGCTGGCACAGACTGCCACAGGGTGGGAGCCAGCAGATTCCCTCCCGTCTTTTTTTAATTAGTCGCCCACTTCGTAGGCGACCAAGAGTCCCCCAAAAGAAGTGCAGCTGAGCTGGCACCTGCAACGGAAGGCTAAACCTTGCTCCTACCTTTGAGAAGGGACAGTCCCCGTTGTCCCCCCCGGAAAGCTGTCCCCACACCCGCGCTGCCCACACTGGCAGCCAGAAGAGCAGCAAAGCCAGGCTTTGCAAAGGGCTTTGCAAACTGGAGCTTTGCTGCCCTGGGAGGGCAACGCTGCGGGAGCAGGGTACACATTGCAGGAACAGTGAAGGGAGGACCTGGGTGTGCTCCTGGCTCAGAGAGCCGGGCAACCCTCCGGGAAAGCGTGTGTCGCAGCTCCCTCTGCGGGCTTGTCCTCCAGATGGTTAAAAGTATCCTCCTTTCACACCTTCCACTGCCCAAAAGCAGAGGCTGAGAAGGGGCAGAAGGGATGCTGCCAACCCTGCCCATGACACATGGAGAGGGGACAGGAGGGTTCATAGGTAGATGTATGCATGCAGACCCCCTTGATGTCCCTGGGATAACAAATGAGGTTTTAAGATGACAACATTTGCTCCTGTGAGGTTTTAGTATTTATCACTGGGTGAGGAAAAGGCAGCCCCCTTTCAGGAGGGAGCTCACATTTATAGCGAGCAGAGAAAGGTGACTTGGAAAAACGTTTAACCCTTCCATTGGACTTATCCCCAAATCAGTGTCATCTTTCTCCTTGATGGAGCAGTTTCATCCCTCCTGATGGAGATGGAGATGGGACAAGCTGGGGAGGGAGCTGCCACGTCTCAGCACAAGAAGACTTGAGACAGATCCTGCCCTCCTTCCAAATGCACACTGTGCTGCACATGTGGGAATCAGCATTTCACAGCACACCTGTGGGATCCCCAGCAAACCTACATACTTGTATTACCTTACTGCACCCTTCTCTGTGCCCCAACCATCTCCTGCTCTCATTTGCAAAGGTGAGTTTCATTTTGCAAAGGATGGATGTCTGCTCCAGCTCCCAGCTGGAAGAGTCTCCCCAAACACAGCCTGGGGTGTTTTCAGAGGCTGAGCAGCACAGATGGCTGAAGAGTTTCTCACCAGAACTGGGTGGATGTTAGAAGGAAGACTATGGCACCAAATCTCTTTTTCCATGAGATTATTGCCTGGCTTTGACAATAAAAACACTCCTGACTGCCCACAGTGGAGTTGTTCTTACACAAAACATCACTCTCACGCTTTCTATAGAAAAGAACATGAATAACTATTGTAAAAAATGAAAAATGAAAGCAGTTATAAATGTGTACTTAAAATATAGTACAGGTGAACATTAACACTTCCTTGTAGACAAACTCCACTTTGTATTCGCTTGGAGGGATGGGAGAAGAACCAGCTAAAGCCAACAGAGCCAGGATGTCACCTCTCTGCTGCAACAGCTACAGACTCTTTATTCAAGCAGTATTTTTTGTTCATCAGAGGAATCCAGGCTGGTCCCCTTCTCCTCTCTAGATCCCACTATTGCCTACCGGTGTGGAGAGGAACATGCTATGTAGGCACACTCCACAGCCTCGCACAGCAGTGACAGCCCTGCCACTGACTGCAGCCCCACTCCTGTGACACGTGCCAGCTCCCCAGCCAGCTCCACAGACGACAGGGATTTGGTGTTCCCATCTGCCTCATGCCCCAGGCACCCTCACCCGATGTGAGGTTGCTGGGTCTCCTGAGGACACAGATGCTGGCTCTTTCTCTCCTGGCTGCTGTGTTCTGCTGTGACACATGCTGACTTGACACAGGGCTTCCTTCAAAGCTTGGTTCATGTATGATAGTGAAACCCCTGCACAGTTAAGCTTTAAAGATTTTTTACGATTGGAGGCATTATAACACTCCTATTGCAAAGGTCTCACTACATCTGGCAGTCGCAGGACTTAGATTTTAAGCACTTAATTTCATTACCAAACCTAGCCCAAGGGTCTTCTCTTCTGTGTTCTCTGCCTTGCAAGAATTGATCTGAGTTCTACCTTCCTATCTTTGAGTAAATGTAATTGAGATTTGAAACAACCGGGTTTAGCCTATTTAGAAGCATTAATGTTCTGTGAGGATGGAAGCTCTATTACTTTAACATCCCACAGCTGAAATTCCCTTGTAGCTGTTTATTGACCTATAAAGTTTTGACATAAATGCATCCTTGACATGAAGAAAATGGTGAGGCAGGTATGACATTTCTCCCCCAGGCAGCTACTGCAGCTTCAATTATCTTAGCTGCAGGAAAAGTGGCTACAGAAACCTAATCACTGCTTAGTTTACTTATAGCCGGCCAAAACCAGACCACTCAGCAACTGTACCGGGCACTCTGTCCCTGAACACCCTCAGCCAAGGCCTGCAAGTAATTATCAGGTGTGTTAACAACCATTGCACAACTAAGAAGGGAATAACTGGGTTGCGCAGCCATTTCTTACAAGTTGGCATAATTTTCTAACCAAGAAACTCTTCTACAAGATAGAACATTTTTGGGGAAAAAACACCAACCCGCCTCACCACCACCAAAAAATAACAGTCTGTAAAATTTCAATAATGTGTCTTTTGGTCCTGAATTAACCTTCAATCTAATATACCATACGAGCCTTGACATGAACGCAGATTTTAAATTGATTAGCCAAACTGGGGAGGGTAACAGGGAGAGGGGAATTAATGTTCAGGCAGTGGTTAAAAGCAAAGAGCTCTAGGAGAAAGTAGAGACATAGAGACACACTCCCTCCCCCTTACATACCCCTCTTCTAATTACATTTAGCTAATCCGTTCAATTAACATTGATGAATTTTATGATGAAAAGCATAATGAATCCATTAAACACAAAACAAGTATTGGCATAAATCCTTCTCACCCCAGGAAGTGAATTATATCAGAAGAGCTACAGTAATTTACTAATAAAGTGATCTAATGATGAAAAGAAGCCATTCATTTTGCGGCCAGTTAAGATCCAGGCTGGTGGAGGATGGATCCTCCAGATCAGATGCTGATGCCAAGGGACTTGCTCCTCTCCCAAGCTGCAGCAACTGGCAGCAGAATTGGGCCATCATGATGCGTCACTCGCCACTTCCTAATAGTCATGGTACACCGACCAACACCGTCAGTATTTTTAATCCCCCTGCTCCTGCTAGACTCTTCTATAAAAAGCCAATTTGTTAAGCAGTTAGTCACTGCTTTATAATTCATAGACTCTCCTGAAAGTTTTAATGAGGAACCACGAAAGCAGTAAGAGGGAAGTATGGGCTGAGATGACTATTTATAAGCCAGCAAATACCCTGCTATAGCAGTCTCCTCTCGTGACGTGTGCGCTACATTTCTATCATGTGCACACTAAATTTATATGTCATGCATTCTCTTAACAAGACTATTCATACAACTATGATAAATAGGGCCATAATCTGCAGCGATTTCAATCCTTCTGTATGCCAGCAGGAGTCTCTTAGCAACGGTTGTTAGGGGCAACACCAGCATCCAGCATCTTTCGTCGAATTCAGCAGCAACCAAGCTTTTACTGGCTTACAAGGGAGGCTCCAGCTATACCTCTGAGAAAACGGAGCCTCCCTTCCCCCTTCCACAAATCCACGCTACCGAGAGAGACTCACTCACTGCACAGTGCATAAGGCTCAGCAATTATTAAAGAATTATCAATTTAGCACGATTCAAGCGGCCATTCTGGACATGATGTGTATCCTGTCTCCTATCACACTCGAGGGCTATCGGCTATCGTCTCGTTTTGCAAGATCACAACAGCCTTGTTGTCTCCCCAGCCTGTTTAAAATTCATGACATTGTCTTTAAATTGGGCTAGGGAACCTCCATAATGTGGCACAAAGAAATCCCTTTACTGTCGTGGTGAGAAATGTCACCACGGCACTTCCAGACCCATGGTGCAATGTGTATGCCTCTAAAGTACAGACATGATTTTAATGCTCCTTAAATTTTTTATTCTGACTGTAGCCTAATGTCACTATCTAATTGCTGAGCATCCCCCACAAGAGGAGTTACTACAATTCATCTGTTTTTACAGGATGCCTTTTTTTTTTTTCCCAGTGGGAACACAGCCAGTCTTTCTGAACCAGAACTCTCCAAATCATGTCACCACACTGAAAGGTCTTCTGGATTAAATGAGAAAAAAAAATCTGGTAAAATCCAACCAAAAAAATGATGGGGGTCCTATGCCAATCAAACAAAAGTGTGTATTGAGCAGCGCCAGCTTTAATGATGACATCTGTGATATGGGCTGAGAAGGGTATTGGGCTGCCTCTTCCCCAGGGATTATATGAATATTTCATCCCAAATCAATTACTGAGTTGCTATTCCCACTGCTGTCCTTAAGGCTGTCAGCCAACTCACTCTAAAACCCCTGTTCTGAGGCAGTTGACATCTCAGCCTTAAAACAAACCCAACACACTCCCCACCCCCACGCTCAAATCCCCTCTGGTCTGAAATTTGGCATCAGAAGTGCTTACCCTGAAATCACATCACAACGTTTTGATGAATAGTAAACTTTTCTTCTTTTAAAAAACTCCCAGCAATTTTCACATACCTTTTTCCTCATTTGCATTTAAATTACTTCATTAGGTGGCATGCCATTTTCCTTGTGTTGTATTTGTCTTCTAGGAAAAATTTCTTCCCTATCTCTTTTAAACTTGCAAATTTTGCAAGTTTAACCCAAGCTCCATGTTGGAACAATATTTAGATTTAAGCAAAAAAGGAGCAAGACGTGTCAGAGTTGTGTGTGATGGTTTCGTCATTGTAAGCAGTTGCACGGCTGTCAGATCAGTGCAGGAGATGAAATATTATTTGCCATAATACTTTGGCATCAGCGGTTGATTTATGGCTCTTATGTCAGACTTAGATTTGAAATTCCTTGTTTATCCTAGAGTTGAATCATGATTGTCTTGTTGCTCCCTGCTACAAGAGCCAGTCAGGTATTTCAAGCTTATATTTGCTGTGCAAGGAATCATTTTGCTCTGTTTGGAATTAGCATCACTTGCTCAACCTCAGTTGATTAAATATCCTTCTGTATCTCTCAGCCTTCAGCCCTCATCAGACCTTCAGGATACATCAATGAGCCTAAAACCCCTTCTTCACAGCTTTCAGAGACGACTAGAGGAGGAATTTTCTCAACTAATTTTAAAGCCCTAGAACACAGATCTTACAACCTAACTCTGAGATGGTCCCTCGACCCCTTCTCAGAGTTGATGGCAGGAATGAGACCCAGCACCTCACCCTTGGGATGACTTGGGTATAAAAGGAGATGTAGGGGGCTTTCAACATTCAGGTGTCAAAATTTAGATAAAACTCTCCCCCTTTACCACTAAGAGGAAAAGCAGGACTATGAAATAAAAGATAAAAAATAAAATCTCAGATGTATTGTGACATTCTACAAGCAATTTAAGGTTAGACACAGCCCCTCCCATCTGGAAAATGGGGAAGTCCTTCTTTTCTCCCAGTGTTTGTCTTGCCTTTACGAATCCCAGCTCTTTCAGGAGAGGATTGTGCCTTGGGCGTACAGCCCCCAGCCCACAAACTTCCCCTGGAAAGGATTTCTGCATGCTGGTCTGACGGACTCTGGGGCTGAGCTCGGCCTTTTGCATAACATAAACCCCTCTGCAAAGGAGGGCGAGGAATTATCCAGGAAAAAACACCTTGCTTCAGCAGGATACATCAAAGTGTGGAAGTGATGGGAACAGCAGAAGCAGTGTATTAACCCCTTTTCCCCTGAACATCATGAGCGATTGAAATGAGTAGGGAAAGGCATGTTCTTCACTTCTGAGAGAGCAGTCTCCTGGTTATTTATATGGTGATCACAGATTTGTGTAGCCTTAATTGCAAAGCAATTTGAGTTCTGGGGAAAGAATGGAATGGAATGAAAAGAAGGAAAAAAAAAAAAAAAAAACAACCAGAAAAAAAAGGATCAAGAAGGGAGAGAGGAAGGAAAAAAGAAATATTAAAAAGTAGGAGGAAGATGATAGTTCATGAAAAAATATCTCTTATGAACAAAATGACATGATAGAAGTCAGATATAATAATGGCAAAGGAGGCCAGGGCTGAAAAAGTCATTTCACCAGCTTTGCAGAGAGATGCCCTGTCTCAGCTGGATAAGACTGCTTCACCTCAGAGGACCAGTCACAGAATTGTCTTGAGATGCCCACAGGAACCCCAGGGTTTTTTGTTTTCATTTAGGTTTTTATTTATTTTTAATTACCCTTGGCAATTAAGGATACCTATGGGTTGAATTAGACTTTAAGGATGCTTTCTCTGAAGTTTCTAAATATAAATAAGTTTGAGAATACAATAATGAATATAGCACACATTACAGTTACTAGAACTCTCAGTGCTAGCTGATACCAACTCTTCATTATCTTTCATGTAGAAGTTCTTTCTAGAAAGCCGTGCATGCTCCCAGATGTACTTGACTACTTGCATTTGACATGAAAAAGCAGCCTTCAGGAAAATGCTAGCTGTAGGTTTGCATTAGCTGCAGAACAGATACAATTTCTTTTGTGACTGGAACTAATGTAATCTGCAAGAAAATCAATGCAGGTTCACAGGGAAATAACCAGACAGTTCTGAGAGCATACTGCAGTCTAACAGAGACATGGTCTGCTAACACTGAAAAATGCTCACTAGCCATGCTTTTTGACCTTGCTTCCTTCATATTACAGCCAAGACTTCCAGACTACCAGGAGTGCATCACACAGCTTCCAAGCATATCAGTCTTGCACTCATTTTTACTGTCTGCTCTGGTATTTGCATTATGAAGACTGATCTGATTGTAGACTGCTGGATCCAGAAGTGAGTGTTCTCCACATTCACTTGGAGCATCAATGTGAAAAACATACTGGCAGGACTTAGAGACTAATTATTTTAAGCTGGTGTGTTTTTTGGTGTGGTTTTTTTTTTTTTTTCCTCTTTTACAAAGGTGCTGGCTCTTATTACTCTACACCTCTGTTCAAAGACGAATCAAAACATCTCTTCCTATCTGCAAATCAGAACTTCATTCAGGCATGGTGTTTGTGTGTGAGTCTTAGGCCTTCTTTTTATGTTCATTTGAAATGCAATATTGGTTTGGCATTTTTTTAGTTTAAAAAGGCTCTAAAGCAATCACCCTTTCTGATGCCAAATCTGTATGGAAGGAGGAAAAAGTAACTGGTCCTAAATCATCAGGGCAACACTGGAAGAAATGCATGTCCCAGAAGATAAAAAGAACGTGAAAACAAATGGTGTAATCAATGCAGATCTAAACATGGTGCTGGAAAGATGAAAAAAAGGTGCAATGCACAGAGAGGAAGCTTGATTGTATTCAGGGGAAAAAAGTATAGCTGACACAAATGGACTGCCTTCACATATGGGGCCACATGACTGCTGGTGTGAAAAGCCAGAAGTAGAAAACATTTCGCTGCTCTTTCAGAACACTTACATTTGTGCTAATCTGTAAAGCACAACATGTAAAATTCTGCTGCTGTATTTGGTGTATGAAGAAGCAACACCAAACATTTGGTATAAATGGATACTTGCAGGTCAGGAACAATTTTTTTTTGGACCACCATGGAGATATACATTATTAAGGGCGTGTGCTCTCCCTGAGCTGGAAAACTCTTTCCAGACTGCTAATGGTTTCCTCATGTTTAATAATGCAGGCTGAAATTGCCATTCTGGATGATTACTGCCTCCTCCCCTTAAATTCAGGCAAAAGTTAGAGTTGTCTATGAGAGTAAGATGGGAGGGCAGTGAGGGGGGCGTAATGAAGGCATTTTCCAATATCCCCAGTAATCTGAAAAATTGTACAGACCTCAGGCCGTACAGCAACCACTTGAAAGCTGTTAAGTGTGGTCTGTGCACCATGATCACACTGTAGAGTTTTGCTATTCCATGGAAATCTGCTCACTCAGTTACACTGTGTATCTTCGGGAAAAAAACTAAAGTTTGCATTTGTTTGGGAAAGACAAGGTATGATTATATATTTTTTTGCATCCCAAATAGAATGCTTGAACTTTGAATATCTTTTAAAGTTCACCAGACTGCTCACTTCTTTGAGCAAGAGCCCACGTTTCCACCTGCTTGGAAAGGTTCTTCTAGTAGTGATTGCTCCTGTGTGCTTCTAGTAACTGGGATTTAATGAGAGAAAGCACAAGGAATGGAGAAGGAAAGAAAGCCTAGAGGGAGAGAACAATGTGGAGGTGGTGAGGAGACACACGAGGACTGGGTGAAAGTGAGGGAGAGATGGGATTAGCTGAGGATTTGGGGAAAACCTGGAGCCACCAAGAGGAAGGTATGGATGACAGAAATATGTCTAGCTGGACAAAGAACATAAAAAAAGGACCCAAACAAGAGAAGAAACCTGAGATCTGATGAGACAGTTGTTGAGGGAGAGTTAGGGTTATGGGGAATGACCATCAGCGGGCACGGAGGAAAATCAGGGAGGGAGAGACAAGCAGAGGAGTGGGAGTAGGAGCTGTGGTGGGTAGACCCTGGCTGGGCACCAGATGCCCACCACAGCCATTCTGTCACTGCCCCCCTCAGCCAGGCAGAGGAGAGAAAATACAGCGAAAGGCTCATGGGTCAAGGTAAGGACGGGGAGATCACTCAGCAGTTACCGCCATGGGCAAAACAGGCTCGACTCTGGGAAATTAATTTATTACCCATCAGTTCAGAGTAGGATAATGAGAAATAAAACCAAATCTTAAAAACACCTTTCCCCCGCTCCTCCTTTCTTCCCAGACTCAATTTCACTCCCGATTTCTCTCCCTCCTGCCCCTGAGCAGCACAGGGGGATGGGGATGGGGCCAATCCATCACACAAGCTGGCTGGCATGGGCTCAATCGGGCATGGGGGAAGCTTCCTGGAGCTTCTTACAGAAGCCACCTCCATAGACCCCCACTGCCAAAACCTTGCCATGCAAACCCAAGGCAGGAGCTCATACTGGCAGGGCAGGGTGACAGCAGGACACAGCTATGTGGGTTAGTTGCTGCAGTTGCCCAAGGAAGCTTGAAGCAGTTCCTGACTTTCAAGTGCATGACTGAGCTGCTTAATATTACTCATTTCATTTTTTTTTCTAATTACTGTATTAAAAGCTAAAGAACAAGAGAGTTTCTTGAGGCAACAATGAAATCTCTCACAGAAATCTCCCAGGATTTGTTACAGAAAGCTCTATTTAATACTGTGATTACTGATGTGTGATGGTGGGTCAACAGCAGGGCAAGAATCAGTGCACATGGGTTACAGTGCAGGGGCTTGCTACCATATGCCTGTGCAGCATGTTTGGTATCTAGGGCAGTTCATACCAGCAGACTCACAAACAGTCTTTTGGACGTGTGGGTATATCACAGTATCCACCAAACCCAAAGCTCCTTGGCTTGGTGAGACAAAGCCACAATAATACGGGCTGTTCCAAAGGGATCCCATGCTAGGTCCTTAACAGTCAAGTCCCTATAGCACAGAGGGATGGGGCTGGTTGGATTTCTTGGAAACACGAGGAGTGGGAAGTCTCTTCAACTGTGGCAGTGGAGAAATACTTGCTAAGATTTGTATGTAACACAAGAGGAGGCTAACCCAGAATGCCAAGTCCCCTTACCCTCTGTGGTGTTTACTACTGAGGTGCTGAGCGGAGGAGCCCTTATCCCATCAGAGCAGAATGTGACAGGCTTGTCAATTCCCTGCAGCAGTTTCAAGAACTACAATGAGGACGAGGCTGACATTGGACACTGTAATAGCACACTGAAAAAAAAGGTGATTTTTTTCTCCAGTTGCAACAGCAGTTGAGTAAGCAGTTTTTAAGATAAAATCAGACAAGACCTGAGGTCCACCAGACCTCTCCAGGGCAGCCTGCTCCAGGATCTGTGGTTTATAGACACTACGTAGCAGGTTCACTATCAGCTCAGCTGAGAGCCTCAGGCTTGATAAGAGTATGAGTGAATGGTCTGCATTCAGAGATTTTCTGGCATCTTTCTGATTTTGGGCATGAAGCGTGATCAATAGCAATGGATTGAGGGAATGCTAGCACCCCAAAAAGGATTTGAAAACCAGGCAAAGATTATTAATCGCTGGATACGGATTTCAAGTCTGAGAGCGTCAACTAAGCAGTATAGGCTTTCCTGGGGGTGCAGAAGTGCCAGAGTTTGATCTGAATCCCCAACAGGATAAGTTTACTACTTTCACAGCATTACCTTAGAAAACTTTAAACTAAGTACGGATGAAAGATGATATCAGCAAAGCCAACTGCATAAATATCTACCAGGTCTCTACTGGGAGGGATTTATGGTTCTCATAAGATCCCACGATTTTAGTATTATCAGTACAAAACAGGTTAGCATCAAGGCAGTCAAGCTTAGCACCTGATCGATAGTTACACCAACAGAGCAGCCATAACCTCCAACCTCATTTTATATGAAATGAAAAAAGAACTGATTTTACTTCTTACCCATGACACACTAAAGCAGACCAAAAACTCAAGCTTAATATGCAGATACAGGAGCAAGCAGATACAGATGTCCTGTAGTGGCCACAACCACGGCAACAATATTTTAAATAAATCCATTTGCAAAGCTAAAACTGCTGGCTGAAGATGGTGGCAGCTACTGACTGGGTTTCCCATCGCCAAACTGGAAGGTTTTATACCCAAGGAAAGAAATTAAATCTTTTCTCTGTCCCATACAGCTGCAATGTCCATGCCAACAGCATGGACCTGGCACCAGGGTTGTGCTGATGTGTCACATAGTGTTGGTCACTGTGGTGGGTTGTCTTATTGCTCAGTGAGAGCCTGGATGGGGCCGCAGGTGGCACCTGCCGCCTGAGGTGCCCCCAGCTCACAGCCACGTCTGGCTCCTTGGCTTAGGCTGTGAATTCTGTCGTGAGATACAGATGACCTTTAATTGAACATGTCTTTGCTGTATACATAGCATCAGTCACAGGAAAACCCTGTTGGGTTGTGGGATCATGTTGGTCTCCAGCTATCACAGTGATAAACGTGATTAACTGCAGCTATGAAAAGGAATTTCATTCTGACTGCTAACCTCACAGAAGAAAAAAAGATCAAATAAACCAAAGGATGGGCTGCAATATGACATTTTTACATCCACATTAGTTTGTCTTCTACCTTTGGGCTGATGGCTCGTGATGGGAACAACAGTTGCTTTTGCATGGTCAGTGCTTGCCATTGCTACTCTGTGGGACAGAGGTGCCACAGGTAATTTGCATTACAAGGAGGTGGAAACTGCAGCATCTCTCCAAGGTTGTTGTAACCATCGACAAATATCGGTGACTCCATCATTTTGTCACATACCAAATCTACCGGGGTCCTCTGTCGGAACAACTAATAGCCAGTCTTGAAACCTCCAGTGACCGAAAGCCTCTGTTGAATGAATGAAGTTGCAAAGGGAAGGGCTGAAATTAATTCTGCATTTACTTGATCTAAAATTCAGACTCTTTAGAGGAATCTGTTGCTGAGGCTTAGAGTATGTAACATTGTGAACACACATCCAATAGGAGCTGCAAGGAGGATACAGCCCTGTATAAAACAGTTCAATATTCAGAAGACTTCAACGAAACTGAACTTCAAACGTGTTATTTGCTATTTTCTTTTCTTTGTAGACTTTTAAACACCAACAGAACATGATTTATCTCTTTGATCATCTTGAAGAATCCACTTAACATAAATTATTTTATTCAAGAGGGTTTTTTTATTTAGCAGGAAATGCTGTAAAAATATCCAGTGGCTGATAGCTGAGGCTTGCAATATAAATTGCGCTGCATATTTTTAACAAGAATAATTAATTATTGGAATAATTTACCCAAGGATGCAGTCATTTCACCATCAGCTATGGCTTTTAAAAAATACTAGGTTTTTCTGATGGATTGGATGCTTCAATGTCCAGTGTTTGGAGTGAAGACAGGAACTAAGAGCTGATGTGTATGGTTATGCTGGATTAATTTCCTATGACCTATGAGTCTCTTCACTAAAGGCAGGATTTTCTTCATGCTTTTTGTAGTTTTTATAGACCCATTTACCAAACTGTATGCCGTTGTCTTAACTTTGCAAACAAAGCTGCATTTATGATGTCTTAAAGGGAGACTTGAACAGACACTTCATACAAAACATTCACAGCTGCATAAATCAACTCTAAGAGAATATTAGGTGTTTATTAGCAAGAAAACATAAGCTGTAGGAGCATGCTTTGTACCTTCATTTCTTTGTGCTTCTCTTGTAAAGCATTAAGGATGTCCTAGGATATGAGGTAATTAGGGAGATCGTGTATTACAGCCAAATAAATGCCACATACTTCCTCCTCTCTGGACAGCTTGTAAATCACTGTTTATATCCTCACTACCATAAACACTTTTCTGCAAAGGCTGCACTGCCCTGCTACGGAACTTGTAAAAATATTTAAATATCAGAATTTATTCTGTGAAGACCTTTGAAATGAAAGTGATGGGATGCAATCAGAGCTTAAAATGCAAAACTGGGAAACAAGCAAAATCTGAAATGGGAGCCAGATGAATGTGTCTGTACTTAGCACACCCCCATACTGCTGGTTTAAAGCAAGAGAAAGCAGCAGCATGAGGTTTGCCACCTGCACCATGTTGATAGCACGGTAACATGAGATTGCACCCTTGGCTTTTTTTGAGTCAGGGGGGTTGAAAGCAGCATTGTGCATCCCCAGCCTGGAGCTGTGGTCTGTACCCACTCCTGCATTGAGCACCCATCTCCTGTGAGAGGGATCCTACAGTCTTGTTCCCTCCCCCTCCCATTCCTTTTCTCTCTCCTGACAGTCCTGAAGGGTTTTAGAGGGGCATGTGCTGCAGCTGATGTCGCGGTGAAATGTTTCACTCAGGTGCTTCCAGATCAGCCTCCCTTAAAAGACAGCAGGCCCCTGCCAAGTGGATTACGTTGTCAAGGCAACATTTCCCCTGAAAAACTGGACAGCAAGAGAGATCTTATCGTATAGGAAGATTACAGTTCCTCAAGTGATCCTCTGTCATTACTTCTGCACTTAACAAATTCAGTGCTGAACATCTGTAACGGACTTATAAACTCTATCCCATGGCTTCCACTCCTTTAGCCAGGACAGCTTCCCATGGTGGGTGTTTGCTCCTCGGTGGCAGTTTCAGCTTTCCTTGCTTTTTCTATCCAGCCAAAGTGGCTACAGAGACCACAGCTGCTTGGAGAGGAGCAGGGTGGGCAACTGGGTCAGTGACCCCTTTGGACATCCCAGCAAAATCTCTTGCAGATAGGTTACAGGGCTGTTAGACCAACCTGGAGGCAAAAAGACCTCAGAGAGAGCCAACAGCTATATAGCTAAACTGGAACTGGCAGCTTGGTAGAAGAACCTACAGACAGACCTGGCTTCACAGGTAAACCTGAGTTTATCTATTCATGCACTCAGGGGTTTAAGCCAATTCCAACTAATTGACATACCAGCGTGGGTTCATCGGTTAAAAGGGAGTCGTATCTAAAAACCTTCCCTTTTATTTTCCATCAGGTTCCATCAGCACCATCTGGACTCTAAGTTCGACTATGGCAGAAAATTTCAATGAACACTTTTAAATTAATTGCATGCTAGTCTCACAAGCAATGGCTCAGCAATGCAAACAAGAAGCTGCACCCAGAGCCTCCTCGCATCTGTGAAAGTATGGCAAAACATCTGTCCCATCAAGGGTCCATGGATGTTTGAGGATTTTAATACCAGAAAGGAGTGATATTGATTATCCAGGCAGATCTCATGACAGAAAGGAGAGAAGGCATCACCATTTCTTGATCAAAAGCTTCTCATAAAAAATGACCAAACCTTTATTCCAAGTACTGAAAGCATATGTGTATCTCAGCCATATTTCCAGACAAGCTGCTCTGTTTTTAGCCCATGGCATGTATCACCCTGCTGTTACGTTCTGCATGATCAGAGCAGTCTCTGCAGTCCAGCAGTGGCTGCTGGAAAACCAGAAACAACATCATATTTATAAGACCACTGGGTCTCCTTCTTGGGTGGACCTTGAGCCCTTTCTTTCAACTGACAGAACTAATAATTTGCATTATCAGCCTCTATAGTGCCCTCCTGATGACATGGGGCTCCAGGCAAATATTGCAGGCTTTCACCCCGAAGCCTTCAGGAATGCCACCTCTCTTCACCCAAAGCACTCAGAGTCTCTTGGAACAATTCGTTGTCCTCACAATTTTTTTGAGCAATAATTTGGCCCCATAGAAAAAAAACTTTTTAAAAAAAGGAAAGCAAAGGACTATTTGAAGGGATCTTTCAAAGTGCTTTAGCCCAAGATGTCTTTTATATATATATACCTTCTTATTTTGTATCCCTTAGTACTTAGAAATTAATGTTATTATGTTAATTAATATTACTAATATTAGAAATTAGCCAATGTGCTAATGTCTTTTTGATGCTTTCTCACATCCCCCAAAAGGAGTTTGTTTGCAGGCTGTGCTGCCATGTGATTTCTGACTGAAACAATCCTATAATTCTAAGATTTACCTAAGCTTGTCAGTCTGTGAGCATTAAAAATTCAATTCTAAACACAGGATGACCCCTTATTCCCAGTCTATGACAACTAATGCATTATGTCCTTACAGTAAAAGAACTTTATTGTAACAGTTGTATTGTGGTTTTGTCTTTTTTGCTCTCTCGGTCTCATCAGGGTAATTGAGAAGTGAAGCCAGTTAAAACAGAGGGCTAAGACAGATGCTGATTTTGACCTCCATTTGTATCAGAGTGATCCCATGCCTCAATTATTATCTGTGCTCTATTCCAGCTGCCATGCTGCTATGACACTAGAAAGACTTTTGATGTTGTTTCCTTACTTAAAGGATTTACAGTCTGAGATACTAGAAGGGCAGACAGACAGACAGACAGACAGAATGGAGGAACTGTGAGACAAACAGATATGCCAGTTTTCCAATTTTCCAGCAGTGAGCTGCCAGAACTGCTGGCTGTCCTGTATCAGCCCACAGCACACGTCCCACTGACCCAGCGCCACCTGCTCAGAACCAAAGTGTGCCAGGTCCATGCACCACATCACTGTCAGGCATGGCCATTTCTTCCAAAGAAGCATGATGAACTGCTGAGATATTTTGCCAGTGAAATCAGAGCCTTGGAAATGTCAGCCCTTGGGGTTGTTGTTTCTCATTAGGAAAAACAGGGACATCACTTCCTAAGAGCTGTGCCTGAAGTGTGACCTGAGAAGTTCTCCTGCGTCTGGGTGATGCAAGGGCTTCACCTCCTGCCACAGGCTGTGCCAGCCCCATCCCCTCTCTGCTGTCAGAAGCAAGAGGTATGGAGCAACCACCTGAGCATCAGAGATCCCCAGCAGTGATGGGAAGGACATCTGGGACAGAGAAGCAGCTCCTGTGATCTCCCTTCCTTGTCAGGCAGTAGGAAGCATGAGGTCAGGTACAGAGGATGAGGTCAGCAAAAGAGGATGAGGTCAGGAAGGAAGAGGTCAGGCTCATCCTCAACCTCAACATCCCAGGTTAAGCTGGAAGGGACAGCCAAGATGTGGTCCTCCCAAACCTACCTTTCAGACAGTAACAAGTCTCCAGGTGGAAGTGCATTTGGTTGCGCTCTTGTTTGGTGGGTGAGAGTGAGCCTGAAGCAAGCATATACAGTTAGCGTATATATGAATATTTCTCCCCGTTCTCCAGGCAGCTGAAGCAAAACGCACTAAGAATTGCTGTGCTGAAGTCCCAGTGTCAGTCATTGCTTGTGAAAGGTCACCCTAACTGAAGCAGTTGGTTGGATCCCGTGCATCGTCGTGCTGTTTGCTCTGCGTGGAGGGAAGGATCAGCTGCAGAGAAGGAATTTCACTTTCAGAGGCCTTTCTGATGCAGAACTGCTGGTCATTTTCCTCATCGATATCTGCCTTTGCAATTTACTCCACACAGGATCACTGTCAGCCTCATTTTCTTTGCTTTTACATCCATGCAACTGGGAAAACATCTTCAGTACAAAAGGTAACTGTGTAAAGACAGAACAGAAAAGCCACTAAAGGCAAGAGCAGGCTTTGAAAAGGCTCTACTTTGGAAACCTTTTCAGCTGTATTGAAGGCTGAGCTGGCATTTATTTTTTTCAAAAATTTCTTTTACTGTCCAGTCAACTTATTCCACCTGAATTCTGAACAGGTTGCACTTGCCCTTATGCAAACTAATAAGGAAGATTTCAGTCTCTGTAGCAGAACAATTTGGCAGTAGGGGACAGGCCAGGTTTCTCTGACAGATGCAAATATTTACACCAGATAGCGAACATGTCACAGGGTCAGCAACAGAGCAGCTGCAATACCAGCACAAAGCCACCTAATGTTCCCTTTGGCTCCAGGTTCACATAATTGATTGAATCAGCAGATAATCAGTTACACTAAACACCCACTAAATCTTCTCTTTGTCGGCAAAGATGAAGCTTCTTATATAGAGAGACATTTAAAGGATGAGCTAAAGCTATTTCCCAGAGTCATGTGTAAATACAGATGTCATTATTTAAAGTATGCATTGCACACATTTAAACTAACCACTGTGGCCTATGGCACAAGCTAGAGTACTCATAATGTGATTTTCCCTGCAAATTTCATTGAATAAAGAAAATAAAATATTGAAACACAAGTCTGGAAAGGGATGTTCCCAGCTGAGACACCTGATCCAAGCTGGCTGCTGGGGCTCTCTGTTCTCTTAATGGAAACAAGAGTGTTCAGGTCATGAACCATTTTGCCCAATTTTAGCTAAATTGGAATGATGAGTCAGGTCCTCAAAACATCTGTTTCTCTCCTCTGATAAAACAAGGTGTTGAGACAAATAGCACAGGTGTAAGCATATATATTGTGGAGACTGCATTGGGTCAGATGATTTCCCTGTTCAGTTCAAAATGAGCCTCATTTAGCACTAGTAATAAAAACCTAACACAGAAATTTAAAAAGCTTCCAGCTTTGGTCAAAATACTGAACTTCTACAGAAGTCTGTCTTCTTACTTGGCTTATTTCTCAAAGTCTCATTCTACCTGGTTGTCCAAGTTTCTGCTCTTGTCTATCCCACCCTTGTAGTAAAAAGTATCACCTCCATACTCAACCCTAGAAGGTATTTGGTAAGTTGTCATCCTGGCTCATACATCTCAAGAACTTATTCCTGCAATGCTGTCCATAGCAACACTTGTTGATTTGTTCAGAAAAAGCCCTTTTTTGCTGTTGTTTCTCTTTCCTGACATCTCCCAAGCAGCATACTATCTGTATGCGTATGTCCTATGGCGTGATATTCCTAGGGTGCACACCACCACCTAAGAGACACCTCAAAGACTTTCAACATCCCGACAACACACAAGTTACATATGTTAACAACCTGACCAAGGCTTACTGTAGCACTGATGAATGTGGGTCAGCTTAGAAGGTAGTACAGACACCTGGCTTGAGCAGTTTTGCTCTAATGATTTTTTAGAGATACCTCTTCAGAAGAAGGCGCTGAGTCAAATGGTACCTTTGGGACACTCCCAGATGAATAGAGAGACTACATTTCTTATGGCTCTGGAGCATAGCTAAATGCTGGGATTCCTTTTCATCTCCTGAAATAGCTCTGCCCAAATTGTAAAAATGGAGCACAAAAAATTCCTTCAAACTGAGCCGACTCCTGAGAGGGAGGTTTGGTGGGAGGGATTAGGGGATTCTGTTTAGCTGGAGAAGTGCACTGAAACTGGACTTCCCATGCAGATCATGGCGATCACATCCATGCAAAGCCATGCACTTTATGTTCACGCATATCCCCCAAGCTTCACTCCTCTTCGATATTTATTTGGCCTCTTCTGTTGAAGTGCAATATTCCTCTGTAAACCGATATCTATGTGAGCTCAAACTGAAGGAAAAAGGGATGAAAGACTCCCACTTTGCAGGTTCATAGATAGCAGGGGGCCTAAAGGCTGCTTTTGAACCTGCATCTGTGTCTCTGCAACCATTTGCCTTACCTGTAAAATCCACTACAGTATGAAAAATGCTCTCTGAGATCATCTGATCATCTGAGGGCTTTTCAGTGATGCTGGGACAAATCTGTGTTTAGAGTTCTGAGAACAGCTTTGCAGGATGCTGTTCCCCTTTCACGTACAACAGCCTCCCCGTTAATGACGAAAGTTTCTTCCTTGGAGAGCTGAGGAATAAAAAAAAATCCGAATTGTGCAGTCCCTTTATTGTGCTTCAGAGGGAGAAAGGAGAGCATTAGCTGATGCTGTCCCACAATGTTTTCCTTTTACTGGCTAATCATTTGAGCATATCCAGTAGGAACAGTAGTGTATATCATGTTTAAAAAAAAGAACTCCAGTGTTTAAGTGTATGGCTCAACATAAATAAGTCATGAGCAGAGGAGCTCATTTCAAATTCATAGAGAGGTAAATGAAAGGAAGATGAAAAAATTCCACTTTTATGCAATAAGCTTCACATCTCTCTCAGGTATAAAACCCTGGTGACTTCAATGGAGTTGCACCAGGAATGGATTTGGTCCCATATATTTGCCTTAAAGAGTTTATCTGCCCCAAAGCAATAGACTGTGCCTGAGGAAGCAATAACAGCTCTGATGTTCATGATGGGGGAGGGCTGGTACCATGCTGTCTGAATTAACCAAGGAACATGATGCATTAGCAGCGCAGGAGAGGGCTCTGGGGGAGCCAGGTTTGCGGAGGGATGCTCCATTTTATAGGAGCAATTGGCGTTCTACAGCAGCCATGAGCTACACACATTGCCTGCCTCACTATTCCCCTGCACCTGGGGATGAAATGGGGACAACTAAAATTGAGCAGCTGCAAAACTGAGTGCAGGGTTCAAATGATTCCTACTTCTGCCCCAGGTCTTCTCCTGGTGGGAGGGTGAGACCTCACCAGGACATAGAGCTGGCAAGGCCACCCAGTAAGGCCAGACTTCCAGTCTTTTTCCAGAGCAATTTGACCACCTCTCCCATTTTCTCTGTGTTGTCTCCCACCTTTCACATGCTCAGCTTCTTCTGCCATTGCTTCAGTTTATCACAGTTCCCTTTATTTGTGGGGTTTTCTTTCCTTTTGGGGTATCCAAGGCACAGAATTTCAGGCCACCTTGGCCTTCAGTTTCAGTCCTTGTAGTTTAACGATCTGGTGGCAGCTTTAGTTATAAGTGATCAAGGCATTTTAAGGGAAACAGTAAAGGCAAACCTGAATCTGTTACGTATATTTTGCAGTGCGCAGAAGCCACTAGCTAAGGTGTGTACAAGGCACTCACAGAGAAGTAAGCAACTGTTTCTCCAGTAGGCTTACAATATAAACAGAAGGAGATCAATTAGTACTAACAAATGCTGAGGAAAAGGAAATAGCTGATATGAATTTGAGAAAGACCATACAGGCATCCGGTGGCAGAAATGGGAATTTCTGCATGCCACATCCCAGCATCCCCAGCACAGGACCATCCTTTTGCCAGCAGGATCTTCAGATAACACATCCCTGATTTTGTAGCACTGTCCAAAACTGCAAGTCCACTGAGAAACCATAGAAATGCAAAAAGACTCTACAGCTGAAAGTAATCTGCTGGTGAGTCTAGGTATCAAGTTCGTCAGATGGTATCAGGCAACAGAAGGGGGATCATTTTCCACTTCACCTTCTAAAACTCCTCAGACTCTACTGCACTGCTTGGAGACAGGGTAAGTCATTGCTTATCTCATATACAAAACCAAGGGGGGGGGGGGGGCGGGGATTAGAAATCTACAGTTATTTCTTTGCTGTATTGAGAAAGCATTTTTTAGAGTGATGGGCCCAAAAAGAGGAATAAAAAATTAAAAAAGAGAGGTAAGAGGAGAGATGCAACCCAGGCAAAACAGAAAATGGTTTGTACAGTGATTACCTGGTGAAAACACAACTAGTTTAATGAAATCTGTTGCTGCCCCTCTAAAGAGTGCCTTTGCCTCCATAGAAGCATTAAACTACTTTAATGATATCGATTTGGGTCAAAGTGTGCAAGCCCTCCAATGTGGATACACTTTAGTTGCTAATAAAGAGGCTTATTTCAAATGCAGGAATCTGGAAAGGAGAGTAAGTTACTTTCCTGTATAGCTATATTCAGTCTGGAGATTATCTTGGTATCAAGATTTAGGTTAAGCTTTTCTTATCTAAAAAAAAATAAAAGAGGGGAAGAAAAAAAAAAAAAGAAGCTTGAACTAAAGCAGTTAAAGCACTACCCAAAAAAGTTAAACCACTATAGAACTACAATTACATAGACTTTTTTTCTATTTCTTGAGTTGTCAGTTCCACTAGCATGAACACAAAAGGTTTTAAACTGTGGTAGTTGAAAAGTGAATATACCTCCTGTTTAGGTATCCCAATGGGAGGCTCACAGCTCCTGACAAAAAGCTCTGCTGATGCTGCAGCCACACCAACCATCCAAGCTGCATCCACTTACATGTAGAGAATGGGACCCTTTGGTTTAGTATAGTAATTTAGAAGAGACGTTCAAGACTGATTTCAGGAAGCAGGGTATACCTTGTCTTGCAGACAAACAGATTCAGCATCTGAATACAGAATCATATACAAACACCCATTGTAACCCAGTCTTTTACTCTGGCTTTGCCCTGTACCTCTCACTCATGCCAGAGGGTTGTCCCATAGCTGACCAAGACTATTTCCAGAAGTGAGAGCTATCTGTAAGAGAACAACAGCTGGGTCAGACCCCGACACATTTGCAGAAGGAGATTAGCGCTTAACAGGTAAGACTGTATCTTTGGGAAAAAATAAAATAAATAATAAAACCCTGAACCAAAATGTCATTTTCAGCCTGAGAGCCACTGAACTGTTTCATAAGACTCTTTAGGATTATAACAAGTATGATTCAGAATACTTCCCAGGCAGTCTTCCTTGCAAATAAATAAGCCAGATGAAAATGCTGTGCCACGCTCCAATTCATAAAGAGAAGCAGAGGGCAGACTGTAAACAGAAGGAAATTGCAAGAAGGCCAATAAAATGCATTTCTGATCTCATACCATCAGCTGGACGAGGCAACAGGGATAAATAAAGTCAGAGACTTCTCCTATATTTATGATTCCTTATTGTTACAGAGCTCTCCTCAAAACAAAAATGAGTCTGGAAGGGAGGCGGTCATGCTCCTTTCGAATGGCAATGTTTAAGAAAGGAGAACCATATGGTTTTGAGTTGGCTCAATTGTGGCAGCCAGGAAACTAATCCACAGATTTATTAGAGCTGGCATACATAACAGAGTGGCAGTGCTCCTTTCATTTGCTGCCAAGAAACCCTCTGTGGCGCAGAGCTTTACCTTCAGCTGCAATCGCTTGCTGGGCATATGGACCTTATTTCTGCAAATGGGAGTGGAAGAGAGTCAATTTGCAAATCCAATTGGAATTTTCTTCCTCCTGCCGCTCCAATTTACTACGCAGACTTCATTCATAGTTAAAGGAGCCTGGATTTCTGCCTCTTTTTTCTCTAATTAACTTGTTCTTTCGATTTAGGACATCCAAATGGAAGAAATATGATGAGGAGAGAAGAAACCATTTAAACCATTGTCACTGACCAGGTAAAAGTTTTTGCAATAGGTACTTTACCTAATAGCTTATTATGTTGTGCGCACTTGCTGGAAGACCCCTAGCTATTATCATTACAGTTCCTGACATACAATTTTTTTCTAAAGGTCTTGTGAAATGGAGAATGGCAGTTCAGAGTTCAGTGATCTGTCTAAGGTGTATGTGATCATCTGTTAGGCAGTTGGTTTCATTTGGGCTATGAAGCGCAATAAAAAAATCTCAAGTGTCCTTTGGGCATATTCAAAGAAGGATTTTCAGAGCTCCCATGGGCTTGCTTGGAAGGAAGTCAAAAGCTTGACTTCTGAAGAGAGACAAGGTGGCAGGGGGTGATTGTTAGATAAACTGCCACCCCTTACAAGTGTAAATGGAAATATGATCAGCGTTTGGAATCAGCCCCCTTCACCTGGGGAACACACAACACTGCATCTGAGGTCTGCAGCAAAGGCAAGGAAAACTTCAGGGGCAGACAGATGCTACAGCAATGTTAAATCTCTTTCGAAGATTTCCTGTAAGCAGCAGCTAGAGACACCAAGAAAGGAATGTAATTTCTCTGACAAACTAAACCTGAAAACCATGTGGATCTATTTTACAGTAGATACAGCACTATTTTTCTTTTCTTCAGCTAAAGAAAAGAATAACAAAGGAAACTGGAAGCGCTTTGCTCGTTAAGGTCAATCATCAATCATACCACAGACCTACTGTGTTCAGTGTGCTTGGTGCCAGGCACGTCAGAGAAAGGCAGGAATAAACATCCACGGGCAGTTCTGTAATATAACTCTGCCAGACTTTCTGCCTGATTCCCAAGGGTGTGTGTCTAGAAAAATCAGTGTACCCAGTAACGGCAATAACCTGTGAATATAACAGCTCCATCAGCTCCTAATGCTAATCAGTAGAAGTCCACAATGAATTAGGGGAATAAATCGTTATGCTTTTAAAGGTTAACATTTGCCATCTCTCTCTGCAAAATTATTCCTCTGTGAAATTAAGCATTGCTCTCAACATGAAAATATTATTGAAGAAGTTAAATTGTCTTCTGAAGATTATGTTAAATCTGAAGATGGCATTCAAATCAATAAAGTATGAGTTCAAAGCAGCCAGCAAAGACAGTCCAATCTACAGGGACTCCCACAGGTCACTCAAGCCTGCTGTGACCTTATTTCAATACATCTTTTATAAAATGGGTCAGAACAACACTTCTCCTCAGCAAGTAATTCAGATATTCACAGTTCCCTCCTTTCATTACTAGTTGTAGGTAAAAAACCAGAAATATATCATCCAATGTGAACTCAAAGGAATAAAAAATAGATCATATTTATATATAATCGTATTTATATATCATATATATATCAACAAATACAAAGCTATGTTTGAATCTAGAGGAGTCCAGTGTTCAAGCAGGTTTAGAAGGGTGCTTTGATTTTTGTCTGCCAAAGCTACACCATTCAACTCACCCAACAATATAGAACTAAATGCAGAAAAACACCCTGGTTTTCATTCTCCCCTCATGAAGAGCCAACTTTGGGTCAACGCCTCAGCAGGGGCCAGTTCTCACTTGTGTGACAGGGAGAAAGAAGAGAGATGCATTTTTATACCTGAATAGTTTCATTACTGTGTTGAATTGCCCATAGGTAAAACTGTGTACATTTTCCATTCTGCCTACTGAAGAGGCAATAAAGCACATATATTCATGTACAGACAATGAAAAATTAATTACATTGGAATAATTCCCTATTTTACAACCTTCACTTATCGCTTTGGTACAGTTGGCAGTAAAAATTCTTCATATTGAAATAAACATCTACACATACACGAATATATTAGTCTGTATATTTGCACCATTGAACTAAAGTGCCATAAAGGAAGATTCCTATCATCCACCTCATGAAATTAATGTTTCTTTGACCATATAAATGATTTCATTTCAAGAGGCAGGTTTTGAAGCCAAGTATCTCTAACATTCATAAGCCACATATGTCTGAATTTGTCTGCAATTTCTACTATGAACATTGTGAACACTGAATGATAAAAAAATCAGATAGTTGTCCAAATAACTCTGCTTACTGTGCAGAGCAAGGGGAGCAGAAAGCAGTTATATCTGCACCATATTGCTGAAAAGCAGCACATGAGCTAACATTGGCCCACAGTAGTCCTAATACCATGTCCTCATCTGAAAGATGGAGAACAAAACCAGCCTGATAAATTCACAAGAAAAGGAGCATCTATTCACCAGTGGGAGAAGATACAGATACGGCTATGTGTTCTTTGAGATTGCTTATAGGATTATGTGAACAGACAAGAAACCTTCACATTCCCAGGTGTCAGTTAATATGCCTTCCCTCTCTGAACTAATGAATTAAATCATTTGGAATTCAGAATATGATTCTACCCAAAACAAGATCACTATCTAATGAAAGGAACAAATTGCCTTGTACATGCACATGGTGGGCATCTCATTCCTTCTGCTCTAGAACAGTCTTTACAGAAGAGGCTGTCCAACGCCTTCCTAGCCCACACCTGAGGTGAAGAAACAGGTTCCTTCTATTTCTATGGTGCAACTGAGGAATGTCCCTTTACTGCCCATACCTGGCCATTGGCTTTAATGGGACTTCTTGCTGTCCACACCACTCCACTGCTTGACCCCGCTGTGTCTACTGAGGAGATCATCAGTCATGGAGAGCATTGAGCTAGTGGCCGCACCCTGCCCTGGGACCTGAGAGAGCTGACCTGGGGTTTATATATGGACACTGTCACCACAGGTCTCCATCAGGGCTGGAAAGCAGCAAGATGAAGGGGAGGGTGAAGTTCTTTCTGCCTAGCTCCACCATTGCCTTCTGCACTGGTCATCACTGACCTGCAAAATCCCGCAGACTTCACATTTCTGCAGGCATGGCATTATTCCAGCATACCTAGCTGTAACTTGGTTCTGTTAACTATTAAGCACAGATCTTGCAAACAGCTAAGCAAGAAATATTTAGTGTCAAGACACTAAATATGTTATTTTAATTGCAACCTCCTGAACTCTCCAAAAATATCAGGTATTGGTCTTTCAAATGTCATCGCAAGCAGTTTGGTTTGCAGCATGAAAAAACAATTCAGATCTTTCAATTGAATAAGCCCTTTTTTTAAAAAAAAAAAAGGTTTACGTTTCACATAGTTTGAATCTTTTCAAATTGAAGATGCTTGCAAAAAATAAAACTAAAAAAAACCCAACCACTGAACCCTGAACCTTCCAAAAGATTTCTCTTCTCTTCTCGCTCCACGTATAAAACAAAACAGCTTCTTTCAGTCCACAGAGTCCACACTTCACTCTGTCAGTAAAAGCAAGCTGTTCCTCATGGACTTCACTCTGTCAGTAAAAGCAAGCTGTTCCTCATGGTACCCTCCAAAGATGCCTTCCACTGCTGGTTGTAATCCGTAATTACAACAAATGACAGATCACACTGGAGGATTTTTGTTTGGAGCTCTCTGAAACCAGTGAACACATTTGAACACCTCTCATCTGTATCATGCTGTTCCCAGACCTATTTGCTTGCTACAAACGGGCCTGAACACCCTGATTTATCAGATTGCTGAGCTCTCCTGCTCACTTCTCTGTTCATTAATCTTCATAAAATAATACAGCAATGAGAATTGCTGGAGTTCTCCCTATACTACCTGCTGCACTCTGGGCTCTGGTGAATAAATGGAGAGTATCTAATCTGTGGAGAGAAAGGTTTAAGTTTGTATTCTTTTATGCATTGGAATGTCTACAGCCTCTGTCCCTATGGAAATGTAAAGCTTTGTACAGACCGATTTGCTATGCAGCACACATTCAGCAGCACCGTCTGAAGGCACGTTGCAGAGGAGTTAAAACAATGAACTAAGTTGCAGGTAGCACACCGCTTTGTGGAATGTATAAAGCAGCTTATGCCACACAGTGAAATTCTGCTTTTTCTAGGCAATAGTTGCACTAAACATATTTCCAAAGGAATTCTCAAAAAACATTCTTTTTAGGCCAATGAAAAGAGTATTCCATCCAGTCTTGCATTGCAGCAAAGGCACCTGCAGTCTGCAAAACCTGATACTGAGCACAAGTATGTCACATTTGACATACATTGAGACTTCCAAGTGTAGCTAGAAGCCCAGAAGGTATCAGACCACCTGACCTCATGCCCTACACCTCAGAGCAGCAGAAGCACTGGTGCAAGCCCCAGAAAGATGCTCTCAAGAGGGAACTGCAGTATCAGCGTATGCTCTCAGCAGGTTGCCAAAGGCATGTCTCACATTCTGCATCTGAAGCCCAAGCCTGGCTGGACTCAGCACACCACCTTGAGCTTTGCTTATCACATCACAGGGTGCTTGAGGTGGGAAGACACCTCTGAAGATGATTTCCTCCAACATGCTACTCAAAACAGGGTCACCTAGAGCAGTTTGTTCAGGGACATGTCCTGTTGGGTTTTGAGCCTGTCCAAGGATAGAGACAAGCCCCTCTGGACAGCCTGTGCCAGTGCTCAGTCACCTCCACAGAAAAAAAGTTTACTCTTGCATCTAAACAGAGCTTCCTTCATCATCTTCATGGTCCTCTGCCTGACTCTTTCCAGTATGTCCGTGTCTTTCTTGTACTGGGGAGCCCAGAGTTAGGCAGAGCACTCCAGATGTGTCCTGCCAGTGCTGAGCAGAGGGGAAGGATCACCTCCCTCAGCCTGCTGGCAACTCTGCCTAACGCAGCCAGGAGGCTGCTGGTCTGCCTTGCTGCAAGGGCACGCTGCCGGTGCATGGTCATCTTGGTGTCCACCAGGACCCCCCTTTCCTACACAGCTGCTTTCCAGCTGGTCAGCTGTAACTTGTAGTGGCACATGGGGTTATTCTTCCCCATATGCAGGACTTTGCATTTCACTTGGCTGAGTCATGATGTTCCTGTCAGCCCATCTCTCCAAGCTGTTGAGCTCCCTCTGGATGGTAGCACAACCCATCTGGGGTATCGACCACTCCTCCCAGTGTTGTATTGCCCCATTTTGAATGCTACTTTGAAGCCTCAGTAGCCCTAAATTAGGAAGCACTGTTGTCTGTCAAGCAAACTACTTCTCACTCTTGGTACTATCTTATCTGTTGTGGTTTGCATCTTTAGAGTGGGAAAAGGCAAATTTATGCCGGGTGTGGCAGCATTTTCGTGAACCTGTAGTACTCAGATTAGGCTAATAAAACATGGCAATAGTAGAAATGTAGGGAATATATTAGTGTTAAAACTGACACATCCTTTTTCCTAGTTTAGAAAGAGCAGTCTTTATAGACTACGTCAGATATAGATTTTTTTCACACAGAAAATATTGCTCTGGGACATAAATAATATTGACTCTTCATATTGACAGGAGCTAACAAGAGACTTGAAAAAGCACCAACTAGCAGTGCCTAGTTCAAGAGAAATTACATATTGAACTTTATTGGACATGTTCTAGATGGTAAGGAGATAAAGACAACTTGCATGATATCCATCAGACCCCTCCCACACTCCCACATATAAATGGCAGTTATTTTGCTTCCTTTTTAGTTAGAAATACGACTTCAAAGTCATTTCACCTTAAAAAGGTACATAAAATGGCTGACCCATGCTTCAAAGCTACCTGTTTGCCTGTGCTGCCTATAAGGGGAGGCCGGAGCAGCTAGTTTAGGTGGAGACAGCGAAGACCGGACTGAATGGAAAGGCTGAGGCTTCTCCGAGAACGTCTCAACACACAGGGGCTCTGGCGCAGTATGAGTGACACCTTGCTAAGTCAGCAGTTTAGGTGAAGGCATTATAATTTTAAAATAAACTTCCCACGATATTTCTTTTGTTAACAAGTGGCACTTTGATTTGTGAGAGTTCACAGACCATCTGCTGCTCTGCAAAAAACGGAGATGAAGGTACTGAACTGCGCTCAGGCTTGCTAAGGTGATGCCACGGGACTACACCCTACAGTCCTTACCTGGTGGGGAAAGGGGACATGCTTTTCCAGCTGAGCCTGATGGTGACCTGGAGGCTCATATCTGAGTGAGAAGAGCAAAAGGAGAGAAGAGAGGGAAAAGATGCAATACCTGAGAGTGAGATGGAGGAGGGTTGTCTGCAAGTGCTATTGCATATCCCCCAGCTGAGGTCATACCTGAGAAAGAATTTTTCATATCTTATGGAGACAATGAAAAGGGATATTTCACTGCTTTAATTTTTTTTTTAAAAAAGATCTACTTAAAGGCAACAAATGCAACCAAAACTGCCCTTTCTTGAACAAGGAAGAAAAATAGGTTTTGATTTTTACAGCTTTACTATTAACTGCTTTGATATAAAAGCACTGATCAATAAGAACATCATAAGGAACGGGATCTTTCATACTGGTGCTCATCGTAAAAGATGACATAAACTGATTCAGCTTACTTTTGTCGATATCTATCTTACATCTGCACCCAGGCTGAAATTCAGACATCCTGTGGTTTTAACTTTTCAGGATACATGAAGCTGGGATTCTCCTGCTTGTTTAGGGCAGACCTTAGGCCACTGAAACAGGGACATTTTGCATTTCAAAGCTTTCTGTGAATTTTTTTTTTTTGGCTGCCTTTTAAATGGATCACAAGAAACAAATAATTACCATATTTCTAACTATTATTCCTTCCCAACACTTCCTCCCTCTCAAGCCCATGTTTACACTACACCTTCTTCAGGGTATGCCTTACTTGTTAGAACAAATTTAATTAGCAAATGTCAATAAGTATACATGTGCTTACTGCAACAATGCATAATCATTGTGATTTCCTTGGACAATTGATGTGCTTGATATAAGAAGAACAAAAAGTTTTATGCTCTCACATTTGAAGATTTGGGAAATCAGTCCATTAAAAATGTATACATTCCAGGATATATGAAGATCTACTTTCTAGCAAAACTGCAGTTTTATGAAATGTGTCTGCTTCAGTCTTTATATACTTTTGTTGTCAAGATCTTGTGCAATTCTAAACTCAAATTAGCAGAGCACTTGATTTCTGTGGCTGTGCTGAGATCAGACCAACCACAAGCAGGTTTGGAAGGATCTGGATGTGGGAGAAGCAGTTGTTACGTTTTCTCCCCCCACCTTATGAAGCAATAGAAATTTGTCATGCAGAGCAAAAGAGCAGAGATGACATAAGATTTAGAAAGGAAGAAAGAAAAGGAGAAAGTCAGAGCAGAGCTTTGAGCAGAAGAGGGAAAAAGTTATATGGTTTTGTAGCTAAATGGTGGGAACTGTACTGGGGGGTTCAAGCTAAAAGGTGCACGCAAAAGTAACCCCTTGTGCCACCAGAGCATCCCACCGAAACTGCCCAAGTGTGCAGAGGAAGGAAGGAGGGGAAGCCAGAGAGGAAAGATTCTTTCTCTACATCTAGACTGTCCTGTGCCTCTGTCTGTTGAGTAGAAAAGAGAGCTGGTTGCAGAGTCCTGCAGAAGCAATGGTACATTGCATTGGTACTTGCATGAACAATTGTAGCATGCTCCGGAGGAATTAATTTGCAACCCAGATTAGCACACAGAGCAAGACAACTATATCTCAATGCCACCTTTTCTGAACAAATGCTGACAGAGTATTTCTGCCCCCAAAAAGAAGATTCCAACATGACAAACAAGTGAGAGTTGAGGCACTCTGTCAGGTATTCAAAGCTCTTTTCATCCATGTGGCACCTGTCAGAGCCTTGGAGTAGATGGAGCAGGGTCATAGGCCACCAGACAGGTCTGTCTCTGGAGATGGACCAAAGCAAGCAGAGCCCCGGAGTGGTGAATTGTGCATTTGTGATGCTCCAGTAACAAAACACCAGCAAATACCTTGTCCCCAGAGCAGGCTCTCAGTGTCCTGAGTCTGGGGAGGAACAAAGCAAAGACTGAGAGTGTGAATGAAAGCTTCATTTCAACCGAAACTCTTTGATATCAAATATCACAGGCTGGGGTGGGTGGGGGGTGGGGGGTGGATAGGAAAGGAAATGGGAGGGAGGGCAGGTAGAAGAAAGCAGGGGAACGGGTGAAGTCTTGAAGTGAATTTTACAGCTGAAAAACATCTTTAAAGTGCTTCTCTGATCTGCCATTTATTAGGTAGCACGTGGCAGGATGATGGAGTCTGCTCCTGCTGTTTTAACCTACACCAACTGCCCAAGGGACACACCTCATGTCAAAGGTTACCCGTAAACACCAAATTCCCCTTTGAGAGAAACCAGTGGGTTGCAGAATATCAGCAGTACAGATCCAGTCCAGACCCTCTCAGAGAGGCCCTGATCAACCTCCCACAGGATATATCTCATGGTCTCTTTGACCATGGCCTGAGTATTTCATCCTCGCTTTACAAGAATATATGGCAGCAGCAGCATGGCCCTTCATTGAGCTAATAAACTTTAGCAACATTTTGTGCATTGCACAGATCCAAATAAATACTTTCTCCAGCAAAACCAGATTGATTTGGCACTAAAACTGCAGCGCACTACCCTTGGGACAACAGCCTGCAACTGTGGCCCTTTTACCCCTTTATCCTCATCCTGGCTTGACTGCAGCTGAGATGACCAAAAGTGCCTGCATGTTGTCCTGTGATTTGTGGAGTTCTTCAACTGAAAAACATTAAAAAAAACCCCAAATATCTCCTCTTTACTGACGGGTGGAGACAGGAGACAAAACTCTGGTCATTTTATGTACAGAAAGAGATAAAAACAAAATCAGGACTCTCCCAAGGAATGTTACTGTTAATACTGTTAATCTCTCCCATAGGTCACAGTCAAGCCTGGACTGTGAGTTCTTTGTTTAATTTTCGTGTCTACTACTAGTATCTCAGGCAAGCTTGTGCATGCTCAGTGTGGAAAAACAGGTAAGTAGAGGAGAAAACTTTCAAATATATAAAATGTTTCAAAAGAACAGCATTTGAGAGGTTGGCAGAAAATTTTTTTTTATGTTTTCCAAAACGAAAGTTGTATTTTCATATATTTTCTGGATAAAAATTATTAATTTGTCTATTCAAATATTGATAACTTTGGTATTTCCTGCAATCTCAGTTCCTGATAAACAAAAGTGGATTTTTTTTCTCCTCTAATGAAAACCAAGGCTTTGGCTGTAGTTGACAAAGGACTCTTTCAAGTGTGAAGTTCTTGTTGAGAAATCAGGTATATTTCATAACTAACAAGGTCAAAAGCCTTGTCAGGTGTGTATCAGGAGAGTTTCATAAGATTCAAAGGAGTTATGCTTCTGTATGGTAGCTAAGGACGTGAATTAAATTTTTGAAGTGGGGAAAAAATTACACTTTGAAAGTACAGCAAGGTATACTTGAGCTGTCTGTAAATTAAGACACCTTCTCACAACTCACAAATAGAACAAATCTTTTAACAAGTGTTAAAAATTAATAGGGAGAGGAGAGAAAATCAAAGCTAAGGTAGATGCTTCAGAAAACTGTCAAAGCATCAACAGAAGTATTTTTTCACCTTTAAGTTCATAAGAAGAGACCAGAAAAAGGATTTCCCCTTTGGTGGAATGAAACAGGTTTCTATCAAATAGAATAGAGTTTGAAATGAAATGGCTATAAGGAAAGAAGTCTCTTAATTCTCCTACTGGGGGAAACTTGCTTGATCTGAAATCAGAAGTTGTGAACTGGTCATTCACTTTCTCACCCAAATGTCTCCAAATGCCTTCATAGGACACTTGAAATCCTTTAGACCAAGATGCACACATTTACATGCAGAACATGAACTTACAGCTGCAGAATTGTCCCACCAGGATCAAATTAGTTTGGAAAGAAGTTATTCAAGCTGCAGGTCCCACCTTCCAGGCACCTCAAGGCAGATTTTCGCTATATTTATTCCAGAATCAACTTTCTGCCACAGACTGGTCCTGTGCTTGCTGTTGCTCACCTGGATTCATTTGGCTCCCAATGCTGCTGGGCAATGGTTGCCATGAGCCATCCACTAACACCCCATCACTGCTGCTGGATAAAGTTCCCTTCCTGCCACCTTCAAAGAAAAGGATCTCCAGAGTGGGTCAGGTCAGCAGTCCTTAGAGATAAGGACCCACCATGACCATGAACTACTTTCAACAGCATAACTCAGGCTTCAGAAATACAGTGAGGAAGATGGAGGAATTAGTCATCCCTTCAGCGCTAACCTCCAACAACCCTCCGAAATCTAAGGATGTACAAAAAAACTCTTGCTGATGTTGCAGCTACGTGTCACCTACCACCAAACCTTTGTGATGACTGTGGAGGCTTTAGAGATTATATCTGGGCCAGACAGGAATTAACACAGAGTTCAAAGACTTTCACAGCCCTATAGATGTTCAAATGTTAGGTATTGGTCTATGGTACACATCTGGGCTCACGCTATAGTTGGAGAGAAGCAGATGTCCCCAGTGGGAGGTTTGTCCCATTTTTAGACATACATCGATAGTAGAGGACCATTCTCCTTCTCTTGCACTCCCCTCCCATAAAGTCCTCCATCAAACTGGAGTCTTAACTACTGAGAGTCTAACACTGGAAGGGAGGAATCTCACCCCACACAAATTGCTTGCCCAAGGTCACATAAGCAGCTCATTGCAAAGATGGTTCCTAAATTTGAGTTTAGCTCAGACACTTCTTAGTCACTGTTCCCTGGCAACAAGATAGGACACAGCCTCAGAGCTTGCATTTAGCCTCACAGCCTTTGCATGCAGGGCTAGCAGAGAGACCCATGCATTCTGTGACAAGCCTTGCAGTATGCAGACAAGCCAGCGAAAGATGAGGGCAGGTCACAGGACATAGCTATAATTGCTTTAAGGGGTTGGGGCAGGGGAGGAAGGGGCGGGGGGTGGGGGTGGGGGGGGTATATCCCGAGGAGAAAAGAAAAAGGAAAAAGAAACAAAATTGGTTTATCTGAAACTTTCACAGCTCAATACAACAACTAGTTTCTATTTTGGCTTATCCTGCCAACAAGTATCATTTTGATTTATATGAGCAGAATGAAGACAATTAAGCTTCCAAAAAGCCAGTATTTGGTAAAAATAGCCATGGCCTTATTTAGCAACATACAGTATTTGTAAAGAAATATTTTAGCTTCCGTCTTCCAGTTAAAGGGTGGGTGCTGCTTGGTTTTTTTGTTTGGTTGGTTTTTTGTTTTTTTGATGGTTTTTTGTTTGTTTTTTTTTTTTTCTGCAGGAGTTATGTACTTTTCTCTACTTTGAGACCACCAGAGAAAAGAAAACGGCAGGGAGCGAAGAATTGTCCAACATCTTTAAAGATGTGCTAAAAAGGTAAGAGTTACTGTCTCTGTCCAAGCAAGTACTGGTAATATACTGTACAGCCGCTGTGTTTTGGACAGCTTGACACAGCCTAGCTCCACTGAACCACTTCTGATTTACACCAGCACTAAAAAGAGGAGGGGGAGAAAGAAGTCAGACATTGTAAATCTTCTCACTGAGTGACATTCTGAAGGGCTCGTACATCACTTTGAAACTAAGGTCTAGACTCACAATACAGATGACCTGAAGAATAGCTTATATGCCCCAAAGCCTCTTCTCTTTTCCTCAGATATCACTTGCTTTAGTAGAAGATATTAACTCTTCCTACAAAGCCTGTCTCAATGGACTCGCAAAGACATTTAGAAGCCAAAGTTCCATTGACTGTAAGGCTAACACCTCCAGGATATTTACTTAATACAACCCACTAATATTAGAGGGACAACATTTTCATGAGCTCTACAGCAATCCAACAGCCTGGTTTTCTTTGAGCGTCAAGGGAATAAGGTCTCTAAATCATTTGTGAAAGCATCAGCCTTTATAGTTCATTATTTATATTGCAGAAAAGAAGCAAGAGTTGCGAGTCCATGATCTGGCCATGCAGAGACACAGCTGTGAGTTTTAGAAGAGATGTTCATTGTCACAGGCTCAGTGGCCTTGCCAGGGTCTCTGAACAAGGAACAAGACAAACCGGTGTTTTACTTAGTGCAGTGTGTCCCAATTTCCCACTGCACTGCAGGCAGAGCAATAGAACAGGTGTAATTCATGCCTGTCCTAGCACTTGCATTTTTTATACAATGATACCCAATTCTTTGCCCATTTGCCATACACACCTTCCCTGCAGCTTAGCAGTTCATAAAAATCAGAAAATGAAAGCAACACCTCAGCAACGTGGCTTCCCCAGATCTCCATTTCCCAGCTTGGATCCAACATGCTTCAGACACTTGGGTAAGTCTCACTGGGCTGCAGTAAGGATGCTGAGCACCGTCCCATTCAGCAGCACTGTGTAAGACCTCAGTTTTGAATATATTTTTGGGCAGAATTAAAAGTCTCCTTTAGGCTGAGACTTTGGCATCCAGACAGGTCGTATGGATACCATTATGGGAAAAGAGAAACATGCAGGACCTCTTTCAACAGAACACAAGGACTACTGTGCTGAGTGCTGTATGTGCATTTTTAATGAGTTAATGGAGAAAGAGCTTCCAGTCTGGTAATCTTATCAATGACAGGATCTATGTCACCTAAGATTACACATCTACAGCATAGGTCTAAGCTTCTGACCAAATTGTCTGAGACAATTTGAAGTCTACTCAATGGGAGTTTAGGGTGCAACTCACCTAGCCAAACCTAGGCTGCATCGACAAGAGTCTGTATTTGAACAGCTCTATTTCTATTATACAGGCATCCCAGGCTCATTAGATTTATACTCTATAGGCACTGAAAAATTTCAGATGCATCTCAACCAAGTGCTTCAAACAACTAAAGTCTCATTCATTGTGTACAGAAAAGGAATAAACTTATCCAGATTGAATGACCCAGTATAAGATTGAGGTGAGGAAAGCGTTAAGTCCTCAACTACAATAGACCTCAACTACATAAGCACATATGGCTTTAAACTCAGAAAAATCCACCAGCTCAGAAGCACCAGTATGATCAGCAGACAGTGTGCCAATATATGCCCACACAAGCACAGAAACCTGTGAGGTTAGAACGAGACTGGAAGTATGCATTATCTCCTACTCAGACATGAGGCTGACACGTTATACTTGACCAGGTGCCATATTCAAGTTCAGAAGCTTTAGCAGTGATGATAAAATTACGGATCTGCTGGTGACAACTTCACTGTTTTTTAAAACTGCAATTACCCTACTGAAATATTAAAGATAATAGTTACAGCTCCAACACAACATACGATTATATGGTGATTCAGAGGCTGAAAGCATAACTAATTATAGACTGAATTTTGCAGCAAATACATCGGTAGGGCTTAAGACAATATTTAAAGGCGTGTGTGGGCAGTTACAAACTACTTCCAGAAACCTGAACAAAGGCTTTTGCAAAGGATTATAAAACTAAGTCTTTGAAGAGCAGAAGTAGCAATGTTAGCCATGTCCTTTCCTCTAACCATATTACTACACTGTCACTTACTTAGCAATGGATTAAAGTGCTTTGTACTGGAATCCTATTAGTAGCTAACACCAACGCAATACAGATTCCGTGTCTTGGAGGTACAATGTTGTGGCTATGTCCTACTTGTGGCATTGGCAGAGATGGTAGGAAAAAATGATTAAAAAAGTACAACGACATTAGAACGTTTCAGCACAATTTTTAAAGCGTGTGTCTGTTGCTACCATTTTCCTCCCACAGATTTTCTTGTTACTAACAGCATCTGTTTTCAAAGCTAATAAACACGCAGCTATCAATGTGTTAATGCCAGGAAAGAGGGCAGTGAGGGTCACTTGTACTTGTTCACAGAGGCTGGGATGTGTTGTTGGGTACGATCTCCTTCCATCCTCCCCAGGAAAGAGCTGGCATTCAGCTGCCCTGCTCAGTGGGGAACTAAGCTGTAGAAACATCACTCTAACCATTGCTTTTCCCCTTAGCTATAAACTGCATCCTTTGTCCCTGCAGTCTCCACCCCATTCACTCCTATACGTAGTAGTATGAGAAAGTATCAGGAAAGTATTCTCCAAGACTAAGTTGTGGCACGCCTGCCCTATGTGGATGCACAGAACCAGGATGCAATCTTGCCCCGAGTTACTACAGGGATTCAGAGACGTGCACCAATACTCATCTGTCAGAATGGGTCTAGTATCTTGCCCTGGACCACAGGATGCAGACTTGAGCCTCAGCCCAGACAGAAGGGCAAGGCTGACACAGAAATTGCACCTGTAGAACCATCAATGCCTAGACAAATGCAAATTAGAGCCAGCAAACTCACACCTTAGACAATGTCCTCAGCACCTATGGTTTATGGTTAAGAGCGAGCCTGAAGTTTCTCAGTTCTCCTTTCACCACACAATAACCCTCTGAACACAGCCCAGGTGCCCCCCCCACAGGAGCATAGGTCCATTTGAGCTGCCTTTTGGGATTTTGCCCTGCCACCAGCTGCTACTCCAGAGGTCTGGAGGTATCCTTCTGGTCCTGGGTCGCATCCAGCAGACACAAGTGGATGGAAACCTTGGATATCTTAAGGCATGTGAAGTGGATCTGGATGCCTATGGCTAAGTCGCTGAATCACACCCATTACACATTAATGAATACCTTAAGTGGGGATTCAGTTGTACCTAAAGCAGATGCCTCTTCAGACCATCTCTCAGCTCCACTGGCTAGGTCTCCACTAATGGCAATAACATAAACCTGTACTGCATGTATAGGCATCCTGACGGAGCAGCTGAATCTGTGAGTTGCCTCTTAGGGGACATGGATCCCATCCTCAGTGACTTTAAATGATCTCTGACAAGCGATTTTTCAATTTTCTTCAGATTTTAATATTCTGCAGATGCAGGGTTTTTTTGAGGTTAGTTTAACATGCAGTCATTTATTTTTCCCCAGCTGTTTACACTGTCTTTAAACAACATTAAATTTAGTGCAAATCAGAGGAGTGTCCAAGTTGCCAAAGAATTTTTTTGCCTACAAAAACAAAGTGTTCAAATCAATCCATACATTATAGTTCCTGCACCTCAAGTGCATCTTTAGTAGGCTGGCAGCTACCCTCACTTGTGCACATCCAGGGCCACTGGCATGTTGACCTACAAATCTGAATGA
Organism: Falco rusticolus; assembly: GCF_015220075.1. NCBI lineage: Eukaryota > Metazoa > Chordata > Aves > Falconiformes > Falconidae > Falco > Falco rusticolus. Next base: position 22,880,788 of record NC_051191.1, on the reverse strand, counting down.
GGTCCTTCTGCCAAGACAATGTGAGAAGGAACACAGTGTGAAGTCCTAAGCATCTTAGCATGTCAAGCCAATTGCTCCCAAATGGGGTAAACCTTTTACTCTGTTACAGAAAAGCTGTAATTTGCCACAACAGCAGCAACTTTCCTATGGAACAATGGAGCATCTTGCTGACTGTCACTAGCTAAGGTTGCCTGTGAATATCACCTCCTTTGGGAGTTATGTATGAGGGTCTTGCTTAAAACCACTGAAGAAATGCTGTTCTGCATTCCTTGTTTACATTTCTGGTGTTATTTCTCTATTTCATATTTGTCAAGGTAGATTTAAAAATAAAAACTCCCAAGAACCAAGTCAATCCTGATAGTATTTTCTATCTGCAGACACCCAGATAACTATTTAATTTTATCTGGAAAAACAGTTTATATAGTACCTTTCTCAGCAGCATTGTCTAAGAGTCAAAGCAAACAATATTTTATAACTTGGCTGTCTGCCACAGCAAGTTTCCTGGTCCAGTTTACATTTATTAATATTAATTGTTGCTGGGTTTTAGCCTCTTCACAGCAAAATATAGTATTATGAAGAGATTGAAAGTGTTATAAAAGACAAAGGCAACATTATGAAGAGCAAAATGGCTTTAAATTTCCAAACAAAATTCTATATGGTACACAGCAGAAAACTGATGTAGTTGCATTTCTCAAATAATAGCATCAGTACTTATAGTCCCAACTGTCATAATTTTATTTCAGCTGTAGCATATTGTTTGTAGAGACTCCAAAGAAGAATATGTGGGGATAAACCTTTCCTCTGTTTGCCTGATAATATAAACTTCAAATAGTTTGGCAAATAGGACCTAGCTGACTCATCAAGATCTGCTCATCAGTCTTCTTATTGGGCTTCAAGATCAGATATTTCTCTCTGCTTTTTAAAATGCACATTTATTTCAGTGATGTTTCTTCTTTTTTTAATTATCCATTGGGCCATCATCTTTTTATACATATACCCATGCATCAGGCTAGCCAGGTTCCTTGTAAACCAGAGATACGCTGAAGCCTGAAAGCGTATTTTAGACAGATAATGTAAGTATGGAATTATTGGTTAAAAAGTCTACTGCCTAAACTACTCATAAGGTCAAACTGCATTGCTATACTGGTGTTGAGCCTTGTACTCCAGGAATAAGTGTTTAGAACTGAGAGAGTGCTCCAAGTGATGCAGTTTGCTTCTTCTATGGCATCACACCTCTACAAAAGTATGTAAGAAGATGTCAGGGACTGCACCCAGAGTTCACCAAGGACAGATTCCCCTCCTTTAGCTTTAACCCAGTCCCTTATATTCCGTTTATGGTAAATAAAAGGAAAATGGATACTTCAAAGTCACAGTCTGTCCAGTTTCAAACATCTAATTTCTCCAAAACAGGTCAGTGTCCCAGACATACCCATTTTCCTTCTTTGGCTTTCACTGGAGAGCAGATGATCAGACCAGCTGAATTCAACCCTGTGCACGATTTCCTTACTCAGGGTCAAGTGATGTTCATAGCCCAGACTCTGAACCAGCCAAGCAATTTCATTCACTCTTGTAGACCAACGAGGCCACTGATGATCAGATTTTTCTAAAGTATTAGGCTGCTATTTAAGCCCAGAACAAAAAGGAATTCTTACTTATCTTTCACCAGTACTCGGCATCTTCACAATCAGCAGAAAAACAGAAAATGGCTGCTGGAATATTTGATGAAAGCCTGTCTGAAAATGCAGTTCAAAAAAAAAAAATCACTTTCATTTTTTCTTGTATCAGGTTATAAGGGCCTTTTTCTATGTTAGGGGCTTGGCATCTTGTCTTTCACCTTCAAACAGTCTCTGATTGCGAGGATGGGCAGCAAAGGTAGTTCACATCAGAAGTTTATAGGTGGACAACCTGCTGCTAGTATGAGCATTTTAGGAGGTGTAAAATGCTTGTGCTGATCTTGTAACATGAATAAATAATAAAGAACTCTGACAACTGCATAGTAAAATTAAGGGCAGAAGTTCACAGCTAAATGTGCATGTTTGTTGTTCAAGTTACAATTCTGTTTAAAAATTAAAGACTAGCTCATTAGTTGGTAATTCACATTTTATTTCCCCCTAATTTATGAGTCCTGAGGTGTTTAGACAGGGCTTAACATGACCCAAAAAAATGCTATATGCAACATCCTTTCATTTGCTTTTGGTGTGGTACATGAAATAGTCTATTTTAGAAAGCTTTTTCTTTGTGAATCAACATCATTAGCAATCAAAGACACAGCTATAAGCATTGAATGTGAATGTTTGAACTTCTGTAATTTGCATGTCATCAGTAAGCAGGCTGGCAGAGTTTGGTCATAAAGTTTACTTTGAAAGTTCCCATTGCTGTTATATCTTGAGTCATGGTAGCAATGGTGAGATTGTCTATTTCAGCTAACTAAATGGTTTTAGGGAGCTAGGAGTCATATCTAGCATGGCCAACAGCAGCCTAGGGCTTGCCCATTGTGGCATGAACCTCTGCTCACACCAGTCTCCCTTGGTGAGGAGGCAGAGTTTGAATCCACTCCAGCAAGATCCCCCTTTTTCGGTGTATGTTCATCTTTGTGCATAGGTCAGCTACCTGTTATGTTTCTCCTCTCTCTCATCATTGGATTAGTGGACTGCAAAAATACCTCACACACTGGAGATGCATAAAGTGGTCCTGCAAAAAGGGCACTGAGCCCATTTACAAAACCAGAAGAGACCGAGAAGTGAAGGAGACTGCCCACAGGCATACAGAAAATGTATGCCAGTGCTTGAAAACAAGTCCTCAAAATTCAAGTCTAGTATCCAGAGGCTTAGAAACCAAGGAATAAGAACAGGCAGCTGCCATTGAATTATTGGTAGATTGCCTCAGGGAAGCAACAGTGAAATACCTCTTACAATACAGGCAGAGCCAGGGAGGCAAAAAAAATCGAACGCCAAGTCAAACAAAACTAGTTACCTTGGCTAGTCAGGTTTTCTGCCTCTAAACTGCATGACCATGATGGCTATTTTCATCATCTCAGTGAGTCACGATAATCAACAGAGTAACACAAACCAAACTGACAACCGGGGAATATAACTCTGATCCCTTTAATTAAAAATAATCAATAATGCTGTGTGAAAGGCTTCAGCAGGTAGGAAGGGCTGATAACTCAGGGGGCACAATGGAAAAGGCCAAGTGCACGAAATGCAGAGCAGCCTTCCCCTCCTCTCCCACGGCTGCCGGCGGGCAGAGCAGGGACTCGGCTGTGGCTCACAGGCAAGTGCAATAACTCTGCCGAATATTGCAATCTATAGTTCACTGACCCCAAATGATTGCTGCACTCCTCTCATGCGTTCAGTAATTTTCTGTCCTGATTCAGCAGGATTTAAACGGGCAACCCAAAAGAAACACAACCCTTTAGCCCTCCTAAGAAAAGCGAGTAAGAAGGCAAAATTGCAGCCCCCTGCTTCCCCTCGTATTTTTTTAAAGCCATGTTGGGGACTTAGTTTTAAAACCTCTTTCAGATCTAGCCACAAGAGCAGCCACCTCACTGATTCACTGTGAAATGGCCTCATCATTAGAGAGGTAGTTTGAGACAACATCCAAACCCAACCTGCTAGCAGACCACTTCAGCGCACACTCATGTCCCAACTCAGAAAGGTGCCAAGGGACAGGCTGAGCCCAAGATCACTCTGCTGCTCCCACCCCTTGCAGAAGCCCTAATCCCTTCAGGGGTCAAACAATAAGTATGATATTAAGACAAAGATATTTTTTCAAAGAGAGTAAACCCACAAAAGAGCTCAAGAGCACCAGGAATTTGCACAGGCAGAATTTTGCTGGTGAAGCATGCAAAGTTGAAAATACTATTTTTCCATTATTTTCATTTCAGGAAGAAAAGTGGGTGGGTTTTAGGGGACAGGCTTCCCCCAAAGAATCCCCAAACCATTTGTTTGTTTGTTTGTTTGTTTGTTTGTTGGGGGTTAGTTTTGTTTTGTTGGTGTTTTATTTTCATTTAAAATTGCCAATGTTGCTTAAAAACATGACATTGTGGTCAATACGTGATCTGAAGACATGCCTGCCCCCAGCCATGGCAGTACCACGTCCCCTTCTCAAGAGAGACTTGGGAAGCTGTGACAACCCATCCTCATGCAAGAAGGTCTGAATATATTTGCTGCAATATTTGGACCCATGACCACACTTCACCCTGCTATTCAGATCCCTTCGGGCTCACAAAGACATCTTTCCTGGCCATTGCTCAGGCACTGGTGGCTCTTTGGTCCCCATAACCATCCCTTGCCACCATCAAGCAGGGCAGCAGAGAAGAGCCAGGCTTCCTGGTGGAGCTTGGACTTGTGCAGTCCTGTGTGTAAGCTACACCGAAATGCAAGAAACTCCTTGGTGCCTGGATGCAGGGGACTTATCAGCTGCTGCTTTGTCTTGTCTTGCTTTCAGCTGGGATAGAGTGAATTTTCTTCCAACTGGCTGGTGCGGTGCTGTGTTTTGGATTTAGGATGAGAACAATGATAACACACTGATGTTTTATGTTGTTGCTGAGCAGTGCTTACTTACACTAACTCAAGGACTTGTCAGCTTCTGAAGCCCTGCCAGAGATAAGGCTGGAGGGGCACAAGAGGCTGGGAGGGGACACAGCCAGGACAGCTGACCCAAACTGGCCAAAGGGATATTCCATATCATATGACGTCATGCCCAGTATATAAACTGGGGGGAAAAGTGGCTGGGGGTTGCTGCTCAGTAACAGGCTGGGCATCAGTCAGTTGGTAGTGAGCAATTTTTTTTTATTTGCATCACTTATTTTTCTTGGGGTTTATTTCTCTCTTGTTATTTTCCTTTTCATTACAATTTAGTATTTTTATTTATTTTATTTTATTTTTGTTATTAAACTGTATCTCAACCCATGAGTTTTTCTTACTTTTACCCTTCCGATTCTCTCCCCCATCCCACTGGGGGTAGGGAGCAAGCGAGTAGCTGTGTGGGGCTGAGCTGCTGGCTGGGGCTAACCCATGACAGTCCTCTAGGCTTGCTGGTCTTCCCGTCTGTTCCAGTATGATCCCATAGGTACCAGTCAGCTGGCAGGCTACAAACACCACCATCCTCAAGCCAGCCCCCTAGCTTAGCCCAAGGCCAGAAAGCGACAGTGAACAGACTCTTAATTGTTCAAATATTCACTGCATGAAGCAATTTTTTATATGAATATTTCATAGAGGCGATTTTAAAGTAAATTTCTACTCTCCACTGAATCTGCTCTATCCAGAAGATGCTACTTGTGTTGGCCACTGGAAATTATGAAAATAAAACTGGTCTTCCCAACAGAAGGTGGATGGTTTATTTGCAGTTTAATATTATCTCCTGGTTTTACTGCAGGCAGCAGCATTCTCTGTTGTTAACACTCCAGTCCAGATGAGTTTTAATTCTGTTCAGCTACACAAACATATGCACATGTTCCTCCAGTAGTCAGCAACAAAAGCAAAACACACTCGACTTCTATAAGCATCAAACACAGCCCACATACTGGAGGTACATACAAATGTTTGGCACAGTACAAAATTTATAGCAACCCTTTTAGTGCAAGATGTGTTACAGCAAAATCTTGATTTGACAAAGTGCTTGACATTCCCAAGCAGCCGCTACTGTTAACAGGATTCATAAGTCACATTCCTTTAGCATATGTAACTTTAAAGGGGACCACTCACTTTATATTTAAATCTTACTATAAATTTCTCCAGACGAAAACTTAGAAAGGATGCAGTCATCCTGGCCAGCCAAGGGAGACAAATGTCCAATTTACAATGATCTAGAAGATTAGGACTCAAGGATGAAAAGGAAATATTAAATTTTTTCACCACATTTGCAAAGCTGCTGTTAAAATAAGCTTCTGCCTCCAATGAAAATCTGAGTGTCATGCTAATGCAAACACAATAGCAGGGAGGTAGCCTATAGATGTATGACTGTGAGCAAGCGAATAAGTTTTAGATGATCCCAGCTATCATTGGGATGTGGGAAGGAACAAGGCAGTGAATTCCTAACAGGAGGCTGACTCCTGGTTTTAAGGGGAAAAGGAAGTCAATCCTCTTACCTCTGCCAGGGGTGCCCCATCGTGTGCTAAAAAAAACCAGACAGACCTTCAAAACATGACATTTCTGTTTTCTTAGAAGGTTGCATGAGTAGTGCTATTGCATTATTCCCTATTGGGAATGATAACACCACCTCAACTGTTACAGTGGAAGCCACTGAGGTTACAGTTCCCCAGCTGACACCCTGGAGTTAAATTTTATCTGCTGCGAAGCAAAGGAAAATCAATTCACTCAGACTGTCAAGGAGAAGTACAAAGAGAAGGAGGGGAGCATCCCCACAGCCAGCTACTGCATCTCAGCTGGGATGCAGGTACCTAGCATGGCCTGATCCCTTCAACAGCACAGGTCGCTCCACAGGATGCCATCCCATATTCCCTGCAAGCTTAATTTTCAGCTGCAGTTATCTTGACTTCTGTCCTGTGAAGGCTTTTTTCCCCACAGCTAGAAAAGATTATTTTTAGAAAGACAGAGAGCTCCTAGGACAAGAAAGCCATCAATTTCTGCTTCCCAGCAAAGCCCCTCACACTTCTAAGGGAAATTTCTGATGGAAACATTCCCCAAAGCTGGGCAACATAATATTTATGTGTAGAACCAAATTTATATTTTTTTTCAGTAGTGGCCTATATCATGAGAAAATTTGCATTAGGTTTTAGATGAGAATTTTAACAAAACCCAGCGTAACCCAAAGAGCAATTTGAAGATGTAATGTTACCTCTCTTGTACTCCCTAATTAGTACTCAGTACAGCTTACTTGCTGCTTACCAAGACATCTTCAGACAATTTGATTCTGGCAATAGCATAATGCTTTTTCTAATCACAGCAGACACACACACACCCTCCCCACCCCCCACACCCCCCACACCCCCCGATGTTGTGCTCTGGAAGCCCTCAGTGTGGTTTCTCATGCTGTGATGTTTTTGTAAATGCTGCAGCTCATAGTTGCCACGTACAGCACTACACGATAAAAATTAAGACACTTTATGTGAAGCTTTGAACACTTCTCTGAGGGGAAGCTGCTACCTTATTTAGACTGGCAGAACCAGAAATGAATCTAATAAAGCTGTAGTGGAAGAGACATGCAGGAGAGAAAACTTGTTTCTTCCCACTGGGAGGAACTTCCAGCCCACCATCTGGAGGAACGAGGGACTAGTCCCCTAGGATTGCTCAAATATTTTTGGAGATCCAAAGCAAATCACAAGCTGTAGTTTGCTAACAAACTGAGCAGTGCTGCAGAGGGCCAGAACAACTTTAACGGCTCCTGATGAATGTACATTGTCACCTGCAGGTGATGCCTTCAGAGGAATGAGGTGTCACCAGAGCTGCTATGAGGTAGCTGCGATCTGAATTGCTAGCAGGTGCCATTAGCCATTCTAGCACCCCCAAGCACATTGCTTTGTTTTCCATGGAGGTTTTGCCTCTGAAGAGGGAAATCTCCATTATTGGCCCTCCTAAGCCTGCAGAAACATGAGCTCTCATGAGGGATCCATATTTAAGCATTTGAGAACACACTGCCCTCTCCTGCCAGGACCACAAGGAAAGGAAGGATCCAGAAGGCAAAGCTTTTTGCTGAACTTGTCCTTAGGGGCAAGAAGGCAGAAGTGTTTGAGAGGTGAGGAAGAGTAATTCAAATTCTTCTGAAAGTTGGTTTGCCCATAAAAAAAGCAAGGTCAAGGGACCTGCACAGGAGATTCAGTTCTTGGAAATAGAATGGCAGGATGGACATCACCATGAGCCTATCTTCTGGCCAACAAGATAGCAACTGTGTCTCTACCAGCTAACAAGAAGGAAACACAAGGTTTCCTAGTCCTTGTGGGGTTCTGGAGAATGCATATACCAGGTTACAGTCAGCTTGGGAGCCCTCTCTATTGGGTAACCCAAAAGAAGACCTATTTTGAGTGGGACCTTGAGCAACAAGACAACTTCAAGCATATCAAACAGAAAACAGCTTGTGCGGTAGCTCTCAGACCTGTCTGGACAGGACCAGCTGTGCAAAATGTGCTTGACACTTCAGCTGGGGAGTGTGATCATCTGGAGCCTCTGGCAAAAACATCGGGAGAAACCCGAGACTGACCATTTGGAGCCAGGGGTGTAGAGGATCAGAAGCCCACTGCACCTCAACTGAAAAAGAGATACTAGCAGCACATGAGGGGGTCTGAGCCACTTCAGAAGCTGTTGGCACAGAAGCATATCTCCTCTTGGCACCATGATTGCCCATGCTACACTGGATGTTCAAAGGAAACATCCCCTCTACACATCACACAACCAACACTACATGGAGTGAGTGGGTAACATTGACCACACAGAAAACCCAGCTGGGGAAACCCAGCTGCCCAGGAATCCTGGAAGAGATCACAGACTGGCCAGAAGGCAGGAATTCTGGAACATTGCCTGAGGAGGTGGTCCATGCCCAAGAGGCACACCATATAATGAGTTATGAGAAGATGAAAGGTGTTATGCTTTGCTTACTATAGGTCCTGTCATGTGGTAAGAAACCATCGCCAGTGGAGAGCTGCTGTGTGGAGTCCCACATGACAAGCTGTTGAGGCTACTGAAGGAGAATGTGCATCAAGTCAATTTGCAGAAGTGAAAGCCATCTAACTAGCTCTAGAGACTGCTGAACAAGAAAAGTGGCCAGTACTTTATCTCTATTCTGACTCCTGGGTGGTGGCTAATGCCCTATGGGGGTGGCTACAGCAGTGGAAGAAGACCAGTTGGCAGCATAGGGGTAAACCCATCTGGGCTGCTGCATTCGGGCAGGACATTGCTGCCTGGGTAGAAAACATGACTCTAAAGGTACATAATGTAGATGCTCACATGTCCAAAAGCTGCACCACTGAAGATCAAAACAATGAACAGGTAGACAAGTCTGCCAAAATTGAAGTACCTCAGGTGGACCTGGACTGGGAGTGTAAGGGTGAGCTGTTTGTAGCTCAATGGGCCCATGAAACATTGGGACATCCAGGGAGAGATGCAACATACAGATGGGCTCGTGATCAAGGGGTGGACCTGACCATGGAGGCCATCACACAGGTCACTCAGAGATGTGAAACATGCTGCAATCAAGCAAGCCACATGAAAAAAATCTCCCTGAAATAGAAGGTGGTGGCTGGCTTTTTTATATGGCAAGGCCTGGCAAAATGACAGTGTGGGACCACTGCCATGAACATGCCAGGGCAAGTGCTACATACTCACCATGGTGGAAGCAACTACAGGTTGGCGAGAAACATACCCTTGTAAACCATGTCACTGCCGAAACACCATCTTAGGCCTTGAAAGTAAAATTTTGTGAAAGGCAAAAACTAGTACCCCAGAAATAATTGAATTGGGCAGTGGGACTCATTTCTGAAATAACCTCATAAACTCCTGGTCAAAGAAACACGGCATTGAGCGGGTGTAACACGTCCCCTGTCACCCACAGGCCTCTGGAAAGATTGAGAGTTGTAATGGACTGTTAAAGGCTGTGTTGACAGTGTTGGACAAAGGGGCATGGAAGCACTGGGATACAACTTTAGCAGAAGCCACTTGGCTGGTTAACACCAGAGGATCTGCTAACTGTCCTCATCATGCCCAAACAAAACCCCTGCAAACTGTGGGGGGACACAAGGTCCACGCACTGCACATAGGGAAGTGTCTGGGGGAGGTGGTGGGGACTGCTCCTCCCATGGGAAAAGGCAAAGCCATTCCTGGGATTGTCTTTGCTGAAGGACCTGGGTGTGCTATTCAAGTCATTTTTAGGAACTGCAAAGGTGATAAGTATCAAATGAAGACTATTTTTCACCTTTTTATTTGAATGAAAGTTTATATGTCATTGGAGTTCTATTTTTAAGCATGTGAATTAAACAGCAATAGAAAACTCATTTTGTTGACACTTTGTGTTAACACTTCAGACAGTCAGTAACATTCAAGGCCATTTTCTCTATAGCTGATTTATTTATCTGTAGTACAGTGCAATTGAGAGAATAAGCCATGTTTCAGCCAAGGGAGTAGCAGCGAGACAGCGATGGTGCTGAGTCAGCAGATGTGTGTCACAGGGAAATGCTCAGCCTGCTCCTCGCAAGACCGCAAGACCTGGGATCCCAGCTTTATGCTGCCCCCATATCTGTGTGAGTTTCCAGCTCCCTTTAATCACAGTCCAGTCCTCTCTGCCTATCCTTCTCTATCAAGCTGTCTCCTAATTTCTTGTGTGCTTCCCAACACGCTCCAGGCTCAGCTCGAGCACTGCACTACATGTGCTGTGAGACTGCAACTGTCCCTTTCATGCATCACCTTCTCCATAAGCATAAACCAAACTTGAAGATGAATCTTTCTGCAACAAGCATAGCCAAAAGCTTGTTACATGAATCAGAGAAAGACAGTGAAAATAAGAAAAATAAAATGGAATAAAATATAATGCAATAAAATAAAATCCACAAGCACACATAAGCAACAGTGTGAAATTTCTTCAGATCTTGTCATCTCTCCACGTTAGAGCCCAACTAGACCTCAACAAGAAGTTACATGGGTCAAATTAACCATACGTTGTGCTGTAGCTGGATTTCTGTGTGCATTTATTACAGAGCACCTAGCATGGCTGTGACTAAATGTCTTGCAGAGAAAAGCAATTCCTCTCCCTGCTTCAAAGTTTAACAGCATTAACATAGTCAGATTTACAGTTTCTCCTGCATTGTCCCTCTGTTTGTCTTTAACTTGGTGAGTTTCTTCAGACAGCAATAGAGATCTGAAAGAAAACCTGAGCAGAAGCAGGCTGATCTGCAGTGCACTGCACCCCAGTTCCTCCGGTTTGACCCCATCTCCCCTTTCCCAGACACTCCCCAGCATCTCCTGTGTTTTCCTTCTGCAGCATCCTTAGCCCCTCACTTGGTTCTTTGCTTATGCTGCCACCTGAGTTCCATGCTGTAACTATCAGCCATGATGCCCTTTACATATGATTAAGCTATTACCGTTAGCTACACTGAAATATGACAGCAAGTGTTCAGCCTTGGTTAGACCCAGGGGTTCCTTTTCCATTGTGCTGGATGCCATGTACAGGCAACGGCTTGCAGAAAGGGAACAGGCTGCAACAAAATGGAACTTGGTTTCTCTGAGTGCCCAGAGAGCTGACTTTTCCTGCGAGCCAGGTGCTGGCTTAAGAAATGATGACCCAAAATGTCACTTGCAGCAAAGCCAGGTTCAGATTCTGTATCGCCAATTTTTCTTTCCTTCAAAGCCAAATGCAAAGCCCTGGACAATCACTGCTGCCTCATAGTGACTTTAACTAATATGCTAAAAAGCCACTGCTGCCAAAAAGAGGGGCAGTAATATAACATAGAGCCACTAACCCCTGCCATTGAAGTTACTGATCATATTTGCTTTTATTTCTGCATGAGCAGATTTAGGTCTAGAATATTCTCAGAAGGAGAATCTTAGAAGCTAGTCACAGGGTAAAATTAACACCTGCTGATTGACCACGATTTTAGTGATTGCATTTCCTGAAAGTAATGACACTGGGAGGAACAAAAAAAACCAAACCAACAACAAAAAACCAAAACAAAACAAAAAAGTAGCACATCTCTGTTTTCCCATCTGTTCAGAATTTACTGCTGTGGTTTCTGCCTCCGTTTTTTGTTTAAATAGTCTTTGCCCTAGAGAAAATTGTTCCTTTGATGTTGCTGTTGACCTTTGGGTTTCACTCTACATAAATTTTTTCCCCTGAAGAAGGTTCCCATCTCTGAAAAAAAAGGAGAAAAAATTAAATCCACCTCTTTTCCTTTAATCCTAGCTACATCCTACATTTAAATCAGTGCACAAAGGTAATCAGATTTGGGATCAGCATTTTCCATTTTCCCAACAAGCTTTCCTATATTAAACCAGGATTCTACAGGAATAAGCCACTCATTTTGAAAACTTGTTTCATACTTCCTCACTGTATTCCTGTAGGGTTTTGCCTTAGCTAACCATAAATTACCTTTTAATGACTCCATTATTTTGAGTATCAGGGATGGGGGTGATACTTCTGGTAGGGAACATGTGAGGAGGAAAGTTCTCACATGGGTATTTAGGATCATACCGTATAAACAATTCCAGCATTCAGTGTCTGCAGAAAATCAAGTGGCAAATCAGCAGTGAATATCAATTATGCATCTGCTGCATCACAGAGGCAGATGGCACTTTAATTGTACATCCGAAATATTACGGACAATTTTCCCCACCCCAGCCTCATTGAAATAGTGGCTTTAGCACCTAAAAATATCAAGGCAGGGTATGTGTGCAATGACTCATCTAAGCGTTCATTTCAGTTTGAAAATAAGTATCCTACCAGTAAACAAATAATAATCTCCATGATTCGTATCTCATATGCAGCAACCGTGTTATCTTGATCTAGGTAAAAACTTTTATTGCTGAAAAGCAATAAGGCGACTGTGCTGGTCACACCACTCAGCTCAAAGTGTGAAATTGTCAAAGAGTTTGAAGATCAATGAGCCAAATTCTTTTGATTGCATCTGTAGAAATTGGAAATGTCACGGAGATAAGTAGAATAATATGGATTTACACTTTCCTCCCAGCTTGATCCTAAAAGAAGAAAGATCAAATCCTCCTCCCTCAGACAAGAATGATTTTCTGCAAGGGGGGAAGTTTTATGGAACTTAAAGGGACTCAGCTACAGCTACTGACCGCAGAGAAATCAATTGACACCAGCCCACATACAACAGAATGACTCTGGCTACCCAGAGACAGTTGTGTTAATGCACAAATACCAGAAGTGTTGTGAATGCTTGCTTAATTAAAGATTATTAAAAATTAAAGTTGACTTCTCTCTTGTTCAGAGATTCTATTCAATACTATTCTGTTTGTATAGGCTTTAGCATTTAAGCCACCCCTGCTTTATTATACAAGGATTTGCTCCTGACTCCCATTAAGTACAAAACTGCTGGGTTTTTCATTTATCCGTGTGGCCCTACAGTTTTAAAATGTCCAGTAACTCTGACATAGGTTTACGTTTCATCATGCAAAATGTGTTTGGGACTAGCCACAACAGACACATTTTATTTGCAATGTGAGCACAGCTGCATCTTCCTGGGAGAGATGTAAAAAGTTAATGACTGAAATCTGTATTTGGAAGTGGTATCTCAGGTAAATCACTAAACAGAGACAAGCCAAGCAGGATCCATGTCCAAGACACCAGGAGCCTCTGGACTTTGCAGCTAAGGTTTAATTCCTGTTGGTGAATCAAAGCTGTTGGGGAAATTTCACATGGGTGATTCTTTATTTAGCTCTTCAAATGTAAATGATGCATCCAAAAATGAGAAACTCCCTAAAATGACCTAAGCACAACCTAATCAAAGAAGTCTATTAGTAAAACTTTGATGAAAAAATGGGTCAGAATATTCCCACAATACAAAAACATTTGTGTTGGAACCAATGTGAACAGCATGTTTAGTTTTTTCCTTCTTGCAAGGCAGTAGACAGCAGAGCCTGCATCTGATATTAGATACAGAGGAGGAAGAGAATTCAAGAGGAGCAATCCATCAGTAGAGGACTCTCAACGAATAAGCCTTTGCTTATATGCTGCAGAAGCACAGTGACAAAATGAGCTTCCCTACCGATCAAAAGCACAGCACAGATCTCTTCATATAGAATTATTTAACTCCTGATTCCAAAGCAAAATATCAAAGTGGCGAAAAACCACACTGCTAGTAACTTCAGCAAGTTACAAAACTTCCCCATCATTTTTCTTGTCATCACTGTATCTTCTGCCATCTGTAATTTTGTCTATTTAGAGCTGAAGTGCTTCCTCACAATCTCATTAAAGTCAGAATATTGATTTGAGGACTTTAGTCCACATGATTTGAGGACTTTAGTCCACGTGAAATATTCACCCTATTTTAAACACATGACTAGAGAAAACAGCATTCAACATAAAACTGTATGTAATACAGTAAATAAATGCTATTATTAATATCTTGCTAAATGAAGGTATTTTTTTAAAAGAAGTTTTTCATGGTTTCATTAGTACTTTCTTTAACTAGGAAATAATGAATTCTTAACCACACCAGTCTGCCAGGGGAGGAAATGCAATTAATAGTTCTCAGAGCTGTCCTTTTTTAATTCTAGCTTGCAGTAGAAATATCACCCTGCTGCTCTGGGGACTCTGGCCTACAGAGCAGCTTGAGGGACAGCACAAAAGGAAATATCCCTATAGCTCCTGCTTGATCTGGAAGTTAGAAGCCCCCCCCGGAGGTAGCTGGATAACTAGAGCAAAGGCTGGTTTTCATGGGAAGGATGATTTCGGACCATCATCAAAACCTTGGAAACTCAGTCCGAGCCTGAGGTAGCAGGACACAAACACCACTTGTCCAGCACGTAGCAACAACCACCCCATCTGCCCACAGCCCCCTAACCAGTGTCCATGCCTTGCTGCAAAACAAGCCAACGTGAGGGATCAGTCGGGGGTTTGCTCAGTCGCCCAACCTCCTGGGATTGCCAATAAGAACACAACCCGCTGCCAGCCCTTTGGGAAGGACAGCTCTTTTTTTGCCAGGTAAAGGTTGATCATCATCCTCTCAAACGCTCCAATTAATTGGTCTCTGTTTTTAAGAAAGTGCGCAAACTCTAATCCCCTGAAAATCAATATAAATGCAGAGTAATTGAGAACAGCCTTTACTCCCAGATCTCTGAGATGAGACCAGAACAAGGAAAATGGGCTTTTGAAAAGCTCATCCTAACTTTTTTTCTATTACAATAGCTTATATAACAACAGTAATAATGACCTTCACGACATTTCCTAGAGTATTAATGACCTGGGGTTAATGGCCCAAGGCATAGTTTTATGCAGTCAACTATCACATCCAGCTATTAATTACCAGGAAATACAATGTGCTTCGACCACTACTGCTCAATTAGCCTCATATTACTCAAAAATGAAAAACATATCAATCTTATTTACTGTGAAGCTGTCCTGGATTTTGTTTTAGGATATTACACTAAAAAAAGCTTGAACCTATATTAAGCCAAACATATGTTCTACAACACTCCTCCATTAACTTCACACAAATTATGGGGAGCCAAAGCTGAGTGTCTTGCAGTACGAGGATTATCACAGCCTGCCCACAGATAGAAAAATATTATGGAGCAAGGCTCTGTGTGAATTCTGCTTCTGTACTAGCAAAACCTCCCTAAAAATAATTTTCAGCTCTCTGGGGTCTGTAAATGGATTGAGAGAATGGAGGACAGTGAAGGACGTGCTGCAGAGAGCAACCCATCATTGGCAGGAGATGGGCAGTGTGTGCCGGGGTAAGGGCAGGAAGGGGAAGGGATATTCAGTTTTTACCAAATGGCATGGTGCACCAGTATCTCTGTAACCAATTTACAAAGAATATTGGCTAGATTATTTTTGCTCCTCACTTTATGTTCTCCCACTTCTGTTCACTATGTTTTAGTATTTCATGAAGGCTTTTGCAACACGCCCTGAAAACAAAGCACCTTGGGCACAAGTCCATCATTCCTGGTCAGTTATTGGTGTTTCAGCACAATCACTAGCTTTTTGGATATGTGAAAAGCTAAAACCAGGCACTAGAACTAGCACTAGGAGGTGCTGGCTTTAATTTGGGGATTACCAGTTTTAATCTCATGAAGGATGTAAAAAGCCGGTAAGATTTGATGTGTAGATCCATTCCTGTAAATAGGTTTCTGGCATTCACTGTGGCTTTTGTTTCCATGAAATACAGACAGACACTTCTGTGGGTCTTTTCATGTCTGGGAGGCTTCTCCAGACAGATAAGGTACCGCACTGCCTTCCAGCAAGGCTTTGGAAATGCCGCTTGGTCTTAGGCATTGCTGCTGGACAAGCATGTGCTAACAGGGCTCTCAGTAGGACCACCTATTAAGATATGACCCTTCAAAAAGGCAAACAGGAGCCTCACTTCACCTGCTTTGAGAGTTTCAGCTTCAGGCCAACCCAAGAATTCACTTAAATGAGAAAATTCATATCACTTGAAGGCAATGACGGGTTCATGTTAGTTTGATACTCAGCACTGTTAAAACCTGTTCATGAAATGACTGGTTTCAACTAATTTCTGCAAGTTTCTGTGCTTCTTGACATTTAAAAGTAGAGACAAATAAGACGTGGGGGGAAAAAAAGTATGCATCTTCCTGGAGGGGTGCAGGAGAGCAGTTTACCCAAGGTTCGCCAGCGATGGCAGGAGTGGAAACATCCATTTCCTGGTGGCTGTGGAGAGCTGGGGACAGCATGCCATCTGGGGAGAGCCCACAACCTTGGACCATTCCCCCTGACTGACCCCACATCCCTCTGGAGGCTTCTGTTTTTGGCAGGAAACATGAAACTAAGTGGCTGGCTCTGGTGCTGGTGGACTTCATGAGAGCCCACAGGACCAGACACCGGAGCACAACCTACAGGGTACCAAATCACAAAAATCTGCATTTTCATGGGATGTAACAAGGAAGGATCCACGCGAAACTGCGGTATGTCTCTGAGCCCTGATGATCTGACCACATTAGCTTGTCACAAGGCTGGATTGGTGCCACACTGAGAAATTACGAGTACAGTAATTATGGAAGTATGACATTCATAATCAGAAGGCAAAGAATTGAAAAATTGCAATTGCCTAATGTTACAAGTACTTCCTATGTGATAGTAGCTATTCATAGCCTTGCATTTTAATTGTGGCAATTACAGCACTTTTGTTTTATTTTCGTTTATGGATATCAGTCAAGATTTCCAATGCATTTTATCTTAAAAAAAGTCAGTGACTTTATTCTTTTATACATTGTCAAACAGAGTTGTCATATTTAGTGATCTTTTCAATCTGATAATATGTTACTTTCCTCATAATTGTAGAAAGGCTCCAATTAATCATAATGACCATTTACTCAAGTGCTCACTAATTCTCTTCTACAAATAGCGATGCTCTATAGAGTCATTAAAAAAGAATAAAAATCAATGGTCACATCTCTGATGAGATAATTTTATCAGTCATTCAGAATGAGCAGCTGGAATAAAAGGCATGAGCCATATTCATAATAAAAAAAAACCCAGATAATAAACCAGTAATCCCTCTTACTCCTGTTTTAAAGTGTAGTAATAAATGGGAGAATTCAGATATGCAAACATTGTTGTCTGCTTCTACAGCACATTCACGCAGAGGGACAAGGAAAAGAAAATTGATGGCATGCACTAGAGCAGGATCGAAGGGAAAATGCTTTTGTCGTCCTGCAGCTCAGATAGGTGAAAAGGTGACATCCACCACAGGGAAGCCAAGAGTAATCCCAGGGAGTGTTTAATCTCATTCAACTGAATTAAATCACTGTGTTTGAAGTCTTACTACAAGTTTAAAGAGGCATATAGTAAAGTTCAGATACAATCCAGTGCTACAGGGGAACTGATAAACAAGAAACAGATAAACTCCCGGTCCACAGTAGCAAGTAGCCACAGAGTGCCGAGCAGGAATTTGCCAGCCTCATCCCATCCTCTAAAAGAGCAACTGGCCCAGCTCAGCCCTTTGCTGCTCATGAAGCCCATTAGCAAACTACTGCCTGGCTGGAGCAAGGAAGGAGCCAGGAGACAGGGATTCCTGCCGGCACAGCTCCTCCCTGGCAGCCTCCAGGTGCCGCAGCGCATTATCATCTCCCACCCAGACCGTCTGGGAAGGCTGCGGATGGAGCCCACACACCTGCACGGCGGAAATATCTGCAAAAGGAGCATGGAACGGGCTGCATAATCACTCTCCCTCCGCTGTTCAAATATCTCCACAGACCTCATTTGGGGCATGACGCTGAAGAGGGCCAGATGTCAGCGGTGCAGCTGATTCCTGGGGGAAGGCGTTATTCATTCCCAAGCAATGCTGTTTACACCCAGACACGTGCATTGGTCACGCACTGCTGACAAGTCACACTGCTTCAACATCAGATGAGAGCTGCATTAACCTCTACACGTGCAATGGCAAGGAATGAGTAGGGTTTTTTTCCGTGGAAGGAGCATGCCAAGTGCAGCTTGCCTTCCAGGTCAATGCGGTCTGTAGGTAAGGTCGCAGCAAGGAGGTTTGAATGTCAAGGGCTTTTGCATACTGTCAACATAGAGATAATTTAAGCCTGAGATGAGAGAGGCAGAAAATGACCTCATCCTTCCACTGTAACCTTGCTGCTCCCAGAGGTTTTAATATGATCCTCCAAGCTGAGCTGCTGCAATCTGTCAAGAGGTTTGAGTGGGACAGAACATAGCTTTATGGTATGTGTGGGTCAGTCCGAGGTCTAAATGGGTCTTAGAAGCTCTGTATCTTCTTAGTTATCAAATGTGCCTTCACAAGGGCAAACTTTTGCCATAAAAACTTAGCAATCAAACATGTGAAATGGTTAATGAAATACCCAGAACATTGTCAAGTCCAACACTTCAGAAGCCAACCAAGCAGGGCATGGCCCTTGCAGCATTTTGTAAGGGTACATTTAACCCCCTGAGCATGTTTTAAGGGAGTTCTGACAGAGTTCAGTGCTACATTTCAGAATGATCAGATCAAGGATGTTCACATTGTTTTGAGGACTCCAGCTTTGCTTGAGGTATGGAAAGGTGATTCAGCAGAACCCTTTTTAAAAGGAGGGGTGGAAGCACAGCAGCAAACTGGGATTTTCAGTGGAAAAACACTCAGATGCCCATTATTTATGCTAAAGTTTAGAAATGGAGCAGTCACGTGTCTTTGTGTTGCAGGTGTCTGCTTTAGACATCCATTGCAATGCCTTCAGCCCAGCAGAACAAGGAAACACCAAGGCTGGCAGCCCTGATGATGGGCCGGTAGGCCAATTTCTCACTCTTCGTCCTGGGCATTGTGAATGCCACAGCCTGAGTTAAAGGCTCCAAATTCCCTGTTGGCAGCCCTTTTCCCCTTGAACTATAGAGATAACTGAGTCCCGTGTAGTGAAGGTCACCTAAGATCTCTCACATGCGCCTTCATTCCAGCCTCAATTTGAATGCAACTCAGACACAAAAGAATGAGTATGAAAGCGTCACACAGTCTCCTAAAAGGAAAGATGCTCCTCCAAACACAAGCAGTTACCATAATTTACAAGCACACTTGTTTTCTAAATGGTACATTGTTATTTCTTCAAGCAAAATATTTATATATACAGACCAGAGAGAGCAAAGCTGGATGATAAATACGGGGAAAACTTCACTTTGATGGAGGGGTGAGAGGAGCTAGCTTTTCTGGAAACAGAAATCATGCTCCTCTACCATTTTAAGAGCATCTTGGATTAATTGGTATACACTGGGCTGTATACCTTGCTCATCTGAACCTCCATTGTCATA
This sequence comes from Falco rusticolus, assembly GCF_015220075.1. Taxonomy (NCBI): domain Eukaryota; kingdom Metazoa; phylum Chordata; class Aves; order Falconiformes; family Falconidae; genus Falco; species Falco rusticolus. The sequence continues at coordinate 22,861,408 of NC_051191.1, read as the reverse complement.
GAACACAGATTAATTAGTGTTAGTTGTTATGACCTACGGTAGTTTGAAGGTCAAGTCCCTAAGATCTGTTTTCATGAGATGCAGTAATGCTGTCTCAAGAGACACCAGGTATCATAACTTACTGTGCTGTTAAAATCTGTACAATCAATATGTCTGCAGCTTTAAAATTTTACAATATACTAATAAGATAGACATAAAATCCTACTGGCACTGCACTTACTCCCATCAGCATTAATGATCTTAACACGGCAGGTGTTATCATTCCTAACAAGACATGGTATTTGCTATTTCATACTTAGATGCTCCCTCCTTTTGGTTCAGAGAAGCTGAGGAAGCTCTGTTTTAGTGATCTGATAATGCTACAGGCACGGCAGAGCCACTTTGGGCACAGTTCAGCCCAGTTTCCTCCATGCGGAACCAGGCAACGTCCTTCATCTGCTGCTATCTCTCCAGCAAGATAGAGAGTCCTACAGACCCAGCACAATCCAGAGTCATTTGTAATAGAAGTCATTTACCAGAATGGACAGGTTGTAGGTATATTTTCAGATTGTAGGCTTTTTATGAAAAAATATCTTTATGTTAGGAAGATGTATGTTTAAGACTGAAATTCTCCTTCATTGAGCCTTTTCCCTAGCCTGGGAGGAAAAAAAAAGATAATTACCAAACCCAGGAAAAAATACCCACCTGAATATTAAACAGGCTAGAAAACAAGATCACACCAAAACCAGATTCAATTTAGATTATTTCATTGTATGGTCAATATTTTCTCACTAAGCTGAAGAAATACCTGTCCACCTAAGACTGCAGGTTTAATGACATTCTCTGGCATGCTGATGGCTGCACAAGCAATGTGCAGCTCTCCGCTGACCAGCCGTCTGGGAGCTGGTTTAGGCCATGTCAACTCCATGTCCTGAGTAGCATTCACCAGGCACAGATAAGTAATTGTGAGCTGTCAGCACGGCTGGCACCCAGAAATGCCACATGGTCCCATGTGCAGCTCTCCCTGCTGGGGCATACTGATGCTAGATACCCATGTCCTATAGAAGGTCCTCCTATAGGAAGGAAACCTTACACCCTGGAGGTGTCCATCTTTCTTAACCGAGCAGAAAGGAGTTCAGGATGAGCAAACTCCTGATCTCAATCACTCAATTCAGTGCATCAAATTCCAGGGAAGTCAATTAATGATGCTCTGCCTTGGTTCCTTTACCTGCAACACAAAGTGCTTTGAGGTCCCCCATTGAGAAGGACATACTTTCAAACTGGATATGATGCAACGCTGCCAAATGCTGCTGCTTAGCAGGTCACATAAAAAGTGGATGGTTGGATGCTCATTCTGCATCCTACTGCAGGGGGAATGCAGTACTGAAATGGTCCTCATTGCTAAAAGAAAACTCTTTCAATGGAGAAAGCCCATCAAAGTACTAAAAGCTACTTCTGTGGGCTTCCCAAAGACATCTAATCCTTTAATCTCTGGAGGGTGGCAGTTTTAGAAGAGATGCCATTATAGCTGCTCATTGTAGGATGAATTATGCAAGAATTTATTATTGATTCAAGGGGAGCCTGCTCAAGCATGCAATCAAAGCCAAGGCAGAGCAGAAGGGAAAGGACAAGGTTTCTGTAGTTAACTATATAGTTCACAATCCAAGAAAAATCTAAGGCAAAAGAAGCAGTTCACAAAGTAAGCGGGGCATTTGACATATCAAATCATCTTTTCCACACCCATGACCAGCCTCAAGTACCAGACCCTCGTGGAGCAGAGCCCACAGAGTTACATGAGTCCTCTCACAACCCAGAAACACAACCCCACCATTACCCTCCCAACCATCCACAGGGTCAAAGGCAGGAGTTCCTTTGGCTGTGGACCTCCAGCCCCAGCCAGCCTGTCCACATGGGGCTGGGAGACCACAGCAGCCCTGCCCAGGGTTATGCCCAAGGTGGGGAGACCCAAGGGGTCCAGGTTACAGGCCAGAGCTGTAGAAACACCCGACCCAACTCAAAATGACAACTGGAGCAAGGCCATGTAGCCGCAGAAAGCCATGTTCTAAGAGAGAAAATTTGTGGGCAGCTTGGCACTGTACCAGAGTTTGACAAGGTCTGTTCAGGGAGTACAGAGATCAGGGAAGAAGAGGTTTAACTTGGGAATTAAGAGGGTAGGGAAACTAAAAGCATATATAGCCCAAACAATGACACAGGGATGCCAGGCACCCATCAATTTACCTTTGAAAGAGAAATAGAAAGAGGACATTTAAAAAAGCCAGGAAGGCCGGAGGTAAGCAAGAGGAAATGAAATGAGCTTACACAGCAAGTCAGTCACTGGCAAATATAAAATGAACCATGCAGAACCTTAATAGCATGTTTAGCATTTTGAGTAATGGACATAAAATTTGTTTTTCTCAACTTGACCTTTGTTAACAACCTTAGGCACTACAGGGCTATTACCCTGCAGCGTTCCCTTTACTAAACTCATCGTTTCTCTTAGTGCTAAGGACCATTTCCTAATACAATCAGAAGAGAGATCACTAATAATAATTACATAAATATAGATACAAAATGCATATATCTCTATGCTCTCACACGCACACGCATGTGCACAGACATATGCTCTTTGCTTGTAACAACTCTCCAGCAGAAATATTAGGGTGACATTTAGGCAGAAAAACACCCAGCAGAGATCTTACACTAAAATCATCCCTGGTGCTGCTGCATAGAAAATGGCAACAAGAGTAGGAGAGAGCAAAAAGAAAAATGAAATCAGTAAAGCTAAACAACTCTCTAATACCCCACCAAAAGGGTTTATTTTAATTGCGGCCGGACAGTGGCATGTTTCTGGGCTGAGCCACGTGTTTTGCTAAATAATCTTCTTTCAAATATTATAAATATGCAGAACTTTGAGAAGTAGGTCAGTGGCTCAACATGTTGTAGCAAATAGATAAATACTAGTCATTACCCTGTGGACTGCAGTCGGTAGCAGGTCTGACACACTCTGCAGCTAGTCAAACGGCGATTCACTGCATTAAAGGACCATTCTCCAAATGAGACAACATCTGAGTACCTGGTCACAGCTAACAGCATGCCTCTCAGCTGACAGAGAAATCAAGGTCTCCCTCTCATCGTTTAAGTTGCCTCACAATCAGCAAGGGCAAAAGCAGGTGGAAGCAGAAGGACGTGAGAATTCTGATGTGATGAACAAAATGAAAAACTACAGCTCAGGATAAACCCCAAATGCAAGTGTCAGATCTGCCAGAGAGGTCACTTCAAAACCCTGCTTTGAACATTGGTCCAGATGCATTAAACCCCATCACAGGAGGAACGTCTCTGTGCAAGCACCAGATGAACCCTTTGCAAAGTTCCCTGGGACCTAGGTGTAAAAGCCAAGTGGCAGCTCACGCAAAATCCGCCCGTGGATTTGATGCCCTGAATCCGTGTGGTGCAGCTCCCCTCACCCCCACACCCCCCCCCACCCCCCCCACCCCTCAAACAGATTTCAGCAAGCACTTACCATCAGCAAGCTCAGAGCAGATTCAGGAGCACGCTGCACAGCCATCTCCTCTCTTCCCACATACAAATCCTCCCCACGACTTGGTCAGCCCTCGGCCCTCCCTCACGGCAAAGCATCCACAGAGCCCACAGCTAACTGCAGGGAGAGAAGCCCCAAATCAAGGTCGGAGAGCATTTGCAAGAGGAGGAGAGGATGGATGAGGGGGTGGGGAGGAGAGGAGGGAAGGAAATAACCTTCTCAGCCAGGGAAAGAAGCTTAAGCTAGGCCAAATTTTACACTAGAGAGAGGACGAAAATGAAATGGAGAGCCTGCTGGAGAAACAAGATATCAGGAACTGCAGGATATTTAAAGCTCAGGCGCACACCGCCACAGCAAGCAGCAGCAACACAGGACACGTATCAAACACCTACCTGACAGGTTAGGTCCAAGCCATCCTCCCCCTGCCCCAGCATGCGGACTGTAATTAATTGCTTTTAATTGCCACTCTGCTTCCTCCACCTAAATAAATGCCTAGGTAGCAGAAAACTGCTGTGTCCCTGCCTCTGCATCTTCCTCCCTGCCATGGCGATGCTAGCGCAGAAACAGTGTCAAATATCGCAACGTACCGCTTCCAACAGGGTCAAATCTCTTCTCTCTTCTTGCAAAGCCCTGCTTTGCCTGGTTTTGAAAGCAGATGCCTGCGTAATACAGACATGAGCAACGGGGGAGAGGAGCCAGAACCAGGAAGCACCCGGCGCTCACTTGAGAGCAACAATTACCTTTATCATGTTCGAGCAAGAGCTGGGTTACGCACTGACCCTTTTCACCTCACCCCCCCTGCCCCCCCCAAATAAAGTCTTTTCCTCCTCCTCCTCCTCCTCTCCAAATGGACTCAGCTCCCTGTGGAGCTAACACACTTCCTAGAAACATGTAATTACACAGGCTGTTGTGTTAGCGCTCTGATCACGCTGCCTGCACCACATGGGAATGGCAGCCAGGCAGCCCCCCCACCCCCCACCCCTTCCTAGGGCAACATGCTGCAGTCCCCCCGCTGGGCTCCTGCGGCTCAGGGGGCCAGAGATGGCTAATTGTGAAAATGTGGCTGGTTAAGACATAAAGACAAATTAGCCTTGAAAATAAGCCCCTTGTTTAAATGTTAGCTGTAAATGGAAGATGGCTTTCTGAAAGTCTTTAAAAATAAACAGAGCATCCTGGTAGAAAGGCCAGCACTCCCATGTAGATGTGCGCTGCCGGACCTGCAGGAACCCCGTTCTCTAGGGCTCAAAAGCCTTCTGGACTTCAATGCAACAGCTCTTGCATCTCCCCTCTGAACAAGCAGAATTTGCCTTCCTTTCCTAAAATGTTAGGCTTCATGCAATGATAATGTCTGTTCATCTTCCAACTCCCACCCCCGTGATTTTGGAACTCAATTAAAAGTTTCAGACAAATTCAACCGGAGCTGAAATCTCTGACACATGACATTCCTGCAACTTTTGTAGAAATTGGCACCAGGATAGAGAAGAAAATCAAATTACCATCTCTGTGAAGGCAAGCACTCCAGCCCTTGTGCTCTGCAAGCTACACCTGGCAGCTCAGCTGTGGTACTTACCACTCTGGAGTATTTATTTGCCCAACCTCTTGTTGCTCACCTGTCACCATGTTTTAGCAAAGGGGACACGGAAGCATGGGAGACTGCAGACACGGCCCTAGGCAGGTCATTCAGGACATCTGTGGCAGACCCATACCTCCCAGCATACTACTCTTGAGCCAGGGGACTGCCCTTCTTGTAAGGCATGTATAGCATGTGGCATATGGAGGAGCTTGGGGTTTCTCATGTAAATATACAGACCAGTGAGACTTGCCCTGCTCCCCACAAGCTGCAGCACCAAGCCTGGGTGTCGCATGGTGATGGCAGGGGCTTCCTTCCCCCAGCAGGCTGTCCACTGAGAGGTGTGGGAGGGGAAAGCTGCTTGTACACAGAGGGGGCACCCCTCAAGAGAAAGTGTAGACACACTCATGGGCACATGGGAAGGCATTTTCTGGGGTCCCCCTTCCTTGGTTTTGGGTTACAGATATCAACACTCAAGGAGAGTCCCTTGTGGCACACCTGGGGGTAGCATTCACTGCATGGTTTCTGAGATGCACTGATTCTGAGGTCTCACCTCCTTCACTGCAGTGAGCATATCTCCTGTGAAAGCACACTTAGGTCAGCAGCCATGCTTATCTCCACTCTTGGATGTAAGTCACCTCCACTGATGGAGAATGGGGACACAGCTTCTCAAATGCATTTAGGTACCCAAGCACCGAAGAGCTCTGGGCTGCAGTGATTTGCTTCCATCAGACCAAAGGAAGAACCAGAGAGATGAGGCAGTTTCACAGCGTTTTGTAACCATAAGGCCCATCTTGGCTGTTTGCAGTGGTTTATTCTTCGCCTCACAGTCATCTGAAGGTATGAGCTACCATATGATGTGATCTGCTCCCATCCCTCCAAAGAGGCTTGTCTTCACCCCTGAAGATGAACAGGTTGTTGACTGTTATAAGGAGAAGAGAAGCAGGCTACTTAAATGACTCTTGAAAGGGGAAAATATGCAGAATAAAAGATGAAGGTAAGCTTTAAAAAACATCTCAAGGCATCTAACTATAAAATCCATAACTAAATCTTTTTCAGCAGTACCATGCCAAGTATCCCAAGGCTATTACATTTTTTTCCCTACACTAACCCAACCTGAAGTACTGTAAGGAGGTGGCTGCAGAAAGAATGCACTCCGTAGCTCTTGAGTCTAACAAGCAAGTTTTCTCCTTTGCCAAGCGATATTAAGGAACTGGCCTATCCCTACATTTTTTGACTCAGCTAAAATGAAGAGTCTGGAAGTGTGGATGTCTTTTCCACCTCTAGCTCCTGAATTCACTCTACAGTTGAGCAGGGCAAAATCCCAGTCAAAGAGCAACTAAGAGGTAGTTACAATATGTGGCGTCCTTGAAAAAAATTCAGGTTTTCCTGAACTCTGCAAGTCTCATGGTAATGATCATATGTAGGGAGCCATCTGTGCAAAAGTATATGATCTATGGCTTCAGGGTACACTTGCAAAATTATCTACAGGTTTGCCACTTTCTACTATTTAAGTGAATAAATTTCATAGCACAAGAGGAAAAAATATAGATCATTATTCACTGCAGGCTGTCAAGAGGTAAGAAGAACAGTTTTAAAAAGGAACTTACTGGATAGATGGTTAAAACTACATACTTGTGGGTTTGTTTCAAGGCCCAAAGCTATGGCATTAGCAAAAGAAAAGACTTTATTAGCTGTATTTCCACACACACACACTTTAAAAGAAACAGGCGCTACAACTGATGAATAGAGTAACTGCTTACAATCACTTAAAACCTGTCATGGCAAAGTCTGGATTAATAGAAAAATTGATACCAGTAGGAAGACATAAAGCACTTGAAGACTGGTGTGTAGCGAGGCACCTTCCAATTCCAGTGTCATCACTGGCAGTGCTTTGACAGGGATAATATAGGCACAGATATTCCATGCTACCGTGGGTCACCGTCGTTAGAGCTGGTGGCTGCTGGGGCTGTGATTTGAAGTTCTGGTAACGCAGTGTGGTAGGAAAACCCTCTGCTAAAAGCATGTTGTGTTGACTGGTCATGGACACACCGAACCTGATAGGCACCAATTGTCCTCAGCAGGAGACGTGACTCTGCAGGCCCTGAAGAAGATGGCATTATTAACGATATGAATGAAGGCAATACAGAGCTCAGGGTTAATGGCAAGACTTGATTTCAGCTGGTACAGAGCTTGTATTTCTTATTAAATTTATTTCCTAGGTTTTTTCTTCCATGAGCCAACCAGAAGCTCTAGTTTTCAGTGATATGAAAGTAAATTTACCATTTATTGCTAACATATATACTTCAACCACTAAAAATGAAAGTACTTCCTCTCATCACCTGTGAAATTTGTGAGAGATCAAAATCCTGATATGAATTTTGATTTGCTTTCTTGCGTCACATATGTGTGTTTGAGTGAAATGCTGTCTAGTGATATGACAACTGCCAGGAGCTCATTTTTTTAAGCAAAGGTGTGTACAAAGTTGTTTGATCAAGAGGAGTTAAAGTCTTTGCCTCAATTTACAAGGACTTACAAGAAAGCAAGTCCTTCTACTGTTTTGGCAGGAAAATAGTCAACTGAAGTTAAAGGTACCACCTCAAGCAATGATGTGACCAGAATCACACCCATTTACAAGACCCTCGCCCATCCAACAAGCTTCTCTGGAACCTGAAATATGTCAAAGTCTATGCCATGCTTGTAAATGTTTAACCTTAAAATTAAAGGACAATGAGATTTCAGTGGGGTGAAAAGAACAGATGATGTAAGAGTATGAAAAGCTGTCTGAGTTTATTGAATTTCCTTCAGCCATTCGGGTGTTCCTCATGCATCTCAACTGTTTTCTGGAACTTAGGTGATTAGTTTGAAGTACATGTTAATCACAGAAATCAAATTTGCATTATGAATGGCCATGGCAGAAGTGCTTCTGCTTTAATCCACAAAGGAAGAACCACTTCATACAACAAACTGCAACAAAGCAACACAGCTGGGATGTCTATAGACGCCTAACCAGAATAACAGAGAATTACACAAAAAGAAACACGTAATTCAAGCAGACAAATTTGAGGACCTACATTTTACTTATAGCACATCCCCAAAGAAGATAAAAGCCTGATGCCCACAAGTAAATTATTCATTGTGAATTATTCACTCTGCTTTAAAAAAGATCTGGAAGGAACTTGCTGCATTAGCTCTTCTCCTTAGCTTCCTATGCCCCCTTCCATCAACCCAATTGCTCTAAAAATCACTTGTCATACCCCACAAACAGATCCCAGCAGGGCTGGGACTGTTTCTTTTGGCAACTCTTATAGAAGCTTTTGATAATTATAATTGCAGTGATAAGGCTGGTTTTCCAAACTGCCAAAGAAATACTCTATAGGAAGAGAAACATAATTTCTGGAGTCAGCAGACTGTCAAAGGAAGCCACCACATGTGGAAGGATCACTGGCCATCCTCTTGCTCCACACCACTCTCTCTGGAGGGGGAAGTTAGTGAAGGGTTCTCTACCAAATGTTTGGGAAAATATTTCCTTGCCTTCCTCTGTTAGAGGAAGTTAGTTACAGGAAAATATTGTTAGAAATCTATCCTGGTCAGGTGGACACTCAGTTTATGACACAATCTAAGAGAAGAATTAAGCTCAAACTCATCTCTAATTTCCAGTTTAGCTGTTGATTGGCACATTTCCCTTGCCTTGCTGTTTTTGGCAGCTGTTCACTAAGAAAATTGTGCAGCTCACAAGTGGTATAAACCAGACACTCTGCCTCCCTCCGAGTGCTGAGTGCTTCCTTGATTGAACCTCTCTGGACCATTTGTCTTTAGAGCTGTGCAAGCAACCCAGAGGCTGCTCATTGCTAAGCAGTCCCACTCTCAAGAAGACTTATGTCTGAAAACTAATTAGGTTTGATACGCACTGCTTTGGAATAATAAGAGTCCTAGAAATATCTTCTTGTAAGGACAAGGGTAAGATAGCACAGAACTCTCCTGATACACCGCCATAGCTAGAGGCAAGGATATTTCTTGGACCCTCTGAAGGTACTTCTTCATGATGGTGTCTCTCACTGGAGAACAATGATCCTTGCAAGAAAAGGTCATTGCACGCCTCTTCGACAATTGTGAGGGTGAGACCTGGCAAAGCAAGAATACTAGTTCTGAGTCCCCTAGCAGCCACTGCCTGGGCCAGGGAGAGAACTGTGGATTCTTGTGGCCTCTGTGCCAACGACGAGGCAATGCCCAGCCTGAGACCACTTTTAAGAGACCTAAGCAGACCAGAAAAAGCTCTTGTATATAAGTATGAGAACTGAAGTTTCCAGAGAGTTATGCCAGCGGTAACAGGCTTACAGAAGTATACCACAGTGGCATACAAGAAATACCTGTTGGAAGTAGGGTGGCTTCCCATCAGGATCAGTGAAGGGACTCTGACATACGGGCAGACCTACCGCTCTTGCACAAGTCCAGCTGCCTCAGGTGCTACTGCCTCTCTCAATTTTGAGATAAAGTTGGGCTACTTTTTTCTTCCTTTCCATGTGAGAAAGACTCCTGTCTTCCAGGTCCCCCTTCAGCCTGTGCTATGCAAGATTTTGGGAACCCTGGTCATCTGCAGCTGACATCTGGGAGGCAAAGCATCTCCTGCTGACCTCTAGTCAGTGGGAGCTGACACCCAGCAGCACCTCTTGCATCTCCCCATCCATCAGTACCACCTTTCTGTTCTGAACTCAGCAGGGGCTGGGCAGCTTTGGACATGGATTATTGCTGTCCAGCATCTCCCACCATCCATGAGCAGCTGTTTCAGCCCACAGCTGGGCTAACCTCTGTAACTGCGTGGCACCCATACAACTCAGACCCAGTTAGAAGTTTTGTTTGAGCTCCCATTCCTCAGTTGTCACAGCCCACACTGAGCAAGCCAGAAGAGCCCAGTTGCCAGAGAACTCTGAATTTCTTCTACTTCATGAAACATCCTATGGCATTTCAACCTGTTGCAAGAAGAGATGTAGACTGAAAGAAAAATCTAACATAAAATTATTCCAAAAGCTGACCTCTGATTTCTTCCAGCTTATATTCTATTTAATTTAGCATGAAAGAACTTAACGCTAATGGCACCCTGGGACAACCCTAATTTTTAAAAACCTGAAGGCTAATAACTAGAAAAAAAACACATGTCTTAACTTAAAATATGACTTAATAGTGACATAGTAATTAACATTCAGTAACCATCTTATTCAATTTGAAAGCCCTAGGTTTCATATAATGATTGTTTAATATTAATTTGACATTTATAAGATGATGGCCTCAGCAGACTCAGATATCCTGAGTCCAGCTGAACACAAAGGCCCAACACAGGCTGTGGAGTCTGCAAGTGTGCATCACTGCTGCAGTTATGTTGATTTTCTGAAAATGCATTCCCTAGGGCTGTTGCATGATCTGTTGGGCTGTACTTGTGCTACTTGACCTGATTTGCCCCTGCACAAGTACAATCTTAGTGAAATAAAGCAGCACTTTTCAACTGATTCCATTTTCAATTATTTTTTTTCTTCTAACATTCATTTGAAAGAGGTTAGTTCCTCTTCTACAGTCAACCTCTGCATAGTTGTGCTGAAAAACCTGCCAAGTTTTGTTTTACTGTGCATTTATAACTTTCAATCTACATTTATTCATAACCAGTTCTTAATCTTTGTGCTGACATTATGTTTTAACTGAAGTAGATGTAGCTCCTGACAATTTATGTCTAGATGTACCAATTTTCTTCTGAGCCTTTTCTTTGCCCTCTATGGGTTTTCTAGCAGCCTGCCAAGGAAAAGACTGTCTCTTTCCATTAGAAGCCCTTTGCTACCCACACCAACTAGGATCTGTCTTTCCTGAACAGCCTTGACCAACACCATGTACGTTACTTCAGATGAGGCCTGACACCCTTCACTATACTATGCCGCATATTTGTGCATGTCATGTAATTGCCTTTTCCTCTGGGCAAGGCTTGAGCATTCGAATCCGGTTCCTCTCAGTGCATCTTATTAGGCACTCATTCACCTCTTAAATACGTTTGGGTTAATGCATTGTATCCATGTTTAAGTCCACACAACTCCCATTTAAAAAAAAAATCATGACACAAACAGGGATGAGTACATATGTACCAGACTACATGGAAGTGGCTGGGCATTATGGAGCGACTGGAACTTTCAGTCTTTGCCCCATGCATTGTCCTTGGCTCCAAAAGGTACATTTGACCTTTTGAAACTTCTCTAACAAAAACCTCAGCACATCAAGTAGACCAGTATTGAATGCCTGGAAAGTGAAGGTTTGAAGGCTCTACACTGAATATAGGCCCTGCAGGTCCTTTTAGGGCAGTGCTGTAAGTGTTGCCTATATTCTCAAAGAGAGTCTGTAATGCAACCAGGAACTGGATGTCCATTTCTTCAGTACCACCTATGCCCTCCCTGTGAAACCCCTTTCTTCTACCTTTCAGCCTCAGAACAGCTTCTGTACAGTGTGGACTTCATATCTTCATATAGATTTTGTCTGGCTGGGTAATAAGTCACTTTGCTACATAATGCCCTCGGGCAGAATGTCAGGCAAGTTGAATAATATCTACCTGAAGGCAAGTGTTAGTGGGTTACTGAATGCCAGTCTATTCACAGCTTCTGTCCTTAGACCAGGAGTCCCCTAACCTAGTAAAAACAATGTATGAGTAAAAGATGTCTAGCCAAAGATAGCCAATTAAGGCTCCCACACCAGTCAATGGACTAATACATGCAGCTCCAGAGGGTAGGTTACACATCCTATTAATCTTCAGTTGGGATGAGTGCTCTCTGGAGAGCCTGGAATCTCTCCATTGGCTGCTACAGAATCCTAAACAACTATTTTGACATTGTCAGCAAACCTCAGCTTGAGCCTCAGCCTTGGGAGCTACCAGCTACCAATGTTGCTGGTCACACCTGCTGTGGACATCTCAGCTCAGGCCTTGCAGCCTGAGCCAGGAAGCACCACTCTGGTGCTGGGTGTGCATTTGAGGATGCATGCAAATCACAGGCTTGGAGCGAGTCCCAGGTCCTGGAGGCTGCTGACCACTCAGGACGCTCCCAGCATCAGGTTCATCTTCCAGAGGTTGCCTGCCTTCCCTTAGGTTTACCCTTCCCTTCTGCCAGAACTTGAGGTAAGCCCAGAAAGAAGCAAAAGTGATTCCTAGTAAGGTTCCCTTAGACAAACAAGAAAACCGTATCAAGAGCTGTGGTAAGGATGGGGTACCCAAAGAGGTAGTTCGTCTGCCTTGGGCTGAAGAATAAAAACAGCGCAGACTCACATGGGAAAGTCAGCATGGACATCCTCTCTTGATCTCTGTCAAAATTATTTGTTTGTACCACAGTTACATTTTGGATATCCATCAGAGGTTTTGATGACCCTGCGGTGTTGGGCATTGTATGCATACATTACTAGAGCAGGAATTTTATTATCTGTTACCACTTCCACATCAGAGCAAGGCCTGGGCTTAAAGAAGAGGAAAGTGATGAATGCTTTCATAACCTCTTCACCTGGCTTCCAGCACAGTACTGTAACCTCCTGTGCTACCATGGCTACTTCATCAGTGATTGCTATGACACGACCTAAGTAAGATGCATTGCTCACACTGAAGAGCTGACAAACCACAGTGAGATGAAGGGACTAACAGTAGTTTAAGAAGGATGAAAAAAATATTGCACTCACAGCAGTAAGATGCAAAGGCTTTCCACATTTAGAATATTCACAGCAATCTGTATATTGTTGCTTGCCAGAACGTTAAGAGTTTATCATTCAATTGCTATTTCATAATGTAGTCAGAGTTTAGCAGTGTCATATTTAACAGAAGTCAATTTTAAAATAAAAAGGAAAATTGGTTTTATTCACTTATGAATTATTGTTACAAGTAACTAATTTATAGGAATAGTAATAAAAGCAGAACTGTGCTCACTAGGTAACATCTACAGCTCTGGAAGACTATGGCCATTAATAAACAGAAGAGAGTGCAGATTTTTAAGTACCCTTCCTTAGTCCAGAAATATGTTTCTGTGAAAACCTCACATAAGGGAGTGAGCAATTCAACTCAGTCCATTAATTGTCCTAAATATCATGGCTGGTAATCTGCAAATTAGATTATAAAACCTCATTGCATATAAACAAATACTAAGATAGATTGCCTCTGCTTTCTCGGCAATTAGTTTGCAAAACAGTTACTGTATTTTATGCTTAACAGTATTAAAGAGCCAACAGTGACTTCACAGTAAAACAGCTTCGTAATGAATACTGTTATTATGAATCCCAGAGTCTAGTCGTTACATATTTATGGTTGCCCATATAACTCAATTTTGAAAGATACTTCTGGTCTCCACTTTATCTAACCAGGTCCTCCCTACAGCATCTCTGGGCAGCCAGGAGCTGGGGCTGAGGCCCATGTAGGGATGTTGCATGTCCGGTTTTCCCCAGATGTGGTTGGTTGGTTTTTTTTTCTTGCCAGGAACATAAACTGGTGGGATACTGAGAAATTACCACATCAGCCAGGGTTTTCTGGACATCTGGTGTCTCTGGTGAGTGAGCTGGGCAGATAACAGCTCTGGCTGGGATGCTCTACACCTAGGAATCAGGGGTGACCATAGTGCACATTATTCACAGTAAATTCCACATTCTGGGGAAAGATAAAAGAGATAACAGTATTTAAATGCCTTTCTGGAGCACAACAATGAACAACTAGGTCCACAGAGTGACCACACCTTCAGATCTACTGCAGGTATGAAGGCAGTGACACAGACCTGCACGCTGACGTGTTCCTCACCACTTCTCATTTGATGGTCATGAGTGAGGTACCTGACACACACATCTGAAGAAATTATTCTCCAATCTAGGAGACAGTCAATGAGATCAAAGATTAAACCATTGGAGGAACTGTTACTGGTGTCCATCTGCAGCTGAGAATGCTGCTCCCCAGCTCTCCTGCATCTATGGCTTATTGCAAGAGAACTACTGACGTTTCCCCATCCCCGTGTTGGGCTTTGCCATTAAATCACCTTATCAAGCTCCTCTTCCTCACCCCAGGCATGGACCAGAGAGATGACAGCTATTTGATGCTGGTGTAGCCCAGGGATGACAACAGAGGGCTTGACATCTCAAATCGCATAAGCACGAGGGATATCAGGATGAGTGTAAGCTCTCCCCCAAGAGCCTGGGACTGCCCAATGGAGGGCCAGCACACCCCACAGTGCTAAGCAGTGAGGAGATGGAAAGCTCTCCCATTTCCTTGTCCACAGAGATTTTGGCAGCAACCAAGTTGATGTGGTACCAGAGGAGCCCACAAACCAAAAGCCCTTGCTGGGCTGAGGCATCCTGGCTCCGTTTGCAGAAACCCAGAAAGTGGAGGAAGGTACAGATGAAAGATACTTAAAGGGCACTTGCCTTAGACAAGCACCAAGAGGCTGGGACCCCCCCCCCCGAACACTGTGGGACGCCATGCCTGGTGCCCACAGTGGACCAAGGGAGTTCAGACTCTGTGACTCTAGTAACCCATCGGAGTTGTCTGCAGGACTTGCAACCCTTGGCAGCGCTTAGCCACCCACAGCTACCTGGAGATGTGTCCTGCTTCCTTGCAGAGCATGGGCACATCATCTTGCAGATGCAACTCCAAAGGGACTCATCTGGATTTCAACAGCTGCAGAACAGCAAGGAGGTTCATCCGCCTTGCTCACTCCACAGAAGGACCTCAAACCAACCGTCTTGTCTCCGAGATACTATAGAGACATTGCACCTCCTGTAGAAGACATCTTCTTGCATATTATTATAGTATGCTTTGGGTGGTACCTGCCACTGAGCTTCTAGAAAACACGTAACAGCAGCAACAAGGTGGAGATGGGAGAGCTGCGTGTCACCCTCCTAAAGCAAGTATGGCAAAACACACACTCCGAGGGACACTGGTGGCACAACACTTGGCTGCATACATACAGGTAATCCTGATGCTTTATAGTGTCATTCTGTTGCATTTGTGTTTCATTAATTTTCCAGATTCAAACACAGTATTATTACACCAAGTTCTCTTGCCTCTCAGTCACAGCTCTTTGATTTGCAAAGTACTGTAAACCTTGCACCAGCAGTTTAAACATGCCACTTTTCTTAAGCAAGTGGCTGAAAAAACGTGCTTCGTCCCTTCTAAAGCAAACAAATGTAAAATAATATTTTATTCCGCATCTTCAGCTATGTTGGGTGTCTAAATTAGAGCCTGCTGAGCTCAATAGATTTTCCTACTGAAATTAAGGATGATTTAGATCAGCTTCTCACTGAGGAAATATATTTCAGCTTCTCTACACACACACAGATAGCTGGTAGCTCAGAGGTACGAATTGCACTTGGACTGCCTTTCCTTGGATAAGCAAATGCCTGTTAATTTCTGCAAGATGTTGCTACCTGGGGAGGTACACACTTGCGCTGAGAGCAGTGTTATTTCTGTGACAGTGCCCGTCCCAGTGCTGCAACACCTAAGTGGTCAAAGATGCAAAGGCCATGCTGAGATGCAATATTTAGACTGTTAATTTTGCACTGCTATCACAACTTGACAGCTGTCATTTCCCCAAAATCCTCAGCAGAATGTGGAGTGGCACAGGTAGGAGCACAGAAAAGCGGTGCCTTTAGAGTGGTCATTAAAATACATAGTCAAAGCTTAAAAGAAATCTGGTGTTAGCTTGGGTCTTGTGTCACCAGGGGATGACACTCGATTTGCATGACTAATACATGGTATTTTTTAGAAGAGAACAGGAGCATTTGCCATTGCCTTCCCTTGAGATCCCAAGAAGTAGTGCTTCAAAATAGTCCCTCCAAGGACCTCTGCACGTGACCCCAGCTGGACTCCTTGCTCAGAAGCGCGAGTTCTCTCCCTTCTCCCTGGAGGTCCACATGGCTGCTCTCATGCTAAACGCAACCCACTCCCCTCCTGGTCATGTAGTACATGAGACCATCAGGGCAAATACAACCTAACAAAAGTCGCTGAACATTTTTTTTGAGGCAAGAAAATTCCCATATCCCTACTGTCATGGTTTAACTCCAGCCAGCAACTAAGTACCACGCAGCCCCTCACTCTCTCCCCCCAGCCTCCCAGCAGCGGGATGGGGAGGAAAACTGGGCAAAAGGTAAAACTTGTGGAATTAGATTAGAACAATTTCATAACTGAAATAAAATAAAATACAATTATAACAACAATTGTAATGAAAAGAAGAGAGAGGAATGAAATTCAAGAGGAAAACCTCCAAGTGATGCACAATACAGCTGCTCACCACCCGCTGACTGATGCCCAGCCGGTCCCCAAAGCAGAAACCAGCAGCCCCTGGCCAGCTCCCCCCAGTTTATACACTGGGCATGATGTCACAAGGTATGGAATATCCCTCTGGCCAGTTGGGGTCAGCTGTCCTGGCTGTGTTCCCTCACAGCTTCTGGTGCCCCTCCAGCCCTATCGCTGGCAGGGCCTGAGCAACTGGAAAGCCCTTGACTTAGTGTAAACACTACCCAGCAACAACTAAAAACATCAGTGTGCTATCAACATTGCTGTCATACTAAATCCAAAAAACAGCACTGCACCAGCTACTGAAAAGAAAATTAACTCTATCCGAGCCAAAATCAGGACACCTACTCTGTAGCCAGCGAGCTTAAAGGGAGAAGTCTGAAAGTATTCAGATGGGTTCCAATGAAAGCGCTGAGAAGTGCAGGCACATTAACAAAAGACACCAAAAACCCCACAGAACTGGGTTGATTGAAGTTATTCACAAACTGCAGTCACATTTGGCTCACAGCATCCAGGGGAAAAATAATGAGAAGGAAATAAAATTGAAACAGAATGTTTTATATCAGTATATTCTATACTTTATGATGAGGTTATTTAGAGATCTACCTAATATTATACGTCCATAATAAAGATGCATGTGTTTTGTTTGGGGAAAAAAAACACAAATGTTTGATTTGATTTGAAAAAAAGTAATGAAAATGAAAAAGATTACTTTTCTTTTAGGTTGACCTAAAATGTTCCTTCCACTTCTGAATTTAATCAAACAAACAGAAAATCAAAAAAGTTAATTATATGCTAAGCCTTGTGAGTGACACACACACAGAAACAGGTAATTGAACTTCAGCCTCTCGGATTTATCTTTCCATCCTCCCTTTCTTCAGAGACAAAGAACACTGACTGTTTTCATTAAAATACTGTTAAATACTCTAACTCTACTAATGCAAATCTTCCCAAGTATATTTTGTAATTTGAGGAGGTCTGCTTAGAAACAGATGACCTTTTACAGTGTCAGATCTAAGCAAAATGAAAACAGTTTTCTTTACAGTCATTTGGAATAGCTCCTTGTGAATTAGATAATAACAATTTCCTTTAAAATGTCAGATTAACTTAAAATCAATTTCGTGGTCCAAGCTTGCATTATGACTCAAGTGTTCTTAGGCAAGTTCTTCTCCCAACAACATATTTAATGCTACATTTACTGCAAATGGCATAAATAAAAGCCTGTGTAGCTTGTCTTAGCTAGTGATGTTTGTTAAACAAAAATGTGATGTATTTGTTTTATGTTCTGGGAATACACCTAGAAAGCAATTTGTATCCTTGGTGTTACCAATGGCTGAGTGATTGCTGCAAAAGTGTCAGTGCTGTGTGCCTTTTAACAAATAATGAGCCAGAATGTCTTCATTGCTTTGCTAATTAATACAAAGCTTAGTTCAGGGCTCTAACTTAGAAGAGGATGTCATGCATTTCCTCAGCAAAAGAGTGCCTGAGTTTCCCTTACTGAGTTGTAAAGAGAGGAATATAGTTTCTGCAGCATTTTAGGATACTCTGTGGAAATCAATAACTTGGTTAAAATTTCTGCTCTGTTTTATCTGAGACTGTGAAATGTTAAAAGTGAAATGGGGAGTCATGTCATTGCTATTGCTACTAGAGCCATTTAATAAGGCCAAAAAAAACCCCAACAAGAACAAAAAGAAACCAAAAAATTAGTATGGAAAAGACAAAAAAATACCCCACCAAAATCAGATAAGAGACAGATAAAGCTGGATACCATTTTCGTGTTGAAGAGTGAAGAAAGGTGTTGAAAGAACAAAGGGTGAAAAAATATTTTAGCAAAAAAATACAGATTTTGGCTGTTGTTTCATCCACAATCTTCCTGTTAAATCAGAAGCACCAGCAAGTCACTCTGGATTCAGCTGACGCTAGTCAGCATGTTCTGAAGGAATTATAACAACTTATGTGTTCATGTGCACCAGAGATGTAATAAGAGGGACATGAAGAAAAATAAAATGAACTCTAGGAGATCAATAAAATGTAACCCTTTGACCTGTTAGACGATCTCTATCAATTTTTCAAAGTTAGGTGATAAAATCAGTACAGTATAAGGTTTTAATCTGGCCATTACTGCTACTTTGCATCTGTGAATGTGTGCATTCATCCGCTACACAGATCTATTTTTAAATGTAGATACAGTGCCTCTAGAGAAGAAACCAAATTCCTAAATGGTATTAAAACTGACTTTGGTAAAATTAACATTTGTTCTGAAACTGTCACAGTTCTCAAAGCTTATCTCAGGAAAGGAGAGGGCTCTGTCTTCGCTGCTAGGGGAAAAAAGCAAGATAACAAGAAACGGAGCAGATGGAGTAAATTTTCAAAGCTGTGTGTGGGAGTCAGGCATTCAGATCCCATTAACTAATATTGGAGTTGAGGGATCAGACTCCTACTCACCAGGTTTCAAAAACAACAGGTTCACATTTCTCCAGCTTCACTTGCCTCTTACGTGTCCCTGACGCCATCCTGGCTCCTCTCTAACAGGGTGACATTTACGCAACAGCACAGGGCCAAATGGGTCTTTACACTTGGGGCAGGGCTCCTCATCCAGCAAATGGAAATACGTGAAGTATAGAACTGAGCTTATGTATACAGCACGTGTGCTTACAGATGTGGTGTGGAGAAGGACCAAAAACATGTAGCGGCTGCATCCCACAACTAGAAATAAGCCACAAATCATCAGTAGTTTAGTATAGATACTTTTAATAGTCATACTTCACTTCTTTAGGGTGAAAAGCAGGTAGGTACAGCCAGTACGACTGTTCGGTGATGTTCCAAGGTCTGTTAAATAACGTCTGGCTTTATACATCAGCCTTGCAACCCATTAATTGTGAGAAATGTGCTGTTCAGGCCGATGCAATGACCTCTGTGAGTAAATATGTCTAGTGCCAGCAACATGTTGGACAATATGTCCTCTGGCACAGGAAGAAAGGATGAGCACAGCTTTGGCCATTGACACCCATCTCCTGCATGCCGTATAAAGAGTGCACGGCCACATTACATTCAGCTGGGATGGGCACACATCACCCAAGACTTATGGTTGCTCATGGGTCATCTCCATAGTTTTATAATACCTGACTAAACAACCTCTTCTGCAAAATCAGGTTCTCTGTCCTTGATAGCTATCTTCAGCTCCACTGTTTTTTACCATGGTAGCTTTATTTTTAACTGACATTAATCACACAATTATTAAGAGTGACAGAGCACTTACACTCTATCATGGCAATCTAATTAATTTCCAATCCTATAAATCAGTCTTGTACATCAAATCTGTAGTATCTATGGGCTGAATCTCTTATTTGCTCCACAGGGACACTCAGCAGCACTGGTTATGAATAAAATGCAGTACAAAAGGAGAACATAAGCTATTCTTGAAGAGGATGTAGAGGCACTCCCTTCCTTCCAGCTGAGCTTGCAAGACACCTGCAGACAGGTAGACACCTGCAGAGATTCTACCAGCAGGCTTAGTGAGACATTTGTTTGTAAAAACACAGACCAGCACACTAGTCTGGAAAGTCTGTTATAGGGGGCATCCCGGAGACACTCTGGGTCCAGGCTCCTTCCCCAGCCCAAAGGCCCTTGCGGACAGCCCTGGTTATCAGAAGACACTTCTTCCTCTTCCTGACCCCAGTGGGGTCATGTATGAGGGATGTCTTGTCACTTTGCATGCAACCAGAAATCTCCTGTAACTTGTATTAAGGTAAAGCGAAAAAAATAATCTTTATTTACACAAATAAAAAAAATAATAAAATTGTAGTTATCAACGTCCTTAAAATAAATAGTTTGAAGATATGAAAGAACACACTTGAACAATCTGGTTATAAGGAGGTTAATTCTGTCTGGTCTCTCTGGCTCTCAGCATCCTGATGACATGCTGCACACACCATCCAGACACAGTTTTTGTCAGGGGTCCAGTCTGGGCTGCACCCTTCAAATAACCTTTTCATGGTAGATGTCACTCCTTTTAGGAGCCCTCAGGAATGTCTGGCCAGATTTGCTCTTTCCTGTTGAAAGGTACTTCTTTCTAGCATCTTCAGATGGAAAAAACTGATGCAGCTTTAAAAACAAGCATTGTTCCACTTCCTTGGAGATGCAAGAACAGCCCTGCTAGTGCAGATGTCACATCCTTAACAGTCCTTGACTCACTGAGGGGTAAAATTCCCCTCCCTCCTCTCAGTATGAAGTGTATCCACAGCCTGAACCTTACTTTTTATATTCAACTGCACAATAACAAGCACAGCATCAACATTTAAATGTGGTGAGAAAGGTGACGGAGTACAAACATCCTCCTAGGACTGTGGGAGCAGTCAGCCATCCTGGCATTAAAACATGGGAAGTGGAAATGAGGAATGGGGCTTTGACTTAGTCTGGCAAGGCAAGCAAATGTCATGAGGTTCAACAGAAGCCATACTTGCAACATGAGTCAGTTCCTCCAAAAGGACCCAGGCTTTGATCTCATCCCTAGAGGAAGGTGATCGCCTGAAGTTGTGAGCAGAGCACAAACAGCAGGAAGGAATCATATCTGAGGAGCAAGGCTGCAACATTGCTCCACTCAACTGCATCCCCATATCCTCAGCCTGAAATTTTAAAGGTGTGGATGCAGGCATGTTCATCTGTTGCTGCACCACACTGTAATGTAGCTCCAGGCTTGCTGTGCCAGCCTATGGTGGCTGCACTGCTGCAAGCTTGCTCACTCCAGTCACATCCAATGAAACATGATGGTCTCAGAGAAATTTATTTTGCTTCCCTTGATTAGATGATCAGTGCTCCTAGCAAATCTGACAATTTCAACCATCATCAATTACTGCCTTCACAATGCAGCGACTCTTTCTGTGTCACACTTTCTATTACAGAGACCTTTGAAATCTGCTTTTATTTAATATGGGTAGAACTAAACCAGGAAAGCTCAAAGTAATTTCTCTTTTCAGACCAGTCTCCTACTAAAAATACTGCACCTTAATAATAGGAACTCAACAAGAATCTCACCTGATGTGGGAATTCTGTCTCACAAAGTTGGCCGGCTGCCTGCTGGAAAGCTGTTCTCAGAAATGCAAGGCTCACCCTTGTAATTTTGCTCTTTATAGCTATGGGTTCACTGCCGAGCAGAGTGAAGCTACCAAAGCAAGGTCCTTGCCTGCAGCAGTACCCAAGTCTGGTGGTATTCCTGGAGAATCATTGCTTCCTTCTCTCTGGGTCCCTCCACAGTGGGCCCTGACACTGCTCATCCCAAGAGCAGAGGTTGTGGAGTGCTACATCTCCACCCTGCAAGGCTAGAGGGAAGGGCTTGCAGGGTCCCACCCCACCACTGTGCAGAGGCACCCAGCAGGCAGGGTCACTTTTCGCAGAGGGAGAATGAGACCTTTGCCATGAGCATTGCATTGGGGTGAAAGAGAGCTGGAAGACAGGACATGCCTGAAGGACTTGGCCATTTCCCACTTCTCCACATTTCCACCCCAGGAACAACCACCGCAGTTAATCACAATGGCAAGGCTACTAAGTTTGCCAAGGATAAGGCAAACCAGAAGACTGGAAAATTACCCTGAGAGGATGCTATGCTCTCAGACAGCAGCATGGTAGGATTATCTGCCATCACAATTGCTATGTGGGAAGCAAAAGAGCTTCACTTTTGGGAAATAAACATTTGCTCACTTCAAACAAAAAAAAAATCAATGAAAACACTAAGTTGGAGTATACACAGAGATCAGAAGTCTCAGCTGAGCTGAATTAGGCTTCAGGAGACCTGGGCTCAATTTCTGGCAAAGCCACTGGTCTCTGAGTGAGCTTGAATAGGCTGTTCTTCTCTGTGCCTCAATTTCTCCTCCTGTGAAATGCGGCCAGTGGTACCGATTTGTTTTAAGATCTCCTGGTGCAAAATCTTACATAAGAATTGGTACTATTATTATTTTCCCCCACCCAAACACAAGCTGTGATGCTTTTTTCAAATATCCTTAGCAATAAAGAAATGACAATCTTGTTCACTGTGTGTAGGGCTGTATGAAAGCATTTCATGACACCTTTTCTTCGGAGCGATCCAAAGCACTGGGGTCTTTTTGAGGAATACTGGTTTCCTCCTCATTAATTTCCTGCTTAAGGATTCTTCGCAGCAGCAGCAGCATGTTTTCCCATAAACAATAATGAGGTATCAGCTACTTCAGCCAGAGCGACCTTTCATTTCTTAATAGGAAGAACAAAATAAACACCAGCGAGGAGCCTCTGTCAGGCAGAATAGCGTGTGCCACGGCTCCCAGCAGCTGAGCAAAACTGGCAGCTGCCCCCACCTCAACAGTGGCACCCAAGCAAAAGAAGGTACAGCACACAACACCCCTCATGCAAGGCGAGGAAAGGGGGAGAGGTCCCCAAAAGGTTATTTCACAGACTCTCATTCAGATCATGAAAGATGCAAATGAGAAAACTCTTTAAGTTGTAGCACTCTCCATGGAGGTGTCTTTTAGAGGCATTAGCTGCAGCTCACACCTAGACCCATACCTGCCATCTTCAGGGACAGTGAAGTGCTGTGGTTAAGGTTTGTGTTAAGTTTTGCACATAGGAACATCTTCCAAACATTGCAAAACTCAATAATTAAACATCCCCAAACTCTGGGATACTCAGGGGCCCAAACCTGTCTAAGTCCAAGTCACCTCTTTCTGTCATAGGAAGTTAAAACAGAAACACCCAGATGCCCATTTTGCCTGATGCATGCAGAGCAGAAATCACTGCATGACTCCCAGGGCTTCAACTAGTCCACAAGTCTTCATATAAACTAATTACAGTGCAATATTATTCCACTTGTCAACAGTTCAGGAGGAATTGACAGATTCTAGTTTAACTATTTAACTCTGCCAGGGGTAATAAGTTCTCTCATGCATTAAATTAAAAATGACACTTGAAAATAAGTACATTATGGACCAAATACAGCACACAAATGGGGGGCAAAGATTTAAACTGTTGCCTGGTGGAGAATTGCCAATGAAGCAATATACATCTCATTATCCAGCGTTACACTGAACACATCCAGCAAGAAGGGCCTTTGCATATAGATGCATTCACTGTGGACAAGCGCTTGCTGTCGTTGTGGACAAGCACTACTGTTTATTTTCCATTGTAAGAATGTTTGAGTTAAAACACCTGCTGAGGGCTCCTCATGGTGGCCAAACTCTGGATGAGGCAGTCCCTGCTGACCCTCAGCCCCCATTCTTTTTTGCTTTGCAGCCCATGGTCTGTTTGCAAAACCCTCCTTCCCCTCTGCTGCCATCTGACAACCGAGGGAAAACAGTGGCTGAGCCAATAAGATGCGCTTACTTCAGCTGATAGGAGAAGCAATAACATTAACAAAGACAGATTTTGCTTCTAAGTGGAGTGTATTCCTTTCAAAGGGAAGGAAATTTCTTTACAAGCTTTAGGTTGCGTAGTTTCGAGTTATGCCACCCTCTTCTTCCACTGTCACGGGGGTTTCTTGTTCTCTTTCTTTTGCAGCAGTGGCCCCCATGCAGCTGCAATTTCACACATAGCTCTATTCACTCCTAGTGCTGGAACACGTTTCCCATCCATTGATATGCATTTGGGGTGGGGGTTGTGGTTCATAATTCAAAGATGTAGTCATCTTACTGTGAGCTGGTCTCCTTGATAGTCAATAGAGGGTTACAAGAATTTGAAAGGAACAATTCGCCCAGTCTTTCTGAATGAAATTAATCACCCAGCCAGTAAGTAGGTCTTATGAACCGAACCACTGCACATTTTTCCCAGTTGCCAAACAGTGGTAGGAAGGGAGGACTGTGATAGAAAAGACTACCGACAGCCTAGCCAGCCGGCTCCAGCTGAGTCATCTGTTCTGCAGACATCCGAAATTCAGCAACAGGAATCCCCCCACGTAAGTTATGCTCTGAAGTGAGAAGACACCTCAAAAAGGAAATGTCGGGTGAAGAACATGTGAAATACTCAGGGCCAGCATGAGCTGAAAAGCAGGGAGTAAAAGGAGATGTGATGAAGACACAAGTTTGCCAAAAGCTGAGAGCCATGGGCTGGAGTTGGGAGCACGTAAGGACCAGCTTTCATAGCGAGGCTGGCAGCTGTGGCAACTGGCACAGGTATTTATATACCTTCCGTAACAGGATATAGATGTACTGAATTGCTTAGGCACTGCGGGCAGAAAGCAAACCCCTGCGGACAGGTATGTGAGTGTGTCCAAACAGCCCAAGTCAAATGTTGGCTCTGTGCTGTGCCCATCTGTTCCAGGAGGAGGAGAAAATAAACACCAACAATTTATTCTTGCTGTTGCTGCTAGCTTCAAATCTTGCATGTCCTCTCATAATAGCTTCATCTCCCATATATCCTTTGAGAAACAGTCACAATCACTAAAGGGTTGCAAACTAATTTTTAAAATTCTGTTGAAAATCTGTTCTCTGGTAGAGGTTGTTGAACATTTTCTCCTGAAAGTGCGTTCTCTATTAAGTGGTGGAGATTTGTAGAATAAATTTCTTATTGATTGGACAACCTTTAACTTCTATGGGAAACAAGAAAGGAATTATCCTAATGAAAGCAATCTGAATCAGAGCACCCTCTACACTGAGCTTGCAAGGAGACAGCGGGACATTTCCTTTGACCAGATGCCCACTGAAAGTAGGAGAGAGACATATATGCATGTTTTTGGGGTCAGACCTTGCACGTTGTGCCAGGTGTGTGAAGATACCCATCTCTAGAAGAATTACAGATAGTTTTTTCCACAGCTACTGAAGGATGAAAAAATTTAAACTGGGGGGGTTGATCAGGGTATACAGTGTATTTGGAAGTCTCCCTCCTGAGACTATAAAAAACAAACACGATAAAACATGGGAAAGAGGAAAATCAGCAAAAGTAAAGTGCTCAACCATATGTAAATGTCAAGCAAAGCAAGCCCCACTTATGGCTTGTTTTCATCCTCTCTCATTCTCCAAGTCCACTACCAGGGGAGCGGACGTTTAAGACAAAGCAGCAAGTGGTCCCACTCACTTTGCCAAGGCTCGCTGAAAACAGAGCCCTCTCCCTCTAGAAACCGAGGGGGGACACCCAACCACCCCACTCACAGCTGTATCACCACTTTACATTTGCAAAGCTGGTTCACACTTGTGGCAGAGCATCCCAGGTGACCAGTTCCTCCGGGCTGTCACAGGTTCATCCCATGGGGTGATGAGCTGTGACGTGACCCAGAGGGACCCACTGGCAGCATCAAGGGTCTGGTGGCAGGTGGCCGTGCAAGAGGTCCCTGCAAGGGATCGCTGCATTATGTGGCCGAAGGGGAGAAATCAAAATCAGCCTCTTCTCAGCAGTCCTGTGCGTTGTGTCTCAGCTCACTGCCCCTGTGCTGAGCTCCCTCAAACAATGCCTTAGGTGTAAACAAAATTCTAAGCAATCCTTTCCTGGATTACTCAGAGCCATTCATATTCATTAGTGGTTATCAGCACGCAAGCAAGGCCCACATTAATTAAATATCTTTGGCATTTGGGAATTGAGGAGTTTGGTCTTGTTTTGTTTAAGTTTGCTTATTTATTAGGAGTATTAACTTATTCTGACCTAACTTTCTCTGACATCTTTCCCAGTTACAGGAATACAGGTTTATAATTAAGATATCTGAAAGTGCATCCACAAAGATGCAGAGTGTAGCAGAAACACTGGAGATGAAAACTCCAACCTCCATCTTTTAAAGCTTATTTTAAGGCATCAAATGAGAAAAACACAGGGGAAGTTCTTCCCCCCTTGACTCTTTTTCAAGAAATCTTTGTACCAAGAATGCTAACTACCTTTGAACCTGCATCTAAATTCTATTACCAAAATGATCTATACAAATATAACTCTTTCTATTTCTTTAGAAATCTATTTACAAATGTTGACACACATGGCAGTTAACAGCATTGCGGTCAGGGGTGCAAATCTGCTTACAGACCTGTTGTAAAAGGCAAATCCCCCTGTTCAAAACCATAATTTTCACTAAGTTCATTGCCTGCTTTTATTTTTTTTCTAATAACATCACTCTTCTTTGTTGCTTAACACAATACCATTACCTAGATGGCCTGCAGGGTCCCATTTCAGCAATAATCCCGCAGTGACTGCATCTTGGCATTGATTTATGCTTGCATTTTTATAAGATAGAAAACCTTTCTATCATAACAGTTTCCTTGTTCACTGAAGGGCAGAAAAAACAGCTAAATTATTTCAAAAGCATGAAGTAATTTGTAACAGGTGCTATTTTACTGATATGAAACAACTGCTTTAACGGGGAATAAACTGCAAAAATACTAACCATTATGCAACTTTACAGCACAAAGAAACCACTGCAGAGATCTCTGCTGCAGAAAGAAGCTCAAGCCTTCCTCATCCATGAAGTCACACCTCTGTCATTAAAATCCCTTGTCTCGTGCAGCCTTAGCTCCTGGAAGGGCTGAGGATTTGAGACAAGGGTTGAGACTTACAATAAAAGGTGGCAAAGTGATATCAAAAAAGCCTCCTAATGCTGCCGGACCAGACTTCCACATCAGATGAAGGGAGATGAGGGGAAAAAAAACCAAAAAATGTCTCAGTTCCAAAAGGAAGAGGGAAAGATTCATGGAAAATCACTGCTTTTTTCATTACCCTTTTTTCAGTCATTCCTACCTCCGCTGCTCCTGTACTAATAGCGCATGACACTTTCCTCTAAGCCACGAGAGTTACAGATGTTTTATACATATATTCATAACGAGGTGGAATTTTTATTAAACTTGTCTGTGAAAGCTATTGTGGAGTCTGAATTTTATTTACTACAATATAATAAATTTCCAAAGCAGCGGTGACACCATGGTAACAATATTGCTAATGAAATCATTCCTGCCTCTAAAATAGAGTCAAGCCTTTGTAACATGTAGCAATGCTATACAATAATTGAATACTATTAGGTTTCCTTTCTTCTAAGCAGGAGGTGAGGAATTGAAAATACACTTCTCTATGGTAATTTGAATCAGTAATTATTTGAAAAGATCAATGGGAGGAATTACCCATTCACACCCATAGCCTTCTGTTTGGTTGTTTTTCCTAAATCAACTAAATTTGAACAGAAAGGTTTTGAACTGGGCATCCTAGCAATTCAGGAGTGAGGTGGCTTGCTTAAGGTGCATGCACACACAGAGGGGATCATAGCATCTGCGAATATAAATTTTCACAGAGTTAATCAAATAAAACTGTTTTCATGGTTTACATTTTAACATTGCATTGCAAATTTCTGGAATGTAACAAGGTAGAAGGATAATCTTATTCAGATAAATCACACATACTTCGACAAAGTGTAATTACTTAGCTGTACTGCCAAATTTAACCTTCACATGGAAATACCTAGAAGAATTTTATAAGGGTTCTTATCTATACTGGGAGCAATGTCTGAATGAGGAGGATCCATGAAATACCACCAAAAAGACGTTCATCTGTAAAATGACCAATGTCAATAAAACATTTAGAAGTCAGTGGTAATTTTTTACTATTCTCATTATATCAGTACAACTGTGACCACACATCTCTGCTCCTGTGGTATAAAAATAGGGTGAAGAAATGGGTGCGTGAGTCCCTCAAGAAATGTTAGTTCTGTAAGCATGCACTTACATATATGGCTACTAAATGAAGGCTGGAGCTACTGTGCTGGGATATACATTGATGTAGCTCAGCTGAAGCCAATTAAATTCCACTACAATCTACACCAGAAGATGCATCTCTTTCCTGCATTTTGCAAATGAGAAGAAAGGAGTCCTTCTAAAATTATCCTTGTTAAAATTAAGTTTCCTCATTTAGTTTCTGGAATGGAAAATCTCATGGAAAAGGGGCCAGTTTGTGGATTTCAAACTGTTATATACACATTTGCTGAAATTACAGCTTGGCCTCAGAAACAGTAGGAAGAGTATTATTACAGCACCTGCAAGTATGCGAAAGAGCTGTATCTCATGTGGAAGCATCTTAGTCCCTTGAGGGTGGCAAAGGTATTTGCTGCATTTTAGAAGATGTATTCAGTACTCACCTTTTTCCGTGTCCTTTGCAAAGGCTGATGAGCATTTGTCACACCCCTGGAAATACAGTCAGGAAACACCCAAAGGGAGGCAATAAAGACTGTTTTTGCCAACTGCCCATTGCAGTCAATAGCATTACTTGCATGCTTAATGTTAAACATGAGCTAAAGTGCTTTGCTGGACAGAGGCCAGGTGGCTCAATGCTTTGCAAAACTGAGCTCTAAATGAAACTTCTTTGGGATCTGGCTGTTCTTCAGAGTGGTCCTCCTTGGACTTGTCACACCACGGCTCTCGAGAGACTGAATGCGGATCTGTTTCTTATTTATGTTGGCTCAGAAATGAACCAGCCACTCTACTGTTGTTATCATGGATTCCCTAGAACTCCTAAAATAAAAAGATGCAGGTAATGCATTTGCTAAGAAAATATTAATTCCGGGCTGTTCTGGCTTCTGATTCTGGAGTTAGACTGTAGAGGCTGCACTGCAGATACAACTGTTGGGCATGGCAGTTCCCTCTGCAATGTGTTGTTGGGTGGGTCAGCCTCCTCAGAAGACCTATGTCAAAAGGAGATGGAAATGAAGCAAAGAGCTCCCTATGGATAGACAACACAAATGCTGAGCACAGGACTGCATCCAGGCCTGCAAGCAGAAATCTCCATCTTTGGATCCAGATTAGCACCATTTCTCGAGCCTAGGATGTCTACCCCTGGCAAGAACTGAGCACATTGCATTTTTCTCTTTTTAAAACACATCTTTTGATATAGTCCATCCTCCTGTCTTTCACTCCCCAGCCAGCCCGGGCTGTGGGAGACTTCCAGTCGAAGTATGTGCAGGGCAAACCTATGTCTTTCATGAAATAACCCCAACGACAGGGGCAGAGCAATGTGTGCACCATCCTGCTGCAGAGCCAGTGCAAGCAAAGGACTCTGGTCGCAGGGGCAGGGAGGAACACAAGGCAAATGAGGAGCAAGCAGCAAGGCTTTGGGCTGGGACTGACAAGTCAGGGGTATTTCTGGGTTTGTTCCATGTAAAATACAGAAAAGGTGCTGAGCACTGACATTCATCCCAGAACTTTCCTTTTTCAGACAGATATGCTGACTGCCAAGTTTCAATACATTGCTTTTTCAGAGCCTAAGCAAATAGAGGCATAGAACTGCTTTCATTCAGATCACAGCTGATGAACTTCAGCAAGACTGCAGTCAAGGTGGTGCTGAGTATGAAACCCTGTACCCAGCCCAAAGATAAAATTTCAGGAGTTCAAATGCAAGCAAAGGGAAATGAGTTCCTTGCACAACACTTTGTACTGAGAGAAAAGAAGGGTCAAATAAAAGCTTTTTTGCAACTGAAATAAAAAAGAGTGTTATTGTTTCTTACCTTAAAACCCCTATCCTTTAATTTCTAACCCTATTGCTAGAGAGATTCAGCCTCTGTCTGTCTGACTGGGGCTGTCTGACTACAAAGATAAGGATTAATGTGGTGTCCGGTCTGTACACAGTGATATATACTTTATTGTCAAGCTGGGTGCTGCGTGAAGTCAATAAACCTCATAGCTATTGATCATGCTGGAAAAGGAAATTAATGCAGACATGGTTTGGTTTTGTAATATGATAGGTATGTCTGCACATCATCACCTGACAGCCTCGAGCTGTTTGTGCTTGTTTGAGTTGGATGGGATGAAGCTCTCCAAAATCTGGATAAATAAGAAAAATCAGTGATGACCTTTGAGAAACTTCAGAGTCATGATCAAAATGTTGAGAGAGGCATCTGGAAAGTGACTTACAGGATCTCTTTTGGTCAACAGGGCATAGTAATCAGAGTTAGAATAAGCACAGTGAAAAGAGCTCCAGCTGACAACCTACCCTACCTGTCCGTACGAGCTTTGCTTCAAAATATCTGCAAAGACACCCAGGTCCACACGATTTGTGGGTCACACCCCCTTCTTTTCAGGTCTTCACCCTTTTTTTGGCAGTCAGTAGGAGGAAACTACTCCCTGTCACAGTCCTCTCTGTGGCACTCTTCAATAAGCCATCCCCAAGGCTGTCACCTGGGAGGGCACCAGCCTCATGCCTGGCACTGCCAAGAAGCAGCATATGGAAAAGCAAGAGGAGCAGCACTGGCTTGCTTGCTGAGGGCTTTTCATTCCCAAGCCCCAGCCCTACTCCTCTGACCTGCTCGTGAATCAGCAGGGCCTCCACTAGAGTCAAGACATTTAGACGAATGGAAGGGAACTCTCCCTCTATTACCACTTACATCAACCACACTGTAAGAGGCGCATGATTTTCATGAGTTTGAAAGATCAGCCCACATGTTTTCATTTCTGCAGGCTTAACGTGGGGCTTTGCAGCGTGGCTTTCAAGTGCTGTCTGGAAGAAAGTGCTGTTGCATCCGGCTGTTTCCAGCAGACAAGCTAGGCATCTCAAAGTAGGTTAAGTTTATCTGAAACAATGCCACACCAGGGGCCTAAGTAGATGCAGAATGCCCTAAGTTCATTAATTCCTATCTGTACTGCTCATAATTCTAAATCATGGCAGTATCCCACTCCTACCAGTTCTCATACAGATGAGTATCTTTATTCATAAGCAGATCTATAGATATCAAAGTCAGCTGGGGACATAAAGTTTGCAAGGCACTTCCTTTACTTTGCTCAGTGTGCCTTTATTAAAAATGTTACAGATATTATAATAAAGTTCCTTGCTCTTTTTACACTTGGGTACATTCCTCCAGTAATCCATCACTAGCTGTGTCAAGGAAAAACCCACAAAACTTAATCAGGTGGAAGTGGTTTGTTTTTCAAAGGAAGAAATTTCTCCTCAACCACAGTGCATTATGAATTTTCCAGCCCTAGCAGATCGACAGAATGATATTTGAGTCACAGTGAGAAATTGAATTGCATGGTTGGATGAAAGCAGTAAAAACAATCAAGTGCCTTGCTGAGCATGTGGTGTTGCTACTCTGCTTTGCTCCATCTCTCCAGGAATTACTATCAGTTTTGCTGCAGCAAATGAAGGAAAACTCTCTGGAAAATCACTGAGCAGAAAAGGCCCAGCTCTGCATAGATGTCCAGACTTCTTTGGTAGGTATTTTAGATGCAAAAAAGTTCTTCTTCCACTCTTTCAGTCTACTAGCTTGCAATTTCTGGCTGGCATCACACAGTCTGTAGAGAATCAGCATACACGCACCCAAGTCAAACCAACAAAATCAAGTGCTTGTACCAGCGCTTGCCATTTCACCTGCTGATGCTTGCAGCAGGGGAGATGGCGCTAGCAGAGCCAGCAGCAGTAAAGGACACAGTTACTGCTCCTTGCAGACTCCCTGCCTGCCAACACAAGGCAGGGACCATGATCCCTTTTATCTGGTTGCACAGCTCTGACAAGTCTCAGGCCTACAGTGGTTCTCCACAAACATGCACTTGTCCCATAGCCTGTCCTGCCCTTGGGTGATCACACACTTGTTGGAGATAGGACATAGAGTGTCAGGGTTCGCCTTTTTCAGAGCAGGGAACGTGTTTCACGGTGCAGCCCCTGGCTTGGGGCAGTGCTGCAGGCAGGGGGGTCAGGCTGGAGTCATCATGTGCAGATAACTCTCATTTACAGCCTTTGTAGCAAGCTTTAATCTTTTCTAAACAGCTCTCCGTGGCTCCAAAGGGATGCATCTGAATGGCCCTAATAGGTTGTCATCATTTCACTAATGGGGGTTTAGCCCTGACTTATGGACAGAGACCCAATTCCACTTCTCCCTACTGCCCTGCAGAAAAGAATGGTCCTTCTTCACCTTCCGCCCTGCCGGTGTCCCTCTGCCAACAGGTATGATTATCCTGACATTAGGAAGGACTTCAGATGACGAACCCAATTCCCTTCCATGGTTTAACTAAGCCAAGGACTTTGACCATCAAAGCTTTCAGTAGAGATGGATGTGAGGAGAATTAAAATCTTTCCATGACCAGATCCATGCAGAATTTCTATTATTTGCTTCAATACTACCCAGATACAAATGAAAGCCATATGCAATGTGATGTCCAGCATCTTGTTAGGAGCAGACATGCAATGCCAGGAGGCACAATGAGAGGAAAAAGCTGATTTTAAGGCACAGTGAGTGGCTGCTACATGCAGGGGCTCCAGAGAGAGAGAGCAGACTGGGCTCTTGTCTAGGTTTCCCTTGAAAATTTGCTCCCTATTCCCTGCAGATCACAAATAGCTGGAAATCTTTCACCGGCCTCATACCTAGCTACTGTTGTGCCTGCAGCTATTTTCTGTATTCTTTAAGAGCCTTCCACTGAAAGAGACACCAACATTTTCTGGCATTACGAAACAGAAATATTTTCATACTCCAGCTGCCAAAACCTGCACTAAGGCTCCAAGAGAGCCCACGTGCTGCAGGATGCCTTAAGGCTGTGTGGCTAACACCAGACCAGTGAAGACACTCCTTTGTCTGAGACCTCTTTGCTGCTAGCTCTTAAGCTACTGGCACAAGAGGTTGTATCCATTCCGCCACAGATGCTTTGAGGAAGGTGTTGGGAAGTTGGAGCTCAGCGTTTTTTCTAATTGTGAGGATAGAGATGAGATAGAGGTAGTCTGTTCTCACAGTGAAAAGTGGAAAAAAGTTACTGAACAAAAGCTGGGACAAAGAAAGGTAGAACTGTCACAAGAGAAAAATTCTTCACCATAAGAGTGGTTAAGCACTGGGGAAGGATGCCTAAAGAGGCTGTGCAATTTCCATCCCTGGAGATTTTCAGAATTCAGTGGGACAAAAAGCCCCAAGCTACCTGACCTAATCTGGAAGTCAGACCTGCTCTGGGTCAGAGATTGGACTATGGACTTCCTGAGGTCCCTGCAATCTAAATTATCAAATAAGCCTATAACTCCATGGGTGGTTCAGAAACTGGGCTACCAGTCTTAACACATTCAGAATTATGGAACGTCTTGATGTTAGCCTAGTCTCTTAAAATAGAAAAATGAAGCTTAATCATAAATCTGAACCTCAAAATAAAAAATAATAATAAAAAAAAACCAAACAAAAAACCCCACACAAAACCAAAAAACCCAAAACAAAACAAAACTATCTACTCATTCAAAGATTAAGTTCATTCATGCCTTCTCTGTGTCCATCTGGGATGATGTTCTACCTTAGTGTATGGTACTCCAGCCTCCATGCATACAGCCTATCACAGTGCAATTACAGGTGAGGAATCACTTGTTTGCAGTAGATCTTCATATTCAGTTATTTATTTGGAGTTTCCTAGGCTTTCAGTTCAAACTGTTTCTTCTTGGTCCTTAACATCCTCAGCAGGCAGGTTCAGCACTCCGCACTCCAAGCTTGTGTTCACTTAGGAAATGCCTGCACTCCTTTGGGCAGATTAGATCCTACAGACTTCAGAAAATCCTGATAAGGACTCAACCCTGTTCTCTTAGGGAGCGATGTAAGTATCTCAGTGCAATCCTTTTCTATGCATGATAGTTCATACCAAGATAGGAATGCACAACAGCACTTAATCCAGATGTAAACAAGGAATTACATTTCCTGTGCATTGCTGACTCTCATTCAAGGCAAGTCATGGTGATAGTAAAATAATTGAAGGTCATACTAGGTTAGGCACAACTAACCCAGTTTGGTCCCCAAACCTACCTTTTGACTACTCCTTAATTTAGAGAATGTGAGCTACCCCTTGAGCAAAAGCTGAAACTACATCGCATTTCTAGTCAATAAAAGAGAGAAAAAGGTGGTGATATACAAGCATTAGTAAATGAAAAGGCTGTAGGTGTTACTCATTGTTTAAATGGCAGCACACTGCTCAGCGTGGACTAATTGACCTAGTTTTTCTGCATCACATGACAGACTAAATTAGCCTAGAAAGAGTGCCCTGACCTCACACCTTCTGCGGGAAGAGAAGTCCTACATCAAACCCACATCCCAGCCTGAATTCACCAGGATTTCTTACAAGAGCACAAACCATATTAACATTAAACAATGTTAATGCACATATGTTAACCCAACAGTAGGGATCAGCTGTTAAAAAGTGAATCCAGAGCATGATGCATAATTGTCAGGTCCTGCCTATGCCTCTGATTACCCCAGCTCAAACCATTCCCTAGGCTTCACCCTGTAATCTTGTCTCCCAGCTACATCTTTTGCAGCAAAAAGCGTGAAAGGTATGTCTTGCGGAGGGGAACTGGCTTGGGGAAGCCATAGTTATCCTGCATCCACCATATGAGTTGAAATTGGTTTTGTTCCCCGTTCCGTGACCCTGTAGTTTTAGTTCACTGATGTCATGTCTTTCAATTCTACATGCCGTGGAGTGTTGTGCTCGGAAAGCACATCCATTTTTTTAATACCCCATACACATAACACATGTATCAGTAAAGAATGCAATTTCACCATAAAATCTATGTGTTTCATTATGTGCTCCATATGATCTATATGTTCTGTCATGAAATGTTGCCCTCTGTTTGCTACTTTATGTTACATTTCTCATGAGGTTACCTTGACTTTCATGTGGCTTCTATGCTAGAATTTTTTTTATGTCCACATAACCTTTTAAGATATACATGTTTTTTCTTATAGGTACAAAAAGAGTTAGGTTCACATACTGCAGCTTTTATTAGTGCTCACACAGAGGTCTCATTACCCTGAAAGAAACAATAATACCTGCTTTAAGGCAAGACTTTATCTTTTCAATGGCCATAAACGTTCCTATTGTCTGCAGAGTAATTTTTTTCTTTTGGTACTAAAACAGGAAATGTGTGGAGAAAAAATGGTCTGTTCTTTATTGACTTCCCACAGCCTTTTTCAAATCATTTCAAGGGATGCAAAGCCTTGCAAAAGCAGACTTCACATCGATAGAGGGAACAGTGCTTCAGCCAGACAGCAGTCCTGAGACTTTGCTGCTGAAAAATCAATTCTGGTCCATCGGAGTCAAGAGCCTACAATGGTATAAATGAGAGAAGCCACTGACCTATTTTCTTTAGCACAACTTTTCTAAGAAGACTGATTAATTGGCTCATGGGCACCCTTTGAAACTGCAGCCCATTGTTTTCCATCACCTTGTCCCAGATTTAGACTGTTACACCACCACCAAAGTCACACCGGTCAAAATAGGAGCAAGGATCTGCTGTCACCAAGTCCACAGCGCATGCTTGGATGCGGTGGCCAAAAAGAGGCACAACTTCCTCAGCACTGTGTAAAGGGGAGACCAAACACAGTCTCTGCAGCAGGCTGATCTGTGCATCAGCATCGTGCACTGGGTAACAAAAGGTGACTCACACACAAAACTTGGGCAACAGACCGTTCTTACAAGGAGCTCATCACCGATCTTCCCGTCTGATGTGATTTTCTGGAGCAAAACCATTCTGGCCAGAGTGGGATTGCAACGCAGGAATAGGGCAAGGGGGCTGAACCCATGTTGCGTAGACATTGTGTATGTTATTTCTATCCTGGTCGTTTCCAGAGTTTCTCTTCTTAGCTGAGAGCCCCACCGTGATCCTAAACCAGCAGCTTTGCTCACTTCCTAGTCACTGGGCAGACATATCCAGAAGGCAATCCAGATCTATGGAAAGATACATTTCCTCCTGGAACTGTCTCAAGAGGCAGCAGACCTCAAGGGCGTTAAGTAAACGTCATTAATCAAGAGAGGTGATTCTGAGCCACTTTCCTCAAAGTCAAACATGGAGCATGGGGTAGAAATAATGACTCATAACAGGAGTTTTCAGTCTATGTTTGGCAGCAAAGGGTGGAATCCATGTTATCTAATGCAGGCGTCTACATTGCATCTGGATTTTAGGTGCTAGTAAAGCTCTTCTTCAGAATTAAGGGTCCATATACAGTCAAGGAAGGGAAACCAAGACCTCTAGAGGCATGCAAAAACAAAAATCCCTTTTGGCTCTTTGACCTCTGCCTCCCCTCCTTTTTTTGGATTCCTAGCCCATACAGATTTTTTTTCTTAGGCCAACAGGACCAAGCTGTGTGGCGAGCAGT
Source organism: Falco rusticolus (assembly GCF_015220075.1). Taxonomy (NCBI): domain Eukaryota; kingdom Metazoa; phylum Chordata; class Aves; order Falconiformes; family Falconidae; genus Falco; species Falco rusticolus. Next base: position 22,825,029 of record NC_051191.1, on the reverse strand, counting down.
CTGAGAGCTGTTGTACAATGGCTGATGACTGAAGCCAGATTGATGAGGAAGACAAAGCATGTTTCATTCTTACCTGTCCAACACATTTACTGTGTGACTTCCAGCAAGTCTTTTTTTTTTCTTTCTGTGCCTCATTTCCCTGCTAGTGTAGTAAGAATGATATTTCTCACTCAAGAGGACTGTTTTAGGGTAGAAGTAGTAATATTTGTGAGTATCACACTGAGAAGCCCCACAAAGGTTATAGGGAAAGATCCTATTTTCAGTGCAGGAAAAATGTTGGGTCTATTTTCAGTTGAGGTATAAATACATTGAATTTCATACACAATGAAAAAGATGTGAAGAAATGAAAAACCACTACATCACACACCAAGAGCACATTTTTTTAAAAGATAGTGAGAGTGCATATGTGAAAAGGGGCAGGGTTAGGATTAACAAAGTTATCCTCATTTTGTCATTTATTAACTCCTGAGCTCAGGGTTAAGCTTGTCTGACCTGGTAAGCAGAATAGTTTTTCCAGAAATATTAATAAGAAACACAGTTTATTTTCTCCTCCTTTATGTACAACTCCTATCAGTATGAATGGGATTCAGTCAAACAAATACAGCAAGGAAATGAAGAATGGGAAGGAGAAGAGGAAGGGAAAGGGGCAAGGAAAAAGGAAAGAGAAGGGGAAGGAATTCTGGCATTCAGATATTAACTTCCAATCATGGAATTTAAAGACAGAACTGTGTTTGAACACTGTCCTTGGTGCAGACAGAGCCTGGCACTCCTGATTTTCCCTTGCCTTTCAGCAGGTGCAATCCTGGCCATGAGAACATTGCCATTCTTGTAAGAGGTTTTATGCTCATTTTGTAGGAGTCACTTACTAGAGAAGATGGAGAAACAGAAGCAAAGCTCTTAGGACTGAGAACAGGATTCACATGTCCAGGGTGATGCTTCCCCCCAAGAAAAGTTCAGCCCTGAAATCATTCATAAGCAAAATACTGCAACAGTTTAAAGTTCATATTGCTGAAAATGCCTTTTGTATGAAATTCCTACCGTGTATTTACAAAACCTCTACCCCTACTAGATAATAACAGATTACAAATTACAAATGAATGCAGCTGTATTTCATTATTAATTTTAACATGTTCCCAAGCTGTTAAGTCTCATGGTCTGCTGATCGTGCCTGACCCACAAATGGAAATACACAGTGCAATACGATTTCACACACTCTCAGTGTCCTTTCTAATTAGCGAATGAGTCATGCCCTGTATCTGCAGAGCGGAACCGCGCTTCCTTTTTCCAAGAGTATCTATAGATCAGTGTGCAGATGTCAATTCACACACCACAGTTTTGGGAGCATCAGCTGATTGGGAACTGTTTTCCTCCAAAGCTGCAGGCACTTCCAGCAGTCTGCTTTTGAAGCTGTCTCCTTCAAAATCTGGTTTGGGATTTGATTTTATTTTTTTATATTAGGTACACTTGGGAGGTTTGGGCTAGCCTCAGCATAGGCTAATTCTATGCTTGTCCTTCTGTTAGTGTGCGTGACAGTAAAGTGTCCTTTGGCTGGAAGCGGGTGCAAGGAGGCTGTTTCTGAGGGTACTGAATACTGAACATCACCACATGGTGTACACAATGAGTTGTGATGTGCAAGTCACTACTCCAGCTAAAGGGCTCTCTGCTGAGAGCAAGGCTTGCTCTGCAACTGAAGGGACTCACTGACAATTCACTGTTAGGAAAAAGAGTAGGCTAGTATAGATGAGGTCATTAAGTCACTCAGCCAAATTCCTACCCCAGGCATTTATCCTACGTGTCTTCTCCAATTCTCTAGCACAAATCTTAATTGATTCTGCCTGAAAGTTATGCAAATCTCACCTCTACAAACTCTCTGAACCACCAGGGAACTTGTAAGTCTCCAACGCCCACAGAGGCCAAAGTGACTTTTTCTACATACCGCAAGGCATTGCCTAAATGCCCACGGCATAGACTTACCTCCCCAGACAGCGCAACACGCAGGCAGTTAGAAATCGCCCATTGAGTTTCTTGAGCAAAAGCTGAGCTGCTTTCTCTAGCAAAGCCTTCCAGATGGGTTTCATCCGAGCTCTGTTCAGAAGGGCTGATGTGTTTCTGACCAGCTGGCTGAATTGCTCTCACAGCCCACCATGTGGGTTAGAGGAAAGCGGTGAGGTCACAGCAGAAAAGGAAAATAGCCTTAGCTGATGGATTAACCCCAACCTCACCCAATTTGCTCGACCACAGAGCTAAATTTTCCATGCTTCACACGAAAGGGACAATTCTTCAGAGTAACATCAGCAGAATAGAAACACCAACACTCCATTGGGCGACTGGCTTTTGCTGTTGGCCATTTTCCTGACAGGCAAGCTCTGAGGGAGCATGCGGACCACCTTCCTCTGAGCAGAGGTGTAGGACCACACAGCAGCTTCATTCTTTGGCCGAATGAATAGCTTGCCCATTGCAAAACCTTCATGCAAGTTCAAAGAGCTCAGCTGTTTTTCTCTCAAGGTACTTTTATCATCCCCATGTCAGCCCACAGACATAATTACCACAGAAATACACATATTGGCATACTGGGGGCAGGCAGAGAAATGGAAATTAGGCTGTCTAGGATTTTAATGGCACTAGCATAAATTAATATGTTATTTTTCCATCAGTCCTTTTCTTCCTGCATTTTTTTTTCTAACAGGTCTCTTATAAAATTCCATCTTAATCTAGTTATGTTTCTATCAGTTCAGTAAATTTCCCTGGTGGAATTATTATGCTCATTATTACCAGCAAGTGCAGGCTGAAAGAATGAAAGAAACCCACACACAATGCATGTACGGGGCTGAAGTGAGCTCTCACAAGAGGTTACCGAACACTGCCCTCACAGTGATGGGCCATAAACAGAGCACAAACCACAGAGCATCGTGTAGCCTGTGCAGTTTCTGTGGGTGTTGGCTGGACAGCAAGGTATGGGGGAGGTCTTGCTGTGGAAGGAGGAAATCTGTGGCCTCCACACACCTGAGTCCCTGTCTGTTGTTGCTCTTTTCTTTTCATCTCAGAACTTCCTGAGAATGGTCTGATTCATATAGATCTACACAAAATGCCTTTGAAAGCCATCTCTATGTGACTTGCTTAGAGCCACATATAAGGAGTGACCCACATCAGTGTTCCCTGTACTGTACACATCTCATTGTTAAGTGAGAGCTTCCCAGGGGGGGTCTTAATGTCATCAGGAAAAAAAGAAAAGAAAAAAAAAAAAAAAAAAGGAAAATCCACAAATGTTTCATAGTTTCACATGACACAGGCTAAAATGTTTTGCCAAGACACACAAGCAGGATGGCTAACCATTTTCTTATTCTCACACAATTACAATTTCTGTAGCACAGGGGAAACAGCTGGTTCCCAGAATGAAGAGGAATAGACACAGCAAAGCTAGAGTTAATTACACTACTGTGGGTCTAGGGCTGCAGTGATTTAGGTCTGCCAAGTTAAAAAAAAAAAAAAAAAGTTCTCAAAAGATGTGCTTAGAAGTAATCATCTCTTGATTCCTCTGCCAGGTAGCAAAAAAACAGCCCAAACCCCCTCCACTAACACACCACTCAAACTGGGGACACCAGGTTCAGCACATAGGAGCTCTAGAGGATGGATAATTCCCCACTAACAAGTACCAATACTAGTGTTTTAACACCACAAGAATTTTACAGATTGGGAAAAAGTGTGGAATTTGGTTTAAACTTGGAAGATCCTTTTGGAAAAATATATTAATAATATAAGGTGGAATTCACTCCCCACAGCCACAGGACAGCAGGAGTAGCCCCAGCTGTCTCCTGATAATTGGCAGCAGTTAATCACACAAGTCCATTAAGTCGATTATTCCCCACTCAGAAATTTTTGTCCGGCATCAGAGGGGTGCAAGGTACCTCTCTCAGCCCTAAAAGACCTTCTATTCCTAGTCCTGGTTAAAGAGGTGATTTTGTGTAGCGAAGGCTTGCATGGAGCCACTGCTAAAGTGCAATTCCATCAGACGCCTTACTAAAGGCTAAAGGCGGTTGAAATTAATTCCTGTTTTGAAAAGAGGTTGACATCAGTTCCTCATTTTGCTAATGAAATAATAGCACCGCCACATTCCATCAGGAGCTGTGAGGCATAGTAAGCATTTTAAGGTACTTTGTTATTCTGGCACAGAACAATCTTGTGCAAGAAATAAGCATCATATGCACCCCCTCAGAAATAGAAAGAGGAGCTTCATATCGCAAAAGCACAGACCTACAGGGCAATTCAGGTTGGACAGACCTTGGGAGATCTCTAGGTCCACTGTACAAAGGTGGGGTAGATTCCTGATTAGGTCACGTTGCTCAGGGCTGTGGCCAACTGAGTTTTGAAAGTTTCTGAGAACTTTCATCCATCCAGTGCGTAACCGTTCTGTCTCTGAGAAGAGTCTGGCTTCATCTTCCATTATAAGCTCCTCCAAGTATCAGGAAGCTGCTCTTACACCCTCACTTAGCTCTTCCAAGTGAGCCAAGCCAAGCCAAGCCCGGTTCCTTTTGCCTCTTGATAACTTTTGCATCCTAACAATCTGTGACACTCTGTTTGGCTCTGCACAGTTTACTAATAAATGCTTACCTTGGTGTAGAAATACAAGGTTTCTAGACCCAACCAAGACATCACACTTCAGAACTGCCATACAACTGTGTGCTTGAGAGGCAGCTTAAGTGAGTTCATCAGCTTCCAAATGTATTAGCTATATGTGTCTCCATTTTAATCTTCTTAAGTCATGTAATTTGGACACCTGGCTTTACAGATGGTCAGGCAGTAAAAATAAAAAGAAAAATATTCCTGGTACATCTGTTTAAACATTTGCAAAATAGTGTCTCCTTTAAAATGTATAGCATATGTAGCCTAATGCTAATATTCCTAATTTATAACAGTTTCCAAAGGCACCACACAGTCAGGAGGTGATGCTTTCTGGGTGCCACACTTCCCTGCGGGAGGAAACCAAGTTGGCTCGAAGAATTCAGCCCAAGCAGCTTGCGAACTAGGCTACACAATTTACAGGAGTGGAAGGAGAAACACAGAAGAGGGAAATGGAATATCTTGTTCACAGAACTTGTAAACTGAAGAGCCAAAAATAAGACTCAGGTCTTCAGACTCACAAATCACTCTCCTATATGCCTCTTCTTTTCCTTTTGCCCACCTACCAGGGTTTGTTGGGACATCTGTTGAATGACACTTACAGAACTCTTCTTAAGCCTTCAGCTTTTGCCAGAATTATGAAACTGCAAGAAAAATGAAGTGGCCAAATCTGGCTTAACCATTAAACCCCTTATTCTCCATCTCTCCATCATGTATGTTTCTGCTGTGGATTCCTTCCTAGTACTGCATTTGTGCAAGGCCCAATGCTGAACACCACAATACTACCCTACATGCATGTATTTGGAATTGAATAGGGAAAGCATGTTCATGGATTAATCTTATACACATAAATAAAGGCAATATTGCTGGCCTTCAAAATGCTGCTTTCCTCTTGGCAACGCAGACAGTGAGGATGAAAGGGATTTGAAAATTCAACCAGAATGTATTAGCACCAAAAGCCATCAAATGGGTGTTTGGCACTACTCACAGGAATACAGGGCAGAGGGGACCCCTTGGCTCACCAGCTGATGACAGACATCATTCTGATGGGCAATGGCATCACATAATCTCATGCAAAAGTTTGGTAATTTTCTCTCTCTTCCTTTATTAACTCTGTATTTGTCAACCAACTCAGGTGGCAGAAAGAAGACTGACGAAGCCAGAGCCTCATGCAGGATCACTGGGTATGAGCAACGGGACTCTGCAGCTTTCTCCTGTGCCTGTCTGTATGATAAACCAGTTAGTCATCTGTTGAGATATCCACCAAGGCTGCTATTTATAGCACAGTAGTCCTCCATACCATCTTCACATAGGATCTTCATCCCCTGAGAAAGTCTGTCACGTTTAATCTAAGTACATGTTTTCCATACAGAGAAGGACTTCAAACACAGATGGCTGTTGGGATGTATATCATCTGCTGGTGTTTCAGGTGTGAGTTAATGATTTTGCTACATCTCCCGATGTTCATTCTCCTTACAAGGGTCCCACCCATTCCAGTCGCTGGCCATGCTCTGAGCACCTTGGTGGCCAACTGATAAGGAACCCAACAGTAATTAGAAAAGCTGTTTTGAACAGTGGCAGCTCATACAGGCAAGTGGCAGGCTGGGACAGATCTGCTCAGAGCCTGGTGTATTTTAATAACTCTCCTACCCATGGCACCTGCAATTGAAACACAAGTAGTTTAATGAGAAGGCAACCCACAGTCAGAGTGAGTAGGGACCAAAGAAACAAATCTATTTAATATATTAAGTAAAGCTTCTGATATTGCGATGCCAAATGGATTATCCAGGAGAATGTGCTGAAAGGAAACAAGCATCTCCCTATTCAATATTTATATATCCCTAGATAACAGCCTTCATTGAGATGGATTTGTCAGTTACAGTGCTGAGCATCCTTTTATGGTTAGTTTTTCAATTTTATGCCTAACAATAAATGGCAGCGATGCTTTCTATTAGAAATGCACAACAGCTGGATTTGGCATGAAGTTCAAAATCTGATTCCAAAAATGGCAGAAATTTATGAAGCTTTGACAAAAATATATAAATGCAATAAGAAAATATTGATTTTTCTGACTTCCGCTTCACAGATTTGACACATGCACTTATGGCCCAATATAAATGAATAATAACAACAGTAATAATGATTAATTTCCTTAAGTCCTTTCAGACTTACCCTTTGAAACTCTGCACAGCTTTTTCCTACTTCCATTACTATTCAAATTCCCTCACGTTAATCTTTTTTTCAATATTAGTGGTTATATGTAACACCTCCAGAGGTTGCAGCAGTTTAAGGCTTCATTGTAAAAAAATGGGACCTACTTCTGCTGCCAACACATACAGTCTCCATACTGAAGAGTTAACGACCTAACTACAGGTGAGACAGAAGCAGTCAAACACATACAACATGTGAACATTTCCTATTGTCAGTTGTAATCTGCCTTAATCCCTCATTTCTCTCTTTTATTCATCTTGTTGTATCTTGTATGGATGGGATGTCTTCCTACTGTTGGTGTACATGATCTGTTTTGGCTGAATTCCGACCTTAGCTTAAAGCATGTTCTTTGTGAAGCTCCTCATTGACAATTCACCAAAGGAAGACTCTACAGTGACAGAAGCATCGTGACCAGGAACTTAAATTTGGGTTGACACTGAGCATCAACCCAGGAAGAGCTCATGGTGGCTGGTAACAGTCTTGGCATCACAGTTTTACCTGGCTAAGAATTTGCTTGCTCCACAAAAAGTGTGAGATAATATTGACCAGAAGTGCTGCTAAGAACCATTGCTCCTTGTTCCAGCAGTTTGCATTGAACGAATAAGGTGGAGTCCTGGAAATCTGAATTATTTTTTTCAGTGAGGCTTAAGGCAGTCTGCCCTGAGTAAGAACTTCAGCTGACTTAAAGAAGGAAGAGTTTCCATAATTCTCCAGATCAAAGAGGAAAGCTCAGAGAAGCCAGTTAATGCACAGAAGTAAAATCCAGGAGACACAGCAAAATCACATTGCCTTCTTATTTATGATTTATTTAAAAAAAAAAAAATCCTTTTAACTCTTGGGCCTCATTGATGTTTTCATAAGGGCACAGATCTGATAGCATGGAAGTTCAGATTCTTGGTCTGGGAATCACAAAGGACTTTGAAAAAGCTGGGATTTGTCATGACTTGTGTTGAGTTGAAGACTGCACAGAAACAATGGCACATTGGATGTTTTTGATCAGTGCTGAAACTAGGGAAGTCCATAGACATTCCCAGGAGAATTAATGAAAAGAGGGCCAAGGAGCCCTTTTCCAACCACAATTGAAGAGTAGAACAAAGTCTTGTCTTTTTAGCTAGAAATTATAGACTCTTAAAACTCGCATTTTATTAAAAAGTCTTTATAAGACTGGAAAATTGACATCAAAGAACAAGCAAATGAAATGCCTAAGAGAAGAGATGATTTTCAGCTTTTTAAAACTACTGAAATCCAATATACTGAACACAAATATCACCACCAGGCTCAAGGTTTCTGCCTTGTTTTTCTGTGTCATTCCATTAATTGTCTTTCATACACCTGGGGGAAAAAGTGCTCATAAAAAGCCTTTGATAGAATGTCATTTTGTCCCTACCTTTTTAATAAAGGTTGAACAAAGTTTATCATATGCATCAGAGATTGCCGAGTCACTCTCCAAAATCAAAGAACAGAAGTACTTTCTTAATTTATGAAGATGCATTTAAAAAAGGCATCTTTTTGAGGAAAAGCAAGACAAAAGAACTTCCAGATTTCTTTTTATGCACGGAAAGAAGCCAACTATGGGGGAAAATTCTGGTTACTTTCTTCCTTTATGAATTGCCTTTATCTACTGCAGAATGTCATCACTGAGATGTAGGTGACAACTGCATCCCATCTTGTCTGCTTTGCTGATATTAATGTTTTCTTACTGCCCCCCTGTTCACAGAGGAGGTAGGAGATGATGAGAGCCCAGCAGTCAACAGCTTTGCGGTGAGGTCGCTGTGTGTCTTTGGACTTCAATCTTATGTCATTGTCATCCACTTCAGAGCAGGTCTATTGATTTCATCCAGTGCCTGGGTATTATTTGTAAGGTGCTTTGAGCTCCTCTGAGTGAAACTGCTTCTGGAGTGCATAGAATTACTGGCTTGCCTTTTGGGGGCAGATGACTGTGAAAAAAATGTGTTTTAAACTATGATTTGAGAAAGGGAGAGAGATAAAGATAAGAATCTGACAGCTATGTTAATCATACGACTTGCAGCAACAGGGTTTTCCTTAATACAACAGGGTTTTGTGGGTATTTCTGATGGATCAGTCTACTCATTGGTATTCTGGAGGGGCTCTACAGGAGTTCAACTCTTATTTCTTCCATCAACACATTTTTTCAGCAACTTCTTAGGGTGTCTGACATACTATGAATATATGGCTGTAGAATCAAAAATATGTCAGGACTGAGACATACGCTTCTGACGCTTGCCATATAGAGTGAAGGTATTTTACTCTTGTAGGAATCCCAAGCATCCTTTTTAGTAATATCAGTCATAAAGAGAACCCCATACATTTCCTAGAAAGCCTTTTAAATATTAAAAAATAGCACTTAAACACATATTTAATTTCCTCTCAATTCCAGTAGCTCTCATCTAATGCTCCTTTTGATTAGAAAAAAATGTATTATTTTACTATAGTAATGAGGTTTGCAGTGCTACAAACATGAAAACAATAAAATCTTTTATTTTCATTTAGTTCCAATTTCATACCACTGGTTTCTACAGAGCTGACCACCAGGCAGACCATGGACTTTCCCCCCTATCCATTTTTCTAAGGAAATACATGTTTTAAAGCAAACTCAGTACCTGCTTTTCATGGAAATAAAAGACTTTTTCTTAGAGCTCAGTGGGTCAAAGATTCCCTACTGAAAAAACACATACCTTACGAACACCCCCTCACAGATTAGGGAAGACTGGGCTGCAGGGATGGCAGCCTGAGGAAGAAATGTCTTTTTAGAGAAATGCTGAATATTCTGGCTTTATAATGCAGTGGTGTGGTGACGCAAGTCGAGGCGGACTGAAAAGAAACACTATGTCTGCATGGCTGGGTTCAGACAAAATCACACCTTTATTGTTTATACAAACTATTTATATATCTCAGACAGTACAGGTGTTAAACCCTGACAGGTTTTTGTGTCCTTCTTCTTGCTTGCTATTTGCTGTTGCTGTAGGTGCCCGTATGCTGCTGTTCTAAGTTCCGATTCTTCACACCCTGTTTACATACCTGACAATTTGTGGCAGTCTTAAAGGTACACAGCTAAGTCTTTGAAGTCAACTAACTTGTCTGCAGACCCACTGCAGACCCCAACATAGTGGTATCTTCATAATGCCAAGGCACTTTTAAAATGGATTCCCTTTGCAACAAGATCTGGTTTTGATCTTGCTGTCTGGCGATTATGGATTTTTGTGCAGCTTGCAGAAATGCCTGTGGTTTGCCAAGGGAAAAATTGTTCTCAGTGCTTCAAGCTCAGTTTGAGCAAAATTTCCTTTGTGGCATGGTCTCTCCTTCCTAGAGGAGGCTGTGCGCTGGGCGAGTGCTTCAGAGGTGAACTGGCTGGAGGAGGCTGGCTCTGTGTCAGCTGGAGAGCTGGTAGCTTGGCAAGTTCAGCTTGAACTGAAGGCTCAGGCTTCTGCTTGAACTGGGCTGACCATGTCCAGGCAACCAGCAATTACTAGCATGGCTACACCTATGGCAATGCATCATTCCCCCTCCCACATATTTGGGCTGGAGTCATTCCCCTGCATGATAAAGCTTGGAGCTGGTAAAAGTAGGTTTTCATGGGATGGCCATCAGAGCAGCTCTCTGCACGGGCTCCTGCAGGTATCAGGGCTAAGATAACATTCTCTAATGTTGTCTACTGAAACGGACATAAGGCATTTGAATAGCCCCAATAGTTTGGACCAAAGTTCAACTGATAGATTTTACAGCAGCTAACACTGGCTATTAAGAGAGGAGATTAAGAAACTGTGTGATCCTTACCCTTGGCACCTCCACAGAGCTTCTAACCACCAGCGGCACAGGCACTTCCAAGTCCCATGCTGCTTCTGGGCCATCATGTTTAATAGTACAGGAGGGATGTATTTGCCATTAATTTGTCCAGCTTCTTTTCAAACCCATTTTTAACTTTGGTTTCCCTGATAACTCATTACAACTGCCACAGTTTCACTGGTGCTTTGAGAATACCCATTTCCATTGCTCATTTTAAACGTACTTCTCAATCATTTTGAAGGTGATCCCTGAGCACAGCACAATAAAACCATAAGGATGGATATATGGGTGAGGGTCCATCCCAGTGCCGTGTCTGATGGCGACCAAGAGCTTTCCATGAAAGAGGACAAAAGTAAGACAGAGGGTTGTGAGCCATCCATGAATACTTTCCCCAGACCGAGAAATATGCGGCTTATAGGTTTCCTGACTCAGAGCCTTCGTATTTAACAATCTCTAATGGATTTGCCTTCCATCAACTTTTCTAATTTCTCTTTGAACCCCTGTAAATTTTCACGATCATCCTGCAGCAAGGAGCCACACAATTTAAGTCTATGTTATGTGACAAAAACAGCTTAGTCACTACAGCATGCCCCTGCTGCTGTGCCCTCTTATGTCCACTAGCTTGCTTTCAAACACCTGGGGGGTGCAATTCTTGATGATGAAAGAGCAAGCAGCTGGGCCTGAGGCACCTTCTGCTTTCCACCAAGACACTACAGCTCTGCTCAGCCCTGGCCCTTCAGACACCTCTATCCCAGCTAAGACTGCTCAGTTGTTCTGTACCCTAAACACATCCTCTCTGAGATGCTTGAAGAGCTCTGGCGCATCTGGGGTGTGTGGTTTCTCTCTACAAAAGTCATGTCTATGACCCCAATATATTTATTCATGTGCCCACCAATTATTTTATATTACACTTTCAGCTGATTTTCCTGGTGTGGAAGTCAAACACACTCAACAGACACACTAGTAAACAGACATACTTGCACAGGTATAGTAATTAGCTATTCCAGTCCAAGTAATTTTTCACTGGGCTCCCCAGAGCCTCTTTTTAATGCGGAACTGATTTTTAACATAATTTCTTTACTAGTGCAATTGATTCCAGTGACAGGTTACACACTGCTGCGGGTAGTTTAGCAGTTTCCTATCAGGGTTCCTTTAAACTGGAAGCCTCCTCTGGCTCACTTCCACCCACATACCCTTCAGAGGGACTGAAAACCAAGAATTTGGGACTCGCTGAAGAGTATGGGCTCTTTTCCCTCACGCTAAGCTCTCTGATCCTAGACAGCTGCTGATCAGTACAGCAGGGTGTCATCAGAAAACACCTCATCAGAAGCAATTCAGGCATTTAGGACTTAATTGCTATCTTTTTTCACTTAAGATTTTGTTTCAATTTGAGTTATAGTGGTCAGGAAATAACACAACCAAACTAGTAAGCAGCCAAAAGCTTACCATTGGTCAAACTCTACTGTCCATGCTCTTTCTCCATTCTCCAGAGGCCAGACCATACTCCACCTTGTCTCTGTTTCATCTAGGCTCTTTTCCCACACTCCTCAGGGCTATTTAACCACTTTGGTGTAGGATCACAGCTGCACATCATCAAAGCAAGGCCACAGCTGTATATTATCAATGTCAATCAACCCACTGTCTTCATTCCCCTACAAGGTTTCATCTTCACTGTCAAGTAATTCAGTGTGGTGGGATATTAGGAGATGGGAGCTGTTGGTGATGAAGCTCTTCAGCTCTACTATGGGTAGCTCAGGGGGATTCAGTCTAGTCTGGTGCCTTGCACTGAATGTCCCCACAACTCGGGCATTTTCAGGCTATCTGGAGAGCAATTGTTGGTCTCACTGGACCCATATGTCTCCATGAAGAGCTGGAGAGCACAGAGCTTGCATGTCCTTCAGAAGGAATCCAAGCTGTGCACAACGAACCCAATCTGAAAACCCAAGCAAACCCTGCATGGGGGCTGCTGCCAGGGGAGTCACTTCAAAATCTCACCAAGGCTTTGAAGCAAATGGCTAATGTGGGTGTAGCTTTAGGCTATGTGGTTTCTGAAGAAGAGTCTGCACCTTACCAGGGCAAGGCTTTGTTCCTTGCTGGGGTCTCTTGCATGCAACTTTGGTACACATTATGATCTTGGAAGTGTCACTCTGTCCATTGGGACCTACGTACAGATCTAGTTTTGCTTCTGTTTCTGTTAACTGAAATAGGAATAGCTCCATTTCCAGGGTCCAAAAAGTGCTATTGGATCCCCATATGTATGGCTGGAAGATTAGCTGCTTGTAGAAACATTCCCAAAAACTTCTGCCCTTATCCAACATGGCATTGCACAGCAGCTTCTTTATCTTGCCCGGAGCAGGATGGGCGTGCAGGGTTCCTGCGTCTGCCCACATCCTCCCCATCTGAAAGCTGGTCCTGGTGTGTGGGAAAGGCGATGCTTGCTGCCTTGCTACATGGCTTCAGAAATGAAGCTGGAGACAAAACAGGGCACAGTCCTGCTTCCCTGAACGGCCCACAGGCTGGTCACCAGTGCTAGGAGTTGTTAAAAGCCCCGGCTCCCGGCTCAACTTTGTTCTTCACCACTGTTTGTGTTTCTGCAGCCAGCTGTAGGCATCTTGGGTGGCCCTGGGCTTCCTGCACTGGGGTGGGAGAGGTGGGCTCACCCCACGGGGCCTGCTGATGGCAGGCTGATGGCAGGAGTTTCCTGTTCCTCTCTGTTGACCAGGCAGGAGGTTGAGGCAACAGATGTGCTTTCAGACCCTGGAAACCCAAACAGGAACCTGAATGGAGATGAGCTTTTTTTGGATCTTTGTGATCCCTTCAGATGGGTATATGTTTATAGACAGTGCTGAGTTCCCCTTCTCGGTGAGGTTCTCTCGATCAATCCGAGCAGAGAGCATAAGGAGCGATGCAGGGATAAATCCTCCCAGAGCTCCATCATAGGGCAGTTCAGCTGAGCAATGGTGCTCGTTCTCCAGCTGCGCCTCTAAACTGGTATATGCTTTCCTTTGAGGCACTCCTGATCTGTATCAGTGGATGGACACTTTGGGTCTGGCCAGAACTCTGCAGGAGGAGGAGGAGGACAAGGAGTCTCTGCACTGACTTCAATGACTTTAGGGTCAGCCCTACTACAACTCTCTCGAAAATGCATGAAGCTCAGTTACAATGCATTCACAGCTTGTTCCTTGTTACTGCATGAGAAGAAACCACTTTTGTCTCATAACCTAAGATCCTTCACAAGGTATTTTTCAGGTAAAACTATGAAGCAGAAATAATCTTGCTCTTCGAAAGAAGTGTAAGGAAGGGCCTAACAGAGATGCTTCCCTGACACTCTTCCTGCCTGCCATGATTTACCTCCCAGGGTGTTGCTGAGCTGGGGTGATGCCACTTCCCACACTCATTGTGTCAGAACAGCATGACCATGACGGTAGCAGACAGCAATGCATCTGCCTGCAAAAGCGATGCCACCAAAATCTAGAGGTTTGCACAGCAGGGACAAGAGGTTCTCACTGTGATTGTGGGGACATTCAAAAAGCAACAAGAGATCATCAGGTCATTCAAATTCGGGTTTAGTTCTGAAGTGCAGACCATTTATTGCTGTATGGGAGGAGAAGACAGCTTTAGACATGTCTCTTGGGAGCAGCTTGCTTTGGCCAAATAAAGGATTGCTCTACGTCAGGCTGTTTTCCCAAAAGCACACTAGTGTATAGCTGAAAGAGGAGCCTGGTGCTGTGGGGAAATATTTGGTGACCTAGGTGAATCCTGTCTAGTCCCTCAGCTTTCCTCCCAGGAAGCCCGTGGCTGCCACTCTGGCAGAGGTGGTCTTGTCCAGAGGGACGGTGTTCCTGCACAAGGGTCCCACTGTTGCCTCCGCATGTCCTTGCTGGTGCTGATATTTTGGGATATGCCAAAGCAAAGGATAGTACCAAAATGTCAGGCTCTAACAAGATTAACCTTTCTTTCATGTAAACTGTGGTGGTTCCTATGACTCATAAAACACAGATGTGTCAAAAAAGACAGGCTAAACAGAGCTGCGGGGAACAGATTCCTAAGAAGGCATCCTGGAATGAGGGACATGTGTGCCACTATCCATCATGAAACCTTTCATGTGGGGAGCTGTCCTAGGGACACATGGGATACAGCTCTGAAGGGCTGTATTTGGCCCCTTTAGCCACAGGATTAAACCTCATGTGCTGTCTGCAACCACCTACAGCTGCAGCAAGAAAGGCAGGGTACCATGAGCTACCATCCCAGCCTTTTGTTGCTCTGCGTGAAAATGATGTTCAATCACACAAGAAAGCATTATATAAGTGCACTTGACAGGGACAAGATTGGGTTATAACATTGACCTTGCCCCCTCCTAATTTAAAATGCCTGATTTATCCCAATTAATGTTTCAAAGCTGTATTTTATATGTTGTGTGCAGAAAGCTAGGTATTTACAAATCCATACCTGTGTCTCTCCACCTCAAGAAAATACAGTCTCCACATATATCAGACACTTGGACCACTCTCCAGGATCACAAGGCTGCATCACACAGAGCCCTCCTCTCCCTTCAGAGAAATCTCCTAATCAGGGGACGAGCCCCGAATATCGCCCAAGGACAAGGCAGCTCTGCTGCCTCCTTCAGACCTGTCACCACAACAGAGTCCTCTTGAGAGTAAGACGCTTGTAGATGACAAATAGGAGAGAGGGAAAAGGAGCGTAATGGGGGAAGAGTTGTTGGGGAAAAAAAGGAAGCAGCAGTGCTCATTAGAGATACAGGGAAATGATGCTTTTCATACCTGCTTCACTGTCTTTTGCTCCTTCCATTCTTCAGACAAATGAGATACCCACAGTGTGCGCAGCGCGCTGGCGTGCCTCCTCAATTATTAATGGGAGATGTTTTGCTTTATTTAATGCCATGGTTTTGATTAGTTTATTCTCTTGGGACATGCTTTTTTCCCCCTCTCGTCTTCTTGTTCCCTCCTCCTTTCTCTGGTCTACCTTTAATCCATCTTTTGTTTTTTGTGGTAACAATGCACCTACGTTGCTGCTTCTGCCAGCTGGTGCTTTGCTAGCACGGCTCAGGTGAGTCAGGCACAACAATCCTCCAAAAGGCCGTATATTGCTAGAGCCCCTTCTTGGGAGAGAGTGAGGCTTGCTAGAAAATAATGAGAACTGGCAGGTCTGATGATCCAAAGCCGAGAAACATATGCCTGGCCTGCCTCTTTCATCTCTGTAATTGGGTTTTTCCACTCCTGTCAATTAGGGCTTTTTTTCCCTCTTTCTTCTGCCCCGGCACGTCTCCTTTCATGGAGCACAGTGTGTCTGCACTGCTGCACAGGGGTGGCCCTGGGGTAACTGGCACAGGGGGGGAATGCGCAGGGGCAGGTTTGTACGGGATCACGGAAGCCCACTAGAAAATCCTACAATTACTTTGACAGGAGAGGGAGGATTGTTTCTGTCAGAGAGAGGCGAGGCCTCTGGGCACATGGAAGTGGGGGTCTTACTTCCTCTTCAGCCTGGGTGCCATGTGATGGCATATTTAAAGACAAGGTAAGGTGGGTTTTTTTCTGCTTCCGCTTCCAGCCATGAAATTTACTCCCAGCAGTACGCTTATGGGGGATCACTCCTTGCTACAGCAAAGCTCCTGTGTCAGTGGTCAAAGAGGGGCTTAAAACAAGTTGCGTCTCTTTTGGGAGAGCAGTGTCTGCAGAGGATGACATCTTACCTCCCCTAGATTTGACCTTGCACCTTTTCCCTAGCCCTGGCCCCAGCTCTCGATACCCGGGGCCGCAAAGCTGTAGGCAGCAGGCCAGCCTGCCTGCCAGAGCCGGGGGAAGCCTGCCTGAATTCAGCCTGGAGGTAGGAACCATCCACCCAGTGGCTCATAAAGACAAGCCAGGTAGAAAACTTATTTCTTGCTATTATTTATATTTCTCAAACCTTTTAAAAAATCACAGACTTCTTTCCACGAATGTGTCTCGTAGTGGGAAAATGTCAAACTCAACAGCTCAAGAGTCAGTGAAAAAGGTGAGGGCTATAGTTTAATTCTGCCAAATAATTTGAATAGCTCACCCTGTTGCTGAGCAGGAGAAAAGCTTGTCGCTTTCATCTCCCACTGCAAACAGCAGCTCATTTCAGAGGGGAGTGTGGGGCTGGGGACCTCAGCTGCCAGGCTGGAGGTGGTGACCCTGTGCTGGCAGCAGCAGCACCACTGCTGTCACCAGCTCGGGCGCCAGTCTGCACACACTGGTACGACTTGAAAACATTGAGAATTTTTTCCAATAAGTGGATTTGAAGGTATTTTTGTCCCATAACAGAAAAAGAGGTTAAAGCTATTAATTTTGAAAAGCACGTCAAATTTCACATTGCTTAACATGACCTTCTTCTTCCTCATTTTTTCTTGGAAAGCTAAGGTGAAAAATTTATTTTCTTATTTTTCATTTTTCTTGGCAACTGCGAAACAAGTTTCAGAAAGGGTTCCTTACACATCAGTGTAGGCAAAAATTCCAGTTATAAATACAGCTGCCGTAAGCTGACAAAACCCTTCCTTCCTCTTTATCTGTGCTTGTACTTTTTGATCTTGTGCTCAGAAGTCTGCTGAAAGTATCTGATGTTTTATGACTTGGGATGTTTTGTGAGTGGCCAGAGAGCGGCTGCCCAAGGACCCTTCTGGACTATGCATCTAACACCTGGGTGTTTGCAGCTATGGATCCAGCAGGGTCCAAACCCTCCACAACTGCCTAAAGTAAGATACTGATTTTCCAGAGAACCGGGTGATATTACAGAAATTGTAGCTAAAACTCTTCCTCTTTTAACCAGAGACGGTGGAATCACAAATTGGACTTAAAAGACAGTTACTTTGGACATTATACAAAAAAAAATCTGCAGGAATTTTACCGTGTCCAGAAGGCACACACAGGGGTGGGTGGCTGTGCACATCTGCCTGCATATGCACAGGAGGAGACAGTGCTCCTTATACTTCACCAATTTTTCAACTGAAAAAAAAAAGCTGAAATGATGAAGTACTATCTTATTTCATATAATACTCATCTTTGCACAGTTAAATAGATTTATCTGAATGGCTTCCAGTACCAGAGGTCTGGGGGTAGCCTTTATCAGCCTGGCTGATAAAAAAATGTGTTCAGAGTCAGGGAAGCCAAATTATTTCACAAGCCTCAACACCAATTAAATGTGTATTTCATTTTCATATAATATATTGCAGGTATCTGCAAAAAGAGTGAAGGAACATATTGCTGGCAGTCTCCTTGTCTCTGTATGTGACTCCCCCCGCAGCCTGCTCCTCACCAGGAGCAGCAAGGGCAACGCACCAGCAGAACAACACAGGTCCCAGCCCAGACCTTTGCTCTGAGCAGCCTGCAGAGACACGCTGCTGTTCAGTCACTCACAGACACTGGGAAGAGGAAATGTGACGTGGAGAACACGAAAAAGGGGCTTCCCAGAATTGGGCGCGGCAGTAATTAAGGTTTCCGAAGAATGAACTCCAAGGAGTCTGTGACTGAGAATAGAGACGTGCTGACATGTCTGTTTAATCAGGGCAGAGAAATTAACAGATCCGCAGAGTCTGTCTAGATCAAATTCCACTTGGATGCTGTGATTGCAATTACACCAGGCTCTGTTGAATCTTGAGGAATTATTCTAATATTTTAAGAAAAAGTGCCCTACCTACAGGGGGCTGACATTTCTCCAGATCTCATGGGAGTAGGTGAAAATGAGAGAAGAAAACTGAATACAGCAGCTGAGTTCTTCTGCTGATACACAACAGTATAGTTAGGCTAAAACCTTTGAAGCTATGTCAAGGTAAACCAGCTGTCGTTCTTGCTGGCCACTCTGCCTGACCACCAGGCACCCAAAGGGCCACAAAACCAGGTTTTAACCTGGACCTCTACATCTGTCAGAAGCCAGTGGCTTGAATAATAAGCTCAGCCTTAAAGCTATAGCTGGTGTCATGCTGCCAACCCGTTCTTCACAAAGTGATGTTCTGCATAATTAATTTTTAAAAAATTGGCAACAAAATGGACTGTATCAGTTGAAAATCTAGCCCTGAATTTTCTTTAAGAATAAATGAGGGCGTATAATTAGCTGGAACTTGAAGTATTGAGCCTTTAGATAATTTACACCTTTTCAAATTTGTATAATAATTTTATAATGCTTTACATTTGCTGCCCCTCCCAGGCTTTCTCATTTATTTTACCTTCCTCCATCATCTCAATTATCATGGAAAGTGGATAAATGCCAGCAGAGACAGACACAGCTTACGACATCTTTGAATGCCCAAGAGGCAGGTGAGTCCCTGGGGAGGCAGGAGCCTCGAGTTAATGCACTCTTCTAGCGAAGCAGCAGGGGGACCAGCACCTGGCTCTTCCACACTTGAGAGAATGACCTACTTGCTGGCTATTAATCCTCTATGCAACTCAAAAATTTGGCTGTGCCCAGTGCTTTTCCCTCTTACCAAGTCTAAACCCAGGACCTAATCACTGGAAATTGGAATTAGATGCTTAGACAGCACTGTAGATTTGGCAATAAGTCAGGGGATGAAATCTGACCCTGTCCTTTATTTTGTGTATTGGTTTCACACCTGAAGCACAACCAAAACTCAGCTTATGTTGGGCACAGGGGCTTCAGGATTTTTTGTCCCAGTTCTCAGGCACATCAATTTCTGCTTTGGCAAGTAGATCTGATATCCAGGAGAGGCCTTACTGCTACTCCAGAAACGGCAAACATCAGTTTCAGAGTTGCTTTCCAAGGCCACGATGCTTTTCTAAGAAGTGCCCCCAGGTCACATCCCCATCATCTCCTGCCGGTCACAAGGAGGTCCCTCAAGCTCACTTGTCCAAGTGCTGACCCTGACCATACTCTGATCCCTGGCAACCAAATTCAGCAAGATGGGGGATATCAAAAACACAGAACATACAGCTTTTGTAGAAACCAAACTCCTTCACCTTTACCAAAACTTGCTGGATAACATCCAATGTGCAATAGCCATAAAAACAGCAGAGAAGTTGATTTCCCATTACACCTCTGTTTTTATCTTCTTTCCAGCTTGCCTGAAATTCTCTGATCAGCTTCACTAGGTCTTGACAGCTCCAGCATCTCGGTAGCGAGAGAAGAGTCCCACTGAGGAACAATTGATACCTACCTCTCTGCAAACCCTGCCACTCAGTGTGGACCTCCCAGGTCTCTGCGGACTCCTGGTGAGTCCCACCTGTGGTGGCTGGTGAACTCATGCGCTTGAAAGGGGCAAGCAGAGCGTCTGAGAACACCAAGTGCTGGGAATTGCCTGGGGAAGGAGCATACACCATAAAGCCATGGCCAAGCTGTGACTCCTCAGCCACCTCTCCTAGAAGCTGCAGTGCCCATTGCGCTCCCTTGAGACGCAGATTCTTCTTTTTATCCAGAATAAACACGGGAAGGTCATGCTGTGCTAGCTGCAGCGAGATAAATCAAGCACCGGTGTTTCATAACTGAGAAATGTGTAGACACAGGAGGCAGTGGGGAAGGAATGGCTTTGAAGTTTAGCTAATCTATGTGTCCCTCTGGGTTGGTTTTTAGTTTTTTGTTTGTTTTTTTCTTACTCTCATTTTTCACTTTTTAAATATATGTATTTTAAGTGGTTGTGTAAATAGACGAGGATCTGGGAGAGGATCTTCCACAGCATAGAAAGAAAAGAAATTTCTATGCACCAGACAAAGAAAAAAACCATGCGAGTACGTTGCACAGCCCCCTCTCTCGGCAGCAGTCATTAACAATACCAGGCTGGAGCGGCAGTGTTTGCATGTTCACACCTTTGGTGCCCTTCGCTGCACTCTGGTGTACTTACTACTCGCAGCTCCTAATCAAAATTTTTCTCGTGCTGATAAGCTCCAGGGAGGAAACGCCAAGAAAGGAAAGGTTTCCTATTTGCAACCAATCCAAAGTTTGGGGGGAAGCCACCCAAAATCCTTCCTGCCTTTCCAACAAGCTGTAGGGTAAAACATAAAGAGCTCCTCCAGGATCTGGAGTCCCAGTAGTTTGGGATAAAAGAAAAAGAAGCAGGAAAAAAAGCAGCAGGAGGAAAGAGATTCTTGCTCTATTCCATAAGATTGTATTTGCTTCTTAACTGAATTAAAAATCAAACCAAAATATATTCTCTTCAAATGAGAACAATTTTTTAAATTGTCTTTCCAGATTTTTTGGCATTTTAAAAATTCAAAACAAGGAGAAAGGAAGTATTAATTACTTAAAACAAACAGAGCAATGTGTAGCTGAGATCATTCAGTACTGTGATAGACACACTGCTTATTCTTTTACATCTTCTCCTTTTGAACTGGAGAGAGAAATGCTCATTAGGTGATGAAAAGGAAATCAGAACTGTTCCAGCACTGGAGCTCGATGCATTCTGTGAGATTTTAAGGTCATCTTGTAACACAGAAAAGGAAATGATTACAGGAAATATTACACTTCATGCTTCTGCAGCTGGATTAAGTGTTTTATTACTTACCACTGAGGACACTTCTGTTTGACACAAATATATTTGTTAGAGTATTTTATTAAATTATAGCAAACATCTGAATTCAGAGTGGGGATATTGAGAAGCTAAATGTAAGAAGAATTGACATTACAGTGTCTCAGCAGCAGTAAAGCTGTAATTGGTTTTGACAGATCTTACTCATGTGCTTTAGGCTCAATGAGAAGTCATTCAGATACCACCATGGAGAAGCAGAAGGGAAGGAAATTTCAAGAGCTCCCTAGGAATGCAGCACTATGGAGAACAGCTCTCCAGAGATACTGCTCCCTATTTTTTTTTTCACCAACAGCACTACAAAACTGAGGGCTGTGTGTAAATAACAGTAAATTCTTTGGTGTTAGAAAGATTTAGCATGTTTGCTAATATTCCTGCCTCCTGACCTTACACAACTGCATGGATGGCTTATCTATCACCTTAAAACAAAAGCTGCTGGCCCCCAGAGCTATAGATAAGCTGTAGGCAGAAAATAAAACAATCCCACAGAGTATTTTTCAAGCTATTTTTTCAAGGCTTGTTTCATGAGTTTTGTAGTCCTCATTTGATTTTTTCAACATTTGGAACCAAAAACTTCAGGTCCTTGATTTTGCTGTTTCTGGCAGGACAAATAAGAGGAGCAGGTTGCTGGTGCCTGCTGTACCCCAAAGCAGCTTGCAGCAGCCTGGCAGGACCAAATCCCAGGTACTGAAGGGCAGTGGTCAGTTCTTTCCTTCTCCCTTGGACATGAGATGCAGGAAGAGAGGCATACAAAAATGACGGGCATCTCCCTACCAAAGATGGGGGATCCCCAGTGTTATCCTCTGCTCAGATTTAAGTGATTTTTAATTCCAGGTTGGAATTAAATTATATTCAGCAACACTTAGACCAGTTCTCTGTAACCGTGTGGCGTGCAGTATGACCTCATTAATTACTAGCTCCCACATGAGAACTACTGTGTAGGGAACATTTTTCACATCTGCAGTTTGTAGGAGACATTTTCCAAGGGTTAAAAGCTTCTTGCTCATCACAGGACAATGAATTTCCCAAAGGAATGTTCTCAGACTCATCCTTTATTCCTTTCATTCTGCTTTATAGTCCTGGGAGTCATTAGAGCACAGGTACATCCTGAGTAATTTTTGAAATACCATAGGAATTGCACAGCTGAGATTGCTTCCTCCCTCTAGCATGCAAATCATCCTTAAAAGGGTTTTCCTGGAAAACAATTCCTTACATTTTTTCCCAAGGGTATGTGCTCCTTTATTTGTCAGGCATCAAAATGCTCATGTAACGATGCATAAGGAGCTATTTAAACCTAGAGTACTTTGAGGTGCTAGCAGCTTTTTCTCCTCTTCATTTTTTCTCATTCTTTTACCCATTCATAAGATTGCCACTGAGCCAGAAACTTAGAATAAATCTTTTAGTTGTTGTTCAATGCCTTAGTGTGCTGAAACAAGCTACTTTCTCTGTAAAATTCACTTAGGCACCAGCTGACAAGCTTTTCCTATATAGATGCCTGGAACTTCTATTTTCCCTACTCAAAGTTTGTATGTGACCAAGGGTACCTCTTTAAATAAGCTCCATCCTACCTAGGGTCATTGGTGCAGGATTATCCTCAGGCATCTGCTACATTTCTGTTGAAGTCTCTTGGCCATAACCACATCCTTCAAGTCTCCATCCAGAAACAAGCAACAGGTGCCAGACACATCAACCAGTTGCTACACATATTTACTCCTAATCACAGAATCACAGGATCACAGAACCGTCAGGGTCAAAAGGAGCCTCTGGAGACAACCTAGGCCAACCCCCAGGTAAAGCAGGTTCACCTAAAGCAGGTTGCATAGAGTCATGGCCAGGTGGGTTTTGAATATGAAATCTCCATCTCTAATGAAAAATCCTCTTAAAGTATCCAAACCCCTTCCATAGTCAACGGAAAGGGAAAGGTGTCTTGGAAGGTGTCCAAGGATCAAACCTAACTGAGGACCCTTGCTGAATTGCATCTGTCTGAAGACAGGCACAGGTGGTCTCTCCCAGGGTGAAATATTCTAGACGGTGATGTTAGATGCATGCTCATATTCCAGTGATTTCCATAGGAATTAAAGGCCCAGACCCACGTCACAAACAAATTGCAATTTGGCCATTCCCATCAGGACTGAGACTTACCCACCTAGGCAAGAGCTTTGGTATCAAATTTACAGAGCGTTTCAGATTCTCTAGTTGTTTCTGAATTCAGACAGATGGCCAGCTCTTTGGGTTGGGTCTTCTGCCCAGTGCTGAAGGCACGGGCTGTGCTAGCGAGGAGGGAGCTGCTCCCTTGACTAATTCCATGGAGAGTCCCTCCTCCAGACTTTGCTTTCTTGCTTCACAAAAATAAAACTGTTAAAAGTTCAGGCAGGATTTCTAGTTCCTGGAAGCCTCCCTCAAAATAAAGCTGACTAACAAAGTTGTGCATTGTTTTTAACCTGGTGTTAGACACTCGGAGTCGGAGCCACTGGAAGTGATAGCACCATGTAGATGAGTTCAAGGTCTAATGCAACAAAGGACCTGTGTGTTCAGCTCTTTTTCTCCCTTACAGGAGCAAAGCCTTATTCTTTTTTAGTTTCCTCTCTGGAGAGAGCTTTATTTAAAATTCTGTTTGTACATTATTATTTTTATCTTTAGTGCCTTTGGGCCTTGAGACATCTGGAAGCTCAAGAATTCAAACTTCAAGGAGGTTGTTTAGAAAAACTTCAGCATGCTACGGCATTTTCTACACCCCAGATGCAGGCTGGTGCCTTTGATTATCAATACATGCCATTCAGACTCTGCCTCTGTCAAACATTTTTTATTTCCACACTGCTGGGTGAAAAATTCCCCACCTAGTAGTCACCTCATGAAGCAGAAAGTGCAGATGTTTGTGTCTATTGCAATGACCTCAGGCAAGGAAAACAGATGCTCTGTGCAGGGAAACCTTAGTGTTGTCAACCCCACCTTTTCAGGTAGAGTGTGCACCTATATCACTTTTTTCATACAATCACTGTAGGTTAGCCTCAGCAGAGAATAAAGAGCTTAAATTTATGGCTTGCCTGACTGTGGTTGTCCCCTGCAGCTCATCTGAGTATTCATCATGCTCCAGAGTTAGCCCTCCAGCTGAGGATGTCACCTATCCATGTTATACCTGTACGGAGCTGTACCCTTGACTGTCACGTCCTGCTCAGGCTGTAGCTCCTGTAATTACAAGGTATTCCTGCCACAACAGGCCAGGCCTTCAACTGGGTGAAGAGCCAAACCCAACGCGATGCCACGGCTGCAGCTCTGCTGATCCACAGCAGGACGGACCGGCAGCACCATACCCACCTCCATCCCACCCGGCAGCTCTGGGGGCTCCTGCTCCAGCTCTCTGGGACTGAGCCCAAGCTCAGCATCACCCGTGTGCCTCAGGCAGCCCAGCGCATCAGCGCGGTGCATCAGTGCGGGGAAGGAGGTCAGACCCTTGCTGGGCAGCAAGAGGCTGGGAAGCTGCGAGGCCACAGGCACTTTGGCCAGCCTGCAGACACAGGAGATGCCACTTATCACTTGGTTGCACAGCTGTCCATTGGCATGGTTGTTCATGCCCTCCTGCCGCGCTCCCTGCAGACACTTGAGTTGCTTTCCCTTTAAGATCATGACACCTCTGGCTGCTGTTGCTCCTCAGGCGATGCCTCAGAGAAAGCCCCATGGTGTCCCCAGCCGCACCTCCGCCGGTGAGCCCACGCTGCCCAGCCACAGCAGCAGTCTTGCAGAAGGACAGTACCACAAGGACCGCAGCAGGGCTGAGCACTGCTGGTGCTTTGCACAGCAGGGTGGTCTCCATCAGAAATATTTCTTGGTCTGGGCTGCCATATAATCTCCAGCTATCCCCACCTCGGGCCCCAGTACAACCCTGTGAGCGGGTATTACCTGAGGTGACAGCCCCACTGGCACTTGAAATGGGACTAGATACCAATATTTAGGCAACTCAAATCTGCCAATGCCCTAACCATATACAAACCCAGAAGGCGAATCCAGGAAAGCGTCTCCATGAGACACTGGAGCAGGCTGCCCCAAGAGGCTGTGAAATCTCCACCCTTGGAGATACCAAAAACCCAGGGGGACAAGGCCATGAGTGATCTCCCTGGGGCCGGCCCTGCTTTTATGGTGCATCAGAGACACCCAGAGGTCCTTTCCAACCTCAGTTATGCTACAAACCCATGACCACAGATGGGACAGAAAAATCAAGATGAAGCCCACATGAAACTGGGGCTGCTGATGGCAGGTCTTGCTCTGGCTCCTGCAAAAGACAGGGAGGCGATGCTATGCATCGCACCCAGTATCATGTTATGGTTTGATTTCCCAGAGAGAAACTGCAGCTTAAGAACAAGTGGATTTACTTGATTTTCATTAGCTAGGCAGAGAAGTAACCTGTCTCACTCGAACTCTCCTCTTGCTTTTCAGTTTTACAGATTTTTTTCAGAAAGCTTCTGAAATTTAGAAATATTCCCAGGCAATTTTCCAAAACTCAGAAAGTAGAGAATATTGAACACCGTTTTCCTTCCCCCAGACTACCTCATCAATTTTAATCAGCAGGGAATATATTTTCAAAGTGGCACTTAAAGACAGGCAAATTGCACTAAAAAGTAAGGGGATTTTCATCCCTAAATCACCATGACCAGCTTTAAATCATACCTGAGGGTGGCTCATTTTTCTGTCCAGGCAAAGAGCAAGGAAGAGGGAAAAGCTCTGGGTACAGGAACAAGCTGGAAGCTTTCTTGCTTGAGGAACCCACTTTCTTTGCAAGAATGTCTAAGAAGGATCCCAGGAGCAGCTGGGACCTGTGTCCGGCAGGACCTCTGTGTGACCTGGGTTTGCTACCCGTTCGCTGAGGCGCTCGCTCCACACAACATCAGAGTGTCTGTGGGTTTTCAACATAGGGTGAAAGAGCAGATGTTAACCCTGCAGGTCCGCACCTATGTAAACAATAACTCAGCCAAAATGGGATCTATCTTCTCGGTACTGCAGACAAGACATCAGCTTTAATTGGTGTTCTGGACTTGCTTTCTCAAGCTGCATTTTTGTTTTAATTGCACTTCGTTAATTTTTGCCTTCTAAACCATCACAAATGGCAAAGAGAAGCTCAGATGCAAGCACATTCACCTCCTTTTTTCACACATATTCCTATTTTTTTTTCATTCTGGGTACATGATATACAGAACATAAGGACACCAGAACGCCTGATACCAGGAGATGAAGACCCAAACACAAAAGCGTTTAGTCTGTTGGCTTCCCATTGAACTCAGTGGGCTGTTCAGAGTCTCAACAGGAGCAAAAAGCTGCAATGGTTGGCTGCATCAGAGCCTCAAGGAGGAGACCAGGACCACACAGTGAGCTAGAAAGAGTGCCAAGAATAAAACCCAGCAGCTTCTTGGCTCTTTGTTCCCCATTCAGGACATGGGATCAGGCTTCCTCACTCCACTGTTTACATGTAAGAGCAATAAGGGGTGACATCAGGAGGCTACACACATGGCTTGGAGATGGGCTGTGCCTCTTTGCACTCACAGTCACCAACAGTCCAGGTAATCAGCAGAGAGAGTGCTTGAGGAGAGGGATGTAACCAAATCTGAACACAGTTAATTGAGAGAAAATAAAACAGAGCTGCACAAAGAACTAGGTTGAAAGCTAAGGTTGAAAAATCATAATATACATAGGTCACAATATTATTTAGAACAGCAATATGTGATTAAAACAATGGACTTCTAGGAATGCGACATTTATAGATTTGCAGGATTATTAACAACTTTGTATGAGGCTTAATGCTGTGTTTCTTCAACCCTCCTTACAAAACAGAAATGTCAAAATAAAAAGGAACACTGAATTTTTAACAGAAACTCTTAAAGTGGCTATTCACAACACAAAACTGCTCATTAAAGCATTTTTTTAGCACAAAGGAAAAGAAAAAAATATATACATGAGATGATATAAACAGCAGCTTCTACTTTTTTTTTTGTAATGAATCATCTTGAGGCAGTTTTCCCCTGGCACCCACACAAAACCTCACGCCGCACGAGCCCTGCTTATACTACTGTGGACTCAAGCCACATTTAAACACAATGGAGAGAGCTGGAGTCGCATGTGTGCTGGGCACCATCTGCACACATCCCCAGCTCCGCTCCTGGCAACTTCCAAAAAACACTGGCGTTTGCACTGCCGGCAATGCAAACAGCTCTGAACTTAAAGATCAGCTGAGATATTTCTGAGCTGACTGCAGCGCACTTTCCATGAGCTAACCCTTGCCTCAGAAGAGGGGAAACACAATAATCAGTCAGTCCCAGCTGGAACAAGGATCATGCATGTCTCCTAGTCCCATTCTCACCACATTTGGGATAACTGTGACATTTTCAAGACAAGGAGTGATTCTGGACAATTCCTCGGCTGAATACTGGCCTGTATGAAGGCAGCTGCTTCAAAGGAGTTGTATGTAGAATAGCATTGCTTAACTATGCAGGCATTTTCTTATGTGCTTTCTGCTTATTTGGAAGCTTATACATTCCAAGTATCTTCAACTTTAAATTAGCCTAAGTATAGGGATACCATCATCGCTGCATACGAACTCAGTGGTAACAAAACCCCACTGCAAACTCAGCCCAGAATCCAGAATGAAATGCAGTAGATTCTGCTAAAATCTTTAAGAATCAGAGCAACTGCTGATAGAAAACCCTTATCTTTTCCTGAATGCTTGACTGCACAAACCCAACGCAAGGTGAGAATGAGCAGATCTGGGGGAAGTTCTTTGACACAGGCTCATTGACGCAGGCCTATAAAACAGCTTTTCTGAAGCGTTGCTCAGGTCTGAAAGCTTGCAGCCAGAGATTGAAACAGGCATACAAGCTATTGAGCCTTAATGCCCTCTCATGTTCACAGTAGCAACCCTACCTATCATGATGATAGCAGGGAACGGAAAAAAATATCCAGCCTCAGAAAGCCACAACTTAGCATAGCCTGGCATTCTCAGATGGATCCTTGTTTTGTGATTTGTGGTATTAAACACTATAAAACTCATTCGGATAGTCATTGGCTGAAGGCAGATTCTGTCTGATTCTTCCACAAAAAAAACCAACCCACATTTGGAAGTCTCTGCTAATGTCCAAATTGAAGAAGAAATCATGGATTGCCAGAGGAATAGATCACGGATTGGTAGAAGAGGAAGCCCAAGATTGCTCTAACCTGGAACGGTAGCACGAGTCTATGGGGGACTCTGTCCCTATGGGAAATGGTGCACAGGACCAAAAGAGTCCAAACACTTCACCCACATGAACAGGTGACTCTCAGATGCTGTGCTGTGAGATCACATGGGCAATCCTTAAACTAGCGAGGAACAAAGAGACTCAGGCTATAGGAAAACACGGATGCTTTTATGAAATTTTGACGTCTCCCTCTAAAAGCTCTTGAAATGGCAGGTGGAAAGCCAGGATCCATTGTACATACCTATTTGGGTGGGCTCAAAGAAAGAATGATGCTTTCTCTAGAGAAAACAAGTGATGCAGGATTGCTGGTGTCAAGGTGATCTGCTGCTGGGATTTCTTCCATTTCACTGCTTATGTCAACTTGGGTCAAGGGATATCTTCTGTATAGCAGACCATGTCACTCCTTGGCCAGCTGCTCTTGTACCTGCCTCTGGGGCATCCCTATGCTGGGGAAGGCAGGCCAGCACAACTGGAGCTGGAGATTCAACTGGGAAGTATCAGGCTGGTTGACCAACAGGTGTGAGGACCAGAACATCTGGGCCTGCTTGCTGCTATCCAGATGGCGCAGCCTGGACCTGCCACGGATTTCAGCTGAGCCTGCTTAGAGGCACAGAGCAGCTGAGGGTCTCCACTTATGGGAGCAAAACTCTGTCTTGCAAGAGAACCCATAGTACTTACCAGCTTCATCAAAGATATCCTCATTTCTTCCTTGAAGGATGGAAAACTCAGCACAAAGGGGCACTATCCCCTGTGGTTACAGGAAGAACATATGCTTCCTCCTGATGGAAGAGTGGCAGTAGCATCTCAAATTAATCAGGAGCCTTCCCCCAATTATCAAAACCAGCCTGTGTGTAAAGTCCATCTGTACACCGAGGCAAGAGCATTTTGCACTAAAAGTTGTTTTAAAAAAGAAAAGATCAGTAGCTTTTGGAATAAGGGAGCTCTTGAAACCAGCAATCCAAGATGAACTGAAAGAACAGTTCTTTAATGCAAAGCTCCACATATAAGAAGTAAATTTATATTGTGGTTGAGGCCACAAAAACACCAAAAGTATCAGTAGCTGATATGTAGTTCCAGCTGCAGGCAAGGCTGCAAAAACAGTTCACTGCTACAAGGAGCAGAAATTGCCACGAATACTCTAGCTTGCTTTTTAATTTGCTGGTTTTGAAGTGATTTCACTTCAGTTAGTAAGGATGAGATACAAATGTCAGGGGCTGGAGACTTTAAAAATGCACACAAGAATACTTTTTGGGAACAAACTCTCAGCAGGTCTTTTTGGCCGTGTCTAGGCACCTTGCTTGTTGTACCAACACAGCGCTGGAGGAGAGCAGCTCCTGAGGCCCACTAGCCCACCAGAGGAAAATACATGACGGTTTGTTTTGTGAAACCCACAAACTTCCCCTGACCTACAGCCTGGCATGGAAAATGCTACAGGTAAACCAACAGCTGGAATGTTTTGATATCCTGAGGTGATGATATGGCAAAGGACATAGAACCATAGAATCATTTCGGTTGGAAGAGTCCTTTAAGATCATCGAGTCCAACCTTTACCCCAGCACTGCCAAGCCCACCAGTAACTCATGTCCCTGAGCACAATATCTACATGTTATTTAAACACCCCCAGGGTTGGTGACGCCACCCCCTCCCCGGGCAGCCTGTGCCAGGGCTCGGCCACCCTTTCCATGAAGGAATTTCCCCTCACACCCACCTAAACCTCCCCCGGCACAAGGTGAGGCCGGTTCCCCGTGCCCTGGCGCTTGTTCCCTGGGAGCAGAGACCGACCCCCCCTGCCTACAGCCCCTGCCAGGCAGCTGTAGGGAGCCACCAGGTGCCCCTGAGCCCCCCCTCTGCAGGCTGACCCCCCCAGCTCCCCCCGCCGCCCCCCCCCAGCCCCTGCCCCAGCCCCTGCCCGGCTCTGGACACGCTCCAGCCCCTCTGCGTCCCCCCTGCCCTGAGGGGCCTGACCCTGAACACGGTACTTAAGATACGGTTCCTGATGTCCCAGCAGCCTGGCATTAGCTCAGGAGGCTGTCCTAGGGCTCCTTCAGCACGGTGGGTAGAAGCCCTCATGGCGGGACTCATCCTGGGAGCAGCAGCCTGCCAAAGGAAAGGCTGGAGCTGAGCCAGGATGAGGAGCTTGGTGCCGTGCCTTCCCTGCTGGAGGGGAACTCGCCATTTCCCACCTGCATCTTCCAGTCTGCCACTGTCAGCCCCAGAAAGGCTTGGAGAAAGGACTTTTAAATGGAGCTCATGATCCAGGGTGGAAAACCCACCAGGGATACCTGTTTGATGCTGGATTTTGCCAGGCCCTCAGGAGCTCCCGGAGCGTATGGCTGGTTTTCATGCTCTCTGCAGGGACAGCAAGGTCTGCCTGAAGAACCCTATATCCAGCTTGCAGTAACAGCAGGGCTTCACCCAGCACCAGCAGATACTCCCTGGGCTGGACTCGAGGCTCAGACCATGGGGCAGAGGCTCCCACTGACTCTGCTTTATAATTACGCTGCTGCACTGTGCTGGGCATGCCTTCCAGCTTTCAGACCCCGGATAAAACCCTGGATGTCTCTTTCTCACAATATTTCAAGCAATCCTGCCATTTACATCTATTCATAATTCAATCTGCATGGCGTTTATGGGCCAAAACAATGGTGTTTTGCGTGGGGCAGTAACTGTGATCCATGTCGTGTGTGTGAACCCAGCTGGGGGGCTGCAAGCAGTGGGAAGGAGGCACACAGGGGTTGCAGAGGGCTGGCAGCCCCCCGAAGGGAGCAATCTCCCCCTTGTAGGCAGATGGCAAAGACATGAGAAGGAGGCGAGTGTGTTGGCACTTCGGGAGGTGGTTTGGGTGCAGGCAGGGAAGTGTGGCAGGGTCTGGCCGATTTGGCCGGGCTGCTGCTCGTTGTTATAGCAACAGGAGTCGTCTGCTGTCAGCCCAGGGGATGGAGCCACCATGGGGAAGCGGAACGTTTTCAGGAAGCACAGGAGGGTGTCTGAACGGGTGAAGAGAGGGACAAGGTCTGGAGACCAGCATGGAAACTACCGAAGGATGGGCAGGATGTGTGGGAGTAGAGGATTCTCCCCACTTGCATTCGGATGGTGGCCCATCGCCCCCTTCCCCGGGACAGACCCCTGGGGTCCCTCTCCTGCCAGAGAGGGGAAAGCCTGTCAGGTCAGGAAGGGCACAGCAATGCTCTCCACAGCAGCAGCAGGACAAACACTGCTGCTGGTAGTGTAGCCGGTGGGAAGGGGGCAGAGGGGAGGGAGCATGGAGGCGTTGTGCTCGCTGCGGAACCACAGTGGTACGTCAGTCCTCCACCACGACCCCCGAGTACAACAGTGGTTGTTCTTGCTGCTTAGGGTAAAGCTGCTGGAGAAGGCTGTCCCAGCCACCACCCTGGCACACCTGGGCTTATCACACCTCCAAAACCACCTGGTAACACCTTCCGTCTCTGCAGTGATCAGCTGGTGCGAAACGGCTCTCGGGACTCCACGACAGCCATCAGAGACCTCTCCACGGCAAACCAGACTGAGTATTCCAACAAAAAATGAGGCACCAAAACAACCTTTGTGAATCCAGCTCTGACTACTGAGGTCTTGAAACCCACTCAAAGCTTTTTAGCTTCTTAGCACAGTGGAACAGCTAATGACATTTGCATAAGAAAAATCCCTAAATAATCTTGCATTTCGCCAAGGAAGCACCAGTTTACAACACAGCAAGCGGCAAGAGCTCAGCAGCGCTATACTTTCGGAGGAAAGCTTTGAAGGGGGAAGGAGGAGAAGCCTTTGCAGAGCTCCCCCGCAGGGTGAAATCCCGCAGCCCGCCAGAGCCCCCGCTCCGCAGCGCTTTGCCCAGGAGATGGCAGCAGCGTGTGCGAGTTCCGCGCGGGGCTGCATCCCACAGCACCCCCAGAGCATCCCCAGAGCATCCCCAGGGCATCCCCAGGGCATCCCCAGGGCATCCCCAGGGCACCCCCAGGGCATCCCACAGCACCCCCAGGGCATCCCCAGGGCACCCCCAGGGCTGCCGGGACCCCCGCTGCAGCATGAGGGCGGGGAGATCAGCAACCTGCACGGTAAATCATTCAAAGAGGCTTTTTATCACTTTAAGTGGGACAATCTGACTTTGCTCAGGGCTTGCTTCTGTGTATTTTAAGGCTTCTTACTCATCACACAACAGACTTCTTCCATCCTCCCTCTCACCCCCATTGGGATGTTACAGTCATGGCCCTTCTTTTTAAGAGGAGCTCTGAGATAAAAAACCCAACTTTGATGCAACTATACTGGTTGCTCATTTATGCTGTCAGACAGCCGCTCTGAATGTTTCTTCCTACCTGCTCCTGCCCCCAGCATACACGGTGTTTCTCGTTTCCACTCCCCACACGCCGAGGGCTTGGGCTGGGTTTCCCTTCACTCAGCACAGCAGCCTCAAACACCCATTTTAGGATCCATCCCAAGGATTCCTCACTAATAAAATGCCTTTCATTACAAACCAGTCCTGGGAAATAATCCAAGAGCAGGGAGGCCTGAATAGGCAGCAAGAGCTTGGGGTGAAAGGAAACAATAGGAAAGGAATCAAAAGTACAATGAGGCTTCAAGGGTGGGGAAAAAGGCACACGGTACATTAGGTGTGAACACAGGAACACACTGTGCCGTACGCAGGCTGTGCATCATCCTCAGCTTGCTGTTTAACCTTGGGTACGAGATGGAAATCTTCATCAGTCAGGGACCTGCCTTCCTGCTGTCTATTCCTCCTTTTTAACACCTCTTTGCTTTCCACCCCCAGCAGCAATCCCTGCTCTTCAGCAGCAGGATGGAGCGGGTCTGCCCGCAGAGGGGCCTCCTCAAGCTGTAGGTAGCTTGCAGCTCCCCTCCAATCCGGTTATCAGCATGATTTCCTAATATGAGAGGAACAGACTTCGCAAGGAATAGACTTCTTGGTGCAGAACAGAAGCAACTCCCTTTCAATAAGGAAATGACAAAAAATGCAAGATCTGTGTTTTGAAGAGAATTTACTCCTTGGTATTTAATGAGTTAAATTTGATTTGTATTAGAAACAGGAGGAAAAAATTCCCTAACAGACCAGCAGCTGTGAAATATAGGGCCCACTGTGCTCAGCGAATTTCCAAAAGCCACTTTTTTGCGCTCAGCTCGCGCAGGTGGTACCCCAAAGCTGTACAGAGAATTCACCAAAGCCCTTAGCACAGAGGTAAAGCTAAAGACAAGTGCTGAATTTGTACATCAGGGAAAATTACTCCTTATGGTCCAGAACCACAGCGATGAAAGGCCTTCCAGGTTTGAGAGCACAGCTTTAAAGGGTCTCTCTTTCCCTGCTGCTACTGATTAAAGCAAACTCCCGATCAGCTTTTCATCGGAGAATCTTTTAGGCTTCATTTACCAACAGAGAGTTCAAAGACAGATATCCTATTGGACGCAACCCCTTTGTCAGGGAGACCATTTCGGCCGGGCAGGGCTGCCGTGCCCCGACCCCAGCGCAGGTGAGAGCCAGCGCTCCACAGGCAGCTCCCTTTGCCTTTCCACACGCCCTTCAGACGCACCCTGCTAAGTGGCTTCGGCCTGCTGGGCGCTCTTTAATCTTTGAGCACAATGAAGCGGACTTGGCATTTCAATTGCATTATGAAAGATTTGTTTCCGAACAGCTGAAAAGGGGGAAAGAAGTACGTTTCTTCTTCCCACCTAATCAGGCTGAAGGTTCCCTGTGCCAGCCTCAATCTGTGTTAAATTGCTCATGCCATCCAGCGGAGAGATTAGATTTGGGTACATAATAGAAGTTAATTCCAAAAACTATTACTCAGATAATTAAGTACTACAGCTGCAGTGGGGGATTCTGGCTACTGGAGCCCCCTCTCAGGTGCTTTATGTCCTCCTCCCTCCCTCACCAACCACTGTGGATATGCCCCCTCTCCTCCCGCCAGCACTTGGCCTCAGCAGGTCCCTTCTCCCCAGCCCCCCGCAGAGGCCACGTGTCCCCCCAGCACCTCAGGGGCTCAGCTGAAGGCTCCAGGGCACCAAGCGCCAGAGCTAGCAGGCACAGCGGAGAGGTGGCTCATCATCAGCTTAGGAACCACATAGAGATTAAGGACCAAATTTACTGAAGGTATCCAGGTGCCTCATCTTTCCTGGGGAGCAAAACTCCATGGAAAAGAATGGCTGGTTCAGAGATGGCATTTGAATTGCCCAGCTTCAGAGTCCTTGCAACATAGATGACATTCCCTCCGAGTCAGGCGTTGCAGGATCCTCCACAGACAAAGAAAGGATCGGAACTGTGCTCCAGAGGGACGATTTTTCTGCATTGATATAAATGAAAAGCAGATGATTATTAGCTCAAATGCACCTACCTGAGGTTCAGCAAAGCGGACCCCCGCAGACCCAAAGAAGCAAAGTAGCCCCCATCTAACCTCGGAGAGGCAACACTGGCAGTGTGAGGGACCCAACGCGGCCTTTACCCAGGTCTAAAGCAATGCCAAAAGGGCTGTGGAAGACAAGCACCGGCGTGGGAGTCAGGATGTCCGTCCTCCACTGCCACTGCCAAATAGTTCCTCTGGCCATGGTTTCCACCACCTCCATCGAGGAGAGTCATATTGACAAGAGCACCACAAACGTTTACTCTGACAGATGAAAGATTTCAAGCAGAACACAAACGGTTTGAAGTGGTGGGGTGAGAGGAGAGTTAACTTTTATTACCAGCCCTCCAGATCTCTTCAAGTATTCATGCTCTTCCTACTGTGATGACTTGAGAACCCAGCTTGCCCTCCTGTCCCTCACCCTAAAGATGTTAGTTCTGATACTACGGAAATGGCACCACTGCAGCTGTTCTGTCTCCAGTTGTCTCTCTCTGTTATCTTCTGAAGTGTAACTGGTCACCTGAAGTGCCATCAGCCATTTTTCATTACTAATACCATCCACGGACCCTGTAACAGCAGCTAAGGGACCTCAAGGTACTTCTTTCCACACAGCTATGGCATGACACAACCCATCTGCATATGGCCACAGGAGCACAAGCAAAGCCCCCAGCAGACCACTGCTTGCAAAGCCACACGACAAAATGTATTAGCTCAATGCAATCCAAAAAAGCATAGAAAAGGAAGATCATCTTTTCCACCGGGCACGCTACAAAAGCAGATCACGTGCCCTCACTCTTTTCTTTCTGGAGCTGGAGTGAAATATCAAAGGATAATTCAAAACACATTTGGACACACTTGAGGTAGAAGAGCGCAGGGCAGTATCTCCAACAGGCCATAGAAACCCACTCCTCATTAACTCTGTTCTTTCCTACCTCCCCCACATTTGACAGCTCCTGGAGTGGGTCCAGTGCCATTGCATCAGCAGTACTGCCAGGACCCATTACACATGCTGAGCCGTTTCTGAAGGAAAAAGCATTTCCTGACATCTGTTCTGAATTGACTGCCCTTCTCCTCCCCCACTTGGTTTCAACCCCACGCTCCTCTCCAGCTCCCCCTCCATCACCACCTGTCCCCGGCTGACCAGGGCTCATCAGTAAGAGCTGAGTATCTTCCTGGAGATCTGATGACCCACGCCTGTTCCAGCCCTGCTCCTCCTCCTGCTAATTCTCTTTGCCTCCTGTTGACACCAGATTTTGCTCTCAGCAATGGCACTGAGCTATCTGACCCTAACCCAGTGAATCACTTGTGCATGCACTTGCTTTCACATGTCCAAGTTTTTCCTACGAGAACCACACACTTGAGCACTGGCTAAATTAAATGGACTTTGCAGGACTGAACCCAGGACTAGGTTCGTTACTCCTCACTTTCTTTCAGGATAGAATTGTTGCAATGCTAACAATTCCAAGGCTGAATTTTTCCTGGTGCACTTTGATGAAGTTAGCAGGATAGGGAATGATTTCCACAATTATTTGATTTCCATCACAACTTTTCCTTCATGCTCTGCCTCACCTTGAACTAGCTGAACAGCTACATAATCTTTTCAAAATTTTTCTGCATCAAAAATAATTGAAAGATAATAAGACTATGAGACACAACAAGCTTTTTTCTGCCAACTGATTTGCCGATAATTTTGCATATACAAACAAGGGATGCAGTTTTAAGGAAGTAAAAGTCATCATGACCTTGATACCTCCCCCTGCACTGCAGAATTTTAAATAACTTGGATATTTCAGCACAGTCCCTGAGGTTTTGTTTTTGGCCGGACATGACAGACACCATCGCAAATGCCAAGCATGTAGTAGATTTTATTAAGCATAACTTTGGTTCTAAGTGTTCCACCCTCATTTTCGTAATACCTTTAGTTAAAAACAATTATACAAGAGCAAATACAAAAAATATTAAATTATGAAAACAAATCCATTAAGGCTCCCTTTTTATATTTATATATATTTATATATGTACACTCAAACAAGTGCAGATATTAACAGAAGGTTAAAGCCACAAAAATGCTAAAAAATTTACTACTATACTATCAAAAGCAAGAGTTTTAAAAAAGTACAAAGTGGTAAGTGAGCTATTTTCAAATCACTGAAGTATTTGCCAGATTGCTTCAAAACTCATATAGCTAAAGGGCAGATCAGGAATTGCTTACGCTCACTGGCAAGCAGTTTCTTACTTGCGTAGCCGCACAGGACACTTGTGGTGTGACTAGCTGACCACCCATTCAAGGGTTGCCCATTCTAGCCCAATCCTGACTTTAAAGACAAGCTTTTGCCTGTCCAATTGACAAGAAGGTGGCTGGGATTCCTAGACTAAAGGATCAGCAGGATTCAAAGATGTTCTAACACACACGTTGATGTTCTGTTCACACAGAGAATTAATTCCAACTGAAAACAAAAACCTACTTCACGCTGTATGTACAAGGGAGTTTTCTGGCCTCCTGTGTTTCAGAAAGAGAAACTCTACCCTGAATCACAAGCTAACACGGAGAGAAAGCAGAATGCCTTCAGCCTTGAGGCACCCAATCCAACACACTCACTGAAGCCAAAGAGAGGTCCTTGTCCCGGCCGACTCTGGTGCCATTTGGATTGCACCAACTTCATTTCACTGCACATGCACGGTAGGATTGCCATGTTCACCAAGGGAAAATGGCTGAGAAGCAATGGTCTGCTCCAGCCAGAGAAGGGTTTCCCCACCAACTTCTAGATTCTTCCATACTGAGCAGAAGGTTAATTGTGAAGTGGAAACCAAGAGGCATGAAGTTTGGTAGGCTGAGAGCAGCTAAGATAAAACATGAGCATGGCAGGGAAGGCTCATATATAGTGCTGTCTCAACAACATGAAACAAACCCAATCAGTGCAAGCGTTTGAATAATGCGCTGCCAGAAAGGAAGATCCCCTCCTTCCAGGAGAAGGGAAGGAAGAAGGGAAGAACATGCAACAGCCAGGGCGTTCCTTTGTTGAGTAAATACATGGAAGAGTCTTACATTTTGCCTTTGTCTTTTATATGTCCATAATCTGAATGGTCTGGTAGACCATTTTCACTTTTAATCTTCTAGACATGAGTCACACTGCAACTCTAAATCAACGGCAATACACTTACCACAATTCAATTTACTCTCAATCTGATTATGTCCTGATAAAAAATGCCTGGATCTTGACAAATTGAAGCCTGTATCTAGGAAACATTTCTAATTGTGAGCATTTTGTTCCAAGTGCTATGCTGAAATTCTATTTTAAATGTTCAATACTTACAGGAAAGGCAAAAGGAACTAAAAAACAAAGCAACAAACCCTCCACCACCTTTACAATACAAACACGCCACTCTTGATATTAATAAAAAATGTTCTCAAACAGTTATGTCCCATGTAATTACAAAGTAGAAATTATTTTGTTAGTATCCTAAGGCAAAGACTAGGATTAGATCCTCAGCTGATATGGGTGAACACAGCTTCAGTGAGAGCTATGACTGTGCCAATCAAGCAAGATAAGGATTTATCCCCAGATTCAGAAGATATCTGTACCCATTTGCACCAGGTAAGAATCCAGTTCTATAATCCTACATGATAATCTGTTCCCTCCTCCTCATTCCAGGCTTTTCTGGATAACTAGTAGTCATAAGCATGAAGGATCAGATTCTGCCATCCCTGTGCAAGCTGAGCAAAATGTTTTATTTAATGGCAAGTCACAGGGGCAACTTGTGGAAAGGCAGAAGGTGACGTAATTGGACCCTAAGACTCAGTGGTAACACACACCTTTCTTGAGGCCAAAGGAAGGATGGGATAAAATGAATTTCATTTTATGCCTCACTTTAGGGAAAAAAAATCCATTTCAGTAGATTCCAATGATCAGTTTGGTCTGGCTTAAACACTGCTCTGTTGCAGGAAGTGCAACAAGTTCCTGCAAGCAAAGAGAGGGAACTGATGGCAGATCAGATTCCTGATTTCAGTTCCAGCAAATGAGTTTAAACACTACCATATAATGTATTAACACTGTACTTAATTAACATCATGTCCTTGGCGGAGAAAGGCCACAACAGCAAAGTAAGCAGGATCTCAAAACACAAAAAGTAGAAGTCAGGTCATTTTGTACTGAGAGGTAAATTCACATGTATCACTGCACAGGCTTGTACAAAAGGGTATAAGTTTAGAGACAGAGATAAATTAGCCTCTGGATTCTTCCTGGTGAGAGGTTAATCAGATTCCTGCTCTTTCACAGCCCAAATTCTACATGCCAAACAGGGAGAAATGGGCTTTAAGGCTGCTTAACTTTTCACTGCTGGTGAATTTTAAGCATTCTCATCTTGCCCACACCTGCCTATCCCAGCGGGGATGGGCAGTAGTGATCAACATACCTTGTATCTTCCCAGATTTCATAAAAATTCCAATTAAACACAAATTATTGTGGGATCTACACAGGCGGTAGGTCTAGATGGAGGAAATCTACCTGCACAGCAAAGCTTCGTAAGATATCACAGGAAGATTTTTGTTCTGTTTTAAAGCAAAATACAATCTGTGTATCTCCACTAAACTAGGATCACAAGAGATAAAGCAGTGCAATACTGAAGGAGTTTCTCTAGTATCCCTGGTTCAAATCTCTGAGTAAGCACGTCAGACTGGTCCATGACACTGAACTGACAGACTCCTTATCCACTCATCTCAGGACTGCATTTGGCAAGTCGATCTGTTTATGGTACTGTCTTTTTTAATCCACACATCCCAGGAATTAAAAATCTCATCTTCAGTAAGTGTCAGCTGGATGCTGTTATTTTCCCCTCTTGGGGGGCAAATCTGAGACAACCTGCAAAAGCCTCTCTCTGCAGGAAAGCTGGAAGTCTTAGCAGGCGCTGGCTCTAGGAGTCTGGCGCTTCTGTGGCTTCCTGGACCGTCCTCCTCAAGTTGCCCTTGACTTTGACAAACTCAGGCGCATTTTCCTGCTCTTCCTGTATCTTCTGTTGCTCCAGCTCCAGCTTAAAAAGGATTCACATGTAAAAAAAAAAAAAAATAATTATATGTATATAAAAAAACCAGATCATCGCAATACAAGACAAACACCTAAAGGTTTCAATAACTGGCCATGCAAAACTCTTCAAACTGTTTCCTTTCTTTCTCTCATGGAAAAGATAAAGCTGCATTTCTTTGGAAGCATCTGTTCTCATAAACAATCAACCTTTTCAAATCCTTGGCTCTGGTTCATTCCAGATGTCCACCTTTGCCAGATGGACAAAAACTCTGCAACCCCGGCATGAGAACAAGATGAAGCATTTTTTAAGAGATTCTTGATCTTCATCGAAAAAACAATAATAATTCCCTCCTCTGGCTTTTACAACAGGACAAAGACAAATCCGCCTTGTGGGTGAACACATGCAAACAGCCACTACTGAGCATGCTGGTAGAATTTATTGCTGAGTGTCTAGGTATGTTTTTCTCTACCTAACTTGAACCTTTTTTGGTGTATCTGTTTTGTCTACCACAAAAAGCAATTAAAAAAATTAAAATCCTCCTTAGCCCTTAGTTGTTCATTTCTGAGAGCCTATTCACTAACATTTTTAACCCAGTTGGAGCTGCTGCCCATGCAGACACTCAATTACCATGTGATGTTAGACACTCTGCATTATGAGGCAAGGCTATACAGTGTCCATACAGAACATGGCTTACACATCGCACAGAATACGGATTGCTTAGCAATCCTCAGTGAAGGCAGATAAGTCAGCAGAAAGGAAGAAACAACCCTTTAGAAAACTAACAAAAGCTCCTGAAAGGAGCTGTTTTTTTTAATAGACCAAGGCCTCCCTGATTAATGGGGACAACATACTGCTCACTTAAATAATCTCTCCTTTGTCTCTGTCCCCCCGCTGGCAAGGGACATGCCTTGTTGCCATAAATCATGACAATGTTCCTCTATGAGTCGTGTTGTCAATTAATGCCATTCTTATGATGTTTTCAAAGTCACAACATTGTTTGCAATGGGCAGTCTTTTCCTCTTATAACAGAATTTTTTATTCTACATACGTCCTTGGAAGGCTCAGTTTCAAACAAAATCTTCCCACAATCCAAACCATTTGAAGCTGGGCTCTTAAGATCAGAAAGGAAAAGTGACAGGATGATACACTTAAAAATACAATAGCTTACTCCCTCAAAAAATATTTCTAAGCCAAATTAAAAAAAACCACAAAAGCTAAAACAGAATCCCCAAAGCCTAACTAATGATTGAATCACACTTCATTTTCAATGAAGTAATTATTTGGCTTAATTGATTTCCATTCAGAAAAACAGGAGTTACCTTTTAAAGCATTTATTTAAAAATAAATGTAACGCTTGATGCACAGTGACTTGTTTTGACGAGGTGTTTCACTGTAGAGATACTTCCTCACAGGTACAGGAAGTGTGTTAAGAGGCACTGACACGTTTGGTTGGCCCTGCGCCTAGCAGTAAGGTTCACCACAATGAACTTCAGTTCCACATCATCCTCGTACTCGGGGCCTGAGGACCTTTTCCTTCATTTGAAAATTTCAATGGGCTCACACATTTTAAAGTTATGAAAGATCTTTTTAAAGTCATCTAATTTCTTACATAACCCAGGAGAAAGAATCAATTGATTATTTTTTTTTATTCATTAAGTATCTACAAGTTTTGACTCACTATAACCTAACAGCTATTCTTAGTGGATCATCTCTTAATAGTTAAGACTACAAAAGTTGACTAATTCATCACAGTTTCCATGGTTAAACACGTTTAGTGCTCCACACACATTCCTGTCATCTGGTGCAGGATTCATTTGGCCAAAGGCAGGCACTATATGCAGTTCCTATATAGTAAGCGACAACAAATAGGTAACTGTCAAGTGTGGTTTGACTCATCCTAAAAAAGATATCTGCATTTGATCAGAGGAACTGTGCCAAAATTCAGCTGCTGCTTCTTTCCTGTCTGCAAAGGGAGCCTCGGGTGAATAGCTCAGATGTAGATGTGCAAAGGTAGTGTTATCCCCACCTCACCTGCTCCAGTTTCTGCTGCCGTTTCAGTAGCTCTATTTCCAGATCTGATTTCTTCTTTTGTGCTTCCTCTTCTTTTTGTTGTTTAATAACTTGATCTCGTTTCCTTTTCTCCATCACCTTCTGTAGCTCAGGTTTGTTTTGAGGTGCAAGACCCCTTCAAATTAAATGGGGGGGGGGGGGGGGGGGACACGACACGACAACACAAGGGGGAGCAGGACAGGGAAGAAAGAGATCAGTTTTAATTAGCAGAAATTGACACAGAATTGTAGACAGATTTTCTAAAATCAAGTAGTTGCCTATTTAGATACATTGGAACAGAAATAATTCATTACAAGGAAAAAAAATGCAGACATTTGCCTGGTTTGTAAGCAAAAACCTGAACTAGAATTTAAGCTCTATTATTACTGAGGATAATAAACTTCCCTTTAATGTGCATGCTCGTATTTCTCCTGTATAATTCACTGTTTTGACTTCCACCTTTACTCTTCCCTCTATTCTCTCAATTCCAGAAGAGCGGATTTAAAAAAACATCACAAACAAAGACTCTAGCAGAGCTAGAAACAAATTTTGGACAAAGACTCTTCCCTTGCTGGCCGGTAACTTGGACAGATTGTGTTCAAACACTCCTATGCAGGGTATTATGCCCATAGAAGCTTGCATGGACAGACCTAAAAGCGGTCTCTTTCTGGATTTTGTCACACTCCTCCTGGAAATCATGCGTTCTTGTCCTTCCTTGAGGATATGAGAGCTTTTCCCATGCCTGGCTGCAAAACTATTTCCAGTGAGAGGTCCCAGGTGTTACTCAAAATCACAAAGAGGCTAAGACAACAAAAATCAGGAATAAAAAAGTTGCAGTCACCTTGGAATGCAGGGAAAGGGAGGATTCTCCCTCTCACAAGACTTTAGGCGTTACACCAACAGAATGTTTCGAGTCTGTTCAGCACAAACTGCTTTCCAAGCCAACCACTCTAAAATGAGAAAGCTTCTCTCTGGGAAGATGCATGGCTCTATACAGGCGCACACACACAGATACACACTCACTCCTACTTAGTTTTGTGACTTCAGCTATTTCTTTTATCTCTGTTATGCTATGATGTTTTCAAAATTTGTTGTAAGATTCAAAGCTCTCCCTGTTACTCAGATATTAGCATCACTTAAGTCAGAGCAGAAAGATCTGAAATTTGCCTTTGTTAGTGTCACCTTCCCTGGGAAGACTACTACATGAAAACATCTGGCACTAAGTTTAACATCAGCTGGTTTTTTATTTCAACTTTAAGAAATTCAATAATCTGAATAAGCTTCCAGAAAGCCTATCTTTACCCTTCCCTACTTGCTACCTATCTGATTGCCTACTTCTTCCGTAATACGCATATCTGATAGCATGTCCAATAATACATTAAAATGCCATTTTACGGTGACATCTATGAATGACTTCATGTATTATGCAACACACTATCCCTGTACATACCCTGACAGCAAAATCAAATATTTAGCAACGCCAAATGCTGTTCCCTATTTCTCATAATAGATCTCATGGCCTGAATGCCACAGAAGCTACAAGACTGTGTTCGTATTTTATGTTTCATGTTATTTTAATTACATTTTAACACATAAAGATTAAGTGAGGCAGAGAAAAGCTGGAGTGATTTTTTTATTACTACTACCACTACTGGATCTAATGAAGAGGGGCTGGTAGTCAGACCTGTAACAGAACCACTGTAATGTCAATCCTATTTCCACTCTTATATGCAAAAAGGAAAAGCAACAAATAGACAACTGCTGGATTAACTGGAAGTCTTGTATCACCTCTTAGTGATTGTTCTTGTTAAATAAAAAAATCCTAAAGCTTTGATCTAGAGTAAGCAAAGCATGCTATAACACAAGTTAGAGCTGATAGGGTTAAAACCTCTGGAAGGGACAGGATTAATACCCTGCAGAGCTGAGGTTTACCCCTAAATAAGTAAAAATGGTTTAAGGTAAGTGACCAGTGCCTTGAGGTACCACTACCTGGATCTTTGTTTGCCCAAAACAACTACCATTTCTCCAAGTAAACAACTACATCAGTGCAAGAACCTACAGATGCTGCTCACAGTAGACATGGAGAGGGATTGAACCAGCACTGGCTAACACCTTCTAAGATCCAGAAATGGCTGTTCAGAGCTGACTGGTCAAAAAGTGAAGCTGTTGGTGCCTACACTAAGTCTTCACAATAAAATAAGGTGTGTGTTAAGCTGACTTCTATAAGAGCAGTCCTCCATACATATGACAGTTTTCCATAACAAAATAGAACACAAGCCTAATATTTACATTACTGAAAAGCCTTATATCAGAGCTAGCAAAGTGACACAAAGCACAGAAAAATAACCCTCTTCTCAAAAATACCAGTTTTTCTGCTGGTAAAAACTCTCCAAGTATTTCATTTCTGCACCAATAAATAAGAATTTAAAATTTACAGCTGCAGCTAATCAAAATCACTGGA
This sequence comes from Falco rusticolus, assembly GCF_015220075.1. Lineage (NCBI taxonomy): Eukaryota > Metazoa > Chordata > Aves > Falconiformes > Falconidae > Falco > Falco rusticolus. The sequence goes on along the minus strand of NC_051191.1, from coordinate 22,780,785 downwards.
AGAGAAGAGTGGGTACTGAGGGCTGCAGAACTCCTCTGTGTAATAGGATATTCTACTAGAAGAAAAGAACATACTATTTAAAAGTTCTTTATGCTTTCATAAACTTAAAAGAAAAAAAAAAAAAAAGCCTTAATTTACTGCAGCCTCCACATCCTTTAGAATAAGATCCTAAGTTGGGAAACTTCATCTATCTTTCTTTTAATGACTATACACTTCCTCTGACTTTGATGTTTAATCCCATTAACGAAAAATAGGACAAACACCTATTTAGGCCAGTTTCTTCCAATTCAGTTGGCATTCTGTAAAACATTTCTACTTCTTCACTAAAGAAATGCCGTATTGTGCATGCAATTCATTTAGCATTAAGTACCTAAGCATAGCATTTGTAAGGATTTTGCTAACACACATAAAAAAGACCCCCTCCCCCCTCAAAATACTACCCTGCCAGGGTGGGGGTGGGAAGGGTGGGAAAAGAGAGGAACTTTCTTAATGTGACTCCTCCTGCCAAACAGACAAATCCAGTTGTGCTGGAGTAGTCAGAGCAATAGTTTCCTCCTCTCCTTTATCAAGGTCCTTGGTCTCAGAAAGTCTGAATGGCTGCTACCAGCAACTTTATTCTCAAATGCACTCCGAAATACTGCTCTTCCTCTTGTGTTTTGTGGATGCCCACATCTTTGTCTTTGGGAAGTCGATTTTGGGTGGCTTCAACACACCAAATCACTAATTTATATCATAGTTACTGTCTGTTTAAAGGGAGAAGCATTCACAGGCTTGGTGGCTCTTTCTCCACTGTGTGATCTGGTGGTTATTTTCTTAATATGATCTCTAAATAAGTCCTCCCTTGCTGAAGAGATTTCATAACAGAACTTCAGCTATTTCTGGGCCAACTGCTTGTATCTCTGAAGTTCATGATACAAAGTTCCGGTTATTTACATCTTTAAAAGCAATATATAGAGTAACAGCTGTGCATCCCATCCCAGAATGGAGGAAGCAGCATTTGCATAACATACAAAGAGACACTTGTGCAGCAGCAGAGCAGACATCAGACTATCACACTGCATTGCAAAAAAGATCAAGTAAGTAAAGAACTGTTTCACATGAAATAAAATATATGATTTCTTTGATTTAAAAGTGTCTCATAAACTCAGTGCACTGGCAACAGTGAAAACCCACTGATTTTATGGTCCTGCTGGTAATAGTAAAAATTTTTCAAATACTTGATTAAGTTCAGAGTTCAAGAGAAACTACAGTGCCAGGTAACCAATATGAAATGTGACAAGGGAGAACTGAACTGCTTCCTCTTGAAACTGACCCTTTGCGAGTATTCACAAAAACAAAATGAGAAGCCTTTTTCAGGAAGTTTTTGCAGAGCAACTGAAATTCAAATAGAAATAAATGCCACAGTTAAGAATCAGTCTTTTCATCTACAAGCTCTGAATCAACACAAAGTATCTACAGGGTTTTGGATAAAATGTCATTTTGATGAAACTAAAACTCAAGCTGTGTGTTTGGGGTGGGAGGGTGGCACAAGCGATTTTTAGACTTACCTTTTCTGATTCATAAGCAGCTCTCTATGGAGATCTTGATGATTCCGGGATGACTTCACAGGATTAATTAATTTCTGAGGTCTAATTAATTCAGGATTGTCATCATCTATGTAGTCTGGTTCAGCCATAATCTTTCTTGGAATAGGATATGGATCTTTGGGTTCAGTGTCTTTGTTCACAGTATCTGTAAAACAGTCCAAAAACTGCCATAAATCTACATTGAAAGACCTGTTAAATATGTATTAAAACATAAAGGCAGCATATTACGTTGGTAACAGTTATGCTTTTCCTAGATTAATTTTGTCTGTAGCAAACAAAGGCTCACAGAGCAAACAGACATAGCATCTTTTTAAATAGAGGGCAATTTCACAACAACATCATCTCCAACTGTCTTCCCCTATGGACTTGGAGACACAGATTCCCCTGTTTTAAGAACAACTAGACAAATAATTTAGGTTAAGTGCATGAAGAACCCTACTGATTTTAATGAGCTTACTCAGATGAAGCATTTTTAGATCAGCAATACTGAGACCCTAAAGATATTTTAAATACTGACTATATTAAATAGGATGAAAGTGCACCAAACCCACACCGATTTCTCATTTTCTGCCATCAGTATCATGTCAGCTATGGGGAAAATGCCTTCTGTGGATAAGCCCTGTACTGTACCAAGCAAAAGCTTCCATGTGGAAATCGCCAGATCTGCAGCTGCTGGGATGAGGGTCAGATTTCTGAGCGGAAAGGTAGAGGAGAAACACTTGGGTATGGTTGTTTCTTAAACTCCATGTTTCACCCAGTGAAAATCCACAGAAATCCACTGATCTGAAGGCAATGAAGTCTTGATGACTTGTATCATCTGGAAATGTGGCGTTTTCCTATCCTGCTATAGAAAACTTACCTATACACCAAATGACAACACTTTTAATCAACAGCTGACAAGTAAACTATAGTTTTCAACTAATTTATATGTGACTATTCATACCCCTTTCCATTAAAAAGCCTCAGTCACAAAGAGTTCAGCATCCAAAACAAAGCACATTCAGAGCAATTCTGCCTCCATTCGCTGTTGTGAAAACCTGCACACAGAATCTGCAATTATCAATTTGATGAAACACTGGCCCCTCAAACAGACGTCCCCCAAAAAAAAATCTCACAGCATGTGGGTTTACACAGACAAATCAATGAGACGTGAAAGAAAAAGCGAGAGACTTCCATGAGCCTGACTGGCAGAACAGCTGAATGCTGCACACTGTATAGTACAGGGCTACGAGACAGAGAATCACTGGGATTTGCCACGTATTTTCCAGTAAAAGCTGAATATGTGCTTTAATTTAGATCCCATTGTTACCAGCTCTTCCCTCCCTCTCTTACTCCACAGGCTGTAAAACCTGTCTAAATTCAGTCTCAGTTTAATCCCTAAACTATTTTCTTTCATTAGGAATCACATTGTTGCTCAGATCTGATTCAAAATCTGCTTGATACAGTGGAGATTTCCATTAATCCTTCAGTACATTAATACTGCACAGTACCACCACTGCCCTGATTGGGCTGCATGTGCACTTACAGAGGAAGCAGCCAAATAACAGGACAAAGTTTTCCGCAGAGGCAGGGAAGCCACTCTGGATTTGAATGTGTCCAACGAACCCAGAATGGCCCTTTCAGCTTCTTTGTTTGAATGATGTGAATGTTGCTTTACTGGTGCTGCACCTCACACACAAAGTTTCTATGGAGCAAATCTGATGAGAAACAGATTACCAGTGTGAGCTGCTCTCAGGGCGGCCCCTGCAATAGTTTTTCAAGGCAAGTTTATATGTACTGGTTTTGAACCCTGTGGGGGTGCTAGTTATCACAAGGACCTCTGAAACTAATATAAAAATTGCCACAGTTCAAAACAGTGTAAGTATATTGCTGTACATGACATAAACCTCTTACTGACACTGACTGTGCAATAAAAATACTTCTCCCATCGCCCCTTCAGAGTCCTCCTTGCTTCAATCAAGCAACCAGCTATCACCACAGGTGCCAAATATACAGCATCATTGGAAAATTGAGGTCAGAAGAAACTTGGAAGATTTCTAATCCAACCTCCAGCTGAGAGCAGAAACAGCTATGAGATCAGACCGGGTTGCTCAGGACTTTACCCAGTAAGGTCCTGAAGTCCTCCAAGCCTGCACAGCCTCTGTGGGCAACCCTGCTCACCTACCTTTGTGGTGAAGTTTTTCCTTACACCCATATGAATCTCTTGTTTCAACTCATGCCCATTGCCCCTCACCCTCCAGCCATACACCACCGTGAAAAGCCTGGCTCCATCCTCTTGCCCAGGCACAGTGGGCTGCAGTTAGGTCCCCCCAACCCTGCCTCTGCCCTGGGCTGAGCCAGCCCCAGTCCCTCAGCTTCTGCCACAGCGCCTGTGCCCTGGCCCCCTGCCCATCTCCGTGGCCCTTTGCTGAACTTGTATCTCAAATCCCTCACTGTTTAATTGCATCCACATAAAAAACCTCCAAACCCTCAAAATCCTGAACCACTGCATACTTCTCAACACATACCACACAGCAACACGCCATTAATAAAAAGCGCGTGGAAGTCTATTCTCTTTACCATAGACAATGAATAAACTAGCTACAGTTCTTTATTTTTAAATAAGGACACAACGATTCATACTTCCCCAGTGTTCACATCAGGCTTATCACAACTAAAACAACTCATATGTTACACATCCAACCTCCACCCAGAATAAACCTGCTCTGTAAATACTTGGTTTTCTCTAGTCCTTTATCAGTTCCATCACATTGATGGGGTGGCAAGTCTTCTAGAAGGCATTTATCATTGACAGGTCCCTGTTAAAGTAAATCCAAAAATAACCTGCTGGTTCGTCAAGACATTTTCTATTTGCTTAGGTGAAGATGAAAAACACAGAATTACCCTACAACTGCCATAAACAATGTACTATTCTTTTAGCACAAGCTCCTGAAAAACAATTTCACTCAATGATTTCTCAGAAAGCTTGATGTAATATTTTGCAGCACACTGATTTGCTTTTAGCAAGCCCTTAAAATGAAGTCTATTTATTTTTCTTTCTTCTGTCCCATCTCTATTTTTAGAAACACGTATTCATAAAACTCAGAGGTCAGGAATCGTGGTTTCCTAATGTAACATGAACTCTACTAGCAGCAAACTTAAATAAATAAAATTCCCTTGGGAACTGAAGACGCTTTCCACGTGTGATTAAGCTGCAAATGATTCCAGCTAGGATTTCCAAACAGAGCCAGGGAAACAGGGCACCCAGTTCCCACTCAGCGAATCCTCTCACACTCTTTGCAAACTTCAGTCTGGCCAGTGGCCACCAACCCAGTCCTGCAGAGTCACAGTGTAATACTACATGCAAACAATACAATTAAGATAGTGTGATTTCTACCTGTACCCTTTCAAAGCAAACATTTACAAAAGCACGGGAAAGTTTTGCATAAAAAGGAAACTGAGGCACAAAGGATTCACCACATCAACGGCAGACGGGAACAGAGCAGGCAGTGTAGCCCCAGAGTTTCCTTCTGAGATGCAGGCTCACACCAATAAACCAGTCAAGCTTAATAACAGAATCCCTTAAAAGTCCTTAAACAAAGTTTAATCAATGTTCAAGCAATAACAATTAAAAAAATATTAATTCCACGAGTCTCTAGTGCTCATCACCATAAAAGTCACAACCCATAAAGCTGCTTTCAGATCATCACTAGGTGCAACAGTGGGACATGAATAATCCAGATAATCACTTAGCAGGAATATGCTGCCTTAAGAGCATCCAAGAGTCTTCTTTTAACCATCTGCTCCTACATGATCAATTCAGAATACACAATCTATTTCTGTGTTTCCCCATTACCTTTCTCCAAAACAAAGGAAAGAGATTTGGATTCAGAGGATGTTTTAGCTGAGCTTGGCTCAAGTTTAATACAGCCGCTGATTTGGCAGGTGCTTCCCCAGTGCATTTGCTGAATTAGCTGTTCCTGCACAAGCAGCACAAAAGCATTTATCTACCGTATCTCATCCTGCCTGAGTAAGACCTTGTCCATGGCTTCTTATGCACACGTGGATTTTCATCAAGAAAGAATAAATTGGGGATCCTGCATGGAAGAGGAATTTTAACTCTTCAAACAGAACTGCAAAGCAATTTCAATATCCCACTAGACAAAGAAAATGCCTCTGTATAAAAATAACTTGAAGTATTCCCGAGACAGAAGTTTAATGTTTTCAGATACAAAGATGCTCTTAGAGCAATCATGAAGTACCATGCCAGTACCTGTCTTGGAGAGCCAAGACCAAGTGGTCACATACTTGCAATTCTTTGATTTATTTTCCTTAGAGTGCAACTAAATTCAGGGAGAATGGAAGAGACCCTTTGAGTAGATCATTCTGGATAGATACAACTAAACTGAGGCATGCCAGAAGCATGCAAGTTACATTTGGGGGAACATATCCAAGAGACACGTTTGCTTCCAATGTTACTTATGTATTATTCTATCTATAGAAGGGTTTTTTTCAGCAGAAGTCCCTTAATGGTAGTAACACTGGAAACACACACAAATAGAGCTACAGCCAGCCACTAGTGTTTTTAACAGATTCAAAGTAGATCTCCTTAACACCACCAGGTTACGGATTCAGCAGCTGCCAGAGCTTTTTCTACAACAGGGCTCCCATGGCATCAGCAAGAGGGGGAAGTTCATGCCAGAAAACCCCTCGTGTTTATATATAGCATTTAGGGAACTGCATTTATTTTCTATCTGGTATTCCTCATACCAGAAATCACTCTCTACATATGGAATCTGAATGTAAAAATTCCTGTGAGGCATCATATATTTATATTGTTGTACATATATATGGCATTTTCACCTTTCAAATTATTCCTGCAGTAATTTCCAGCTGTGAAAGCAGAGGTAGAGTTGAGGCCCCTTAAAAAGCAGACAAATAAATGCCTAAAAATACCAATGAATGTCAAAATAATAGACTAGTCCAGGATCCAAATGCTACATTAAGGCTAGATTCACATTATGTCCTTTTTGCCTTAATAAATTTTTGAATTAATATCTTCCACAGAAGCATGAGCTCCAACACTGAATGCTTCCTGGAGAAGATTTTATTTGCAAAAAAGCTTCAACATCTGTTCTGAGCTTTGTTGTAAACCATCAAATGCTATTTTTTAAGACTTACATTTTTAGCTCTTTAAACTACCACATAGACTTGTGGTTTGTTACAAGTAACCCAAAGGCATTCTTGCAGAAGAAATACGGTTTTACTCTCCCGCTTCTGATTTTGAGAGGAATTGGAATAAAAATTCTTCAGCCTGTCTCTGCTCAGATGTTACATGACCAGCACCACCTCGCATCGGCCAGCTTGGGTGGAAAGCAAAAGAGCTACTTAAATGCAGTGTGCTTTCCAGGCACCATCTCAGCACTGCCTGCACATGAAGGCTCACCACTGCTATCATTTTTATCTACATGCTTTCAGTGCACTGAGGCACTTGACTAGAGAGATTAGTTTGATTAATCCTTGATTACAGATATCATTAATAACTTCCCACAGTTTACCCTTTAATTCAAAGTAAGAGCTGCTGAAAACTGAATACAAAACTCTTTCCAGCCAAGATGCTCAAGCCAGCCACCATCCAAGGAGTCTGGCTCTTATTCACACATCCTTCAGGGCTGAAAGGGCTGATGGGGTTTGGATCATGGCAAAACACAGCCTATCTGCAGAAGAAGAGGGAAGGACCAGAGAAGTCCTTGTGGCTGCAATTCCTCTCAGCCCCTCACGCTTTGTTCAAAAAGGTTGCACTTCCCAGCTACAAGAGTTTTGCTTCTAGATCAGAAGAATGTCTTCACCTACCTCAAACATGTTTAGGGCAGCATGTACCTACTGTACTATAGGGATCAGTCATCAAATATCACCCTGATACCAGATTACTTACTACACTACTACTCTTCAAACAAAATGAAGACTTTTAAACCCTTTGGCAAGCATCTGGCTTTCATTTATGGCTCCAGCCTTGCAGGTTTTTTCATCCCTGTGTACCCCAGCTCATGCACATGAAAGAGAAGAGCATCTTAAGAACCACCACAAGCTTCTGAAGGCCCATCTCGTTGCTTCCTGTCATGCACATCAAAATCTTCAGATCCCAGCAGACAAAATTAAGTAGGAAGACTGAAAAAGTTCTGTCCATACTATGCCAGGACAGTTTAACTCACAGCACCTGCCTTACACTGGGTATCATCAGTTAATGGCTTCATTAGTTCCATGGCTGCCAACAAGACTGACAGACCACGTAGACTTCTCTCAGGAACCACTCACTTATCAGGGCAATCCAAAGCAATCTCAGTGACGTCAAGGATATGGAAAGATGCAGAGCTTGCTGGCTACCAAAGCTGTTCCTATGGTCACTTCAGAGGATATTAAAATGAACCAAACTGCTGCAAATCTCAAGGAAATCCAGTTAATGCTCATTGTCTTCCCTTAAGTACTGCTAAGAGTGTAATGTCAACAAAGCACACATAAAACATGCAGTAGATGAGAAAACAGAAGAAAGAGGGTCATTTTAAAGATGTTTGCATTGGCACTGACACCTAAAGGGAGACAGAGTGCAAAATTTGGGGCAGTGCTCCACACTGTTACAGTTCTAGCAAATGCGAAGAGCTGCTTATGGCTCTCGTTCAACCTAGCCACCACCAGGCAGTTTCTGTTCCTGTGCTTTGAAGTTCAGTCAAGTCTTGGGTGCTAAGGGAAGAGCCTAGATCCCCCCCAGAGGCTGAAGGCTAAAGAGCAATGCTGGTAAGGACAGTCTACTTGGAAAAGAGATGCAGAAAGACACAAATGGCTGTAAGAATAGCCTCACCTTCCATTAAAATCACCAGGCCCACTGAACAGGAATTTGTATTAATCCAAAAGAAATGTCCCTCAGGCTGCAAGATCTGTGATGAAACTCTCTGCCACCAGCTCTGAAACCAGATGGAAGTACCAGCTCTAAATAGTTGCATTTCTTTTTTCTTTGCTCAGTTAAAATTCTGAAGAGGTATCAATGCTGTTTAATTAGAGGTAGAAGATGAGAGAAAGCAAGTGCCTCTCCCCTCCTATTGCAACAGGAGGTCTCCAAGCAAGGCGGGCTGTAAGGGCACTGGGAGAGGAGATGGAGACCTTCGTTCATCACCCCAGGCAGATACTAGATCCCCTTTTTGCCAGACATGGGCAAAACACGGATATAGACTTTCCCTGCAAGAAACTACTTAGTATCTAATTTTTAATACAGGCAGTGGGAAAGACAGAAAGGCACAGGATGAAGACTAGTGCACTGTGAACAGTGCCCATCTTCCCTAAATCCCAGTCTGTCCTTAATGCACTGTAACATCACGGTTCCATCTGAGACCAACAGCAAATAAAGCAGACTATGCATCTTACATCACTTCTCTTCCCAAGAAGTCCTGCATGTTTATTAAGGCCTTTATATTCTCCATATTCATTTTGCTCAGGTTCCTGTGATTACTGAAATCCCTAGACAGAGTTGTGGATGCGGAAAGCCATTCTGATGGCAATATGACCCAGTGTTTTGGACACCTCTCATCAAAAAGACCCTTAGTAACTATATTGCTTTCTTCCTGCAAAACAGCAGCATGTCGTGCACATGACCTCCCCTCCATCTCATCTAATGCCATTTGTTTTAAAGGAATAAATCACGACTAGCAAAGGCATGCAACTGAATATGCATCTGGCTTTCACCAACACACTATGCAGGCAATTATTACACCACAGTAAACATGACTTTCAGGAGAAGATCACTGAAATTATCCCTCTTTGGAAATGTACTCCACAGCACAGTTTGCAACTAGATTAATCCCAGAGGGTAACTAGCCATTTATTTACACATGGGTCAACAATGATCCATATGTGATTCTGAAATTATGCATTACTGGAAGAGATTTTAAGATGAGAAAAGCAAATAAGATCAAGTTATACTCCCTGCAGCTACAGTGCACCACCATCAGTGTTCTAGACCAGTCAATTTGGACCACTAAATTAAAAATCAGGGCAGGTTTGGTGTAATCAAATTTAACTACATTAAAATATGGTGGGTGTTACAAAAACTGAGCCTTGATTCAAAATCACAAGTCCAAAGAGTCAGAGAACAGTTTCTTCAGGGCTTCACTGTTGCAAATGTTAAGACCTATCAAACAGTGTCACCCAGTGGTAAAGGACTTCATGCAGACAGGAACAGAGCAGAGAAAGTCAGGGGGGAGAAGGGGGAAGACTGACCAAAATCCATGTTTATATACAAAACCACTAAACTTAAAAGCAAACAGACTAAATCCCACACCACATTTTAGCAGAAAATCTTACTTATAAGTTATTCCATTTCTGGAAACATCAGCATTAGAGGACAGTGATTCTTCAAATTTAAAAGTTTTAACACTGAAGAGGTATTTCTGAGGGAGAGGGGGGAAATCCAGAGCAGCCAGCAGCTTTATTGATTGAGAGAGTGGAAAAATGTCAAACATCTGACTTGAGATGCTTAAAAGGAGACTGGTGAATCTTGAATGCTCTTAAAATACAATCTACAAGACTTCAGCAAGATTCTTCCAGGGAAAAGAGAAACACGGAGGTGGTGGTTGTTTCTGCACTTGTTCTGCATTTTCTTCACAAGATCTAACAAGCAAAACAAGTGAGTAACGTGTGTCCCAGTTAGGCCAAGCAACATCCAAGAACAAAAGAGCGTAGCTCATACTCCTGAAACAGAAATCCTGTTCTAGATGCTATGATGATGACAGATGACAATGATGGAGCATCCTAGCAAATATTCAACCAGGCAGAATCTATGCCAGATTTACGCCAAAAAGTTATAAAATGACCTTTGATAGATGTGACAACATTTTGGGGCAAGAGAAGAGGCAAGTTACTTGGCAACCATGTAAATATGATTGGCACAGCAAACAGTTTTCTTGTTTATAAATAAAATAGGAAGTTAAGGAGCAAATGGAAGAGCAGTATCTATGAGCTGGAGAACATGCCTATTGAGCTATTTCTAAGAGCTCTGTTCATCTGAGTTTTAAAAAGTGAAGATTAAGACCAAACTGATTATCCTATAAGCAACAAGTCTGACAATGAACTTAGAAATTTCAGCGACTGGAGACTGAGGCTAGAAAACAAGTTCCTAAAATAAGATATACGCTTTTATATTGAGGGGAGTAAAACACTAGATTTAGTAAAAGATTTGTATTCCATTGCACAGAGAGACCAAATCACAGGATTATAATTATCCCTTCTTGTTTTACAAATGTATAAATCTATGAATGCAATTAGTAAGTGTTTGCAAGGGGGTCAGAAGATGAAAATCCCTGCATTAATCAGGTTGTTATGCATTCAGTGGCTACAGCAGGAAAAATGAGACCAAGCGAGCTAAGCATTTCACATGCTGCCTAAGTTACACCAGCACTGTAAACCCCCGAGTCTTGTCAGTCAGTGAGCAGTGGGGCTGGTGAACCTCCAGATTTTGTTTCATGCCACATGCTGTTCCTTAGGGCACACCAGCATCCTGCCCAGCATCCTGCCTGGAGTTACAACACAGCACGATCTGCTGAGCTGTCACGTCTCCCCTCCCCTCTGGGTGTTTCTACAACTTAAAAGGAATTCTACCACCCATAAAAGAAGCCTGTTTTCAACAAATTTAAGAACACCAACATAATGAAAAACACACAGTCCACTGCAGCTTGCCAGCTTCCTAAATATATTCATAGGTAGTTATGCAAAAGTTAAGTACTTCTTCAGACCGGGCAGATATGTATCAATTACCCGCCAACTCAACAACGCAAATTCCCTTCATTTTCTAGGAAGAAATCCCTTTCCTAGGAAGGAAGGAGAAGAAAAAACAAAAATAAGGGGGGATGACAGAAAAGAAAAGACAGAATTTGCTTTCATAAAGATTGCTCCTTTTTTTCCTCTCTTTGGTGGCATACAGCGCAGAGCAAGCATCCAGCCTCTGTTCTGATTTCTTAACATAAGGAGTATCTTTTCTTAGAAACAGAGAAAAGGAAACAAAAAGATTTTTCTTAAACCTATTCCTACGCCAAACTAACACACTCCCAGCGTACTCACAGGAAAAAAATAAAACCTTCACCTCAAGGAGTTAGTCTTGGCTCAGGCAACTACATCCACATTCCAGCCTGCACTGTGTCCACAAAGAGACACCCTTCCTTGCCCAGACCTGTTTTATCCACCCAACACTGGCAGAGATGTTATTTTAGGTATGTGGCTCCTCACTGCAACTCAGTCGAAAGTGCCACCACTACAAAGGCAAGGAAGAAAGACCTGAAGGAAAAAGGCAAAAATAAGGTCACCAGTGATGACCTGATCATCCAAAAGTGGAGCAAGAAATTAATGAGAAGGGCTGCTCCACTCCCTTCTCTACTCATGACCTTACCAAAGGCATGGTACCCTAATGGGTTTAAAAGGAACAAGTGGGTGTAAGAATGCATGTCAGTCAGAACAAGCCTCCTGGAAATGTATGTTACAGGAAGCAGGGCATAAACCATATGGGTTTAGGACAGCCAAGCATGATACATATAAAGCTATTAAACCGCAACAGTGATCAACAGGAGACCTGCAAAGAACATGACATGCCACAGGCCATTTAGTGGAACATCATCTTCTCCCTGTTTGATGGAAGAAACGACAGTTCTGAAAAACAAGAATTTATAGAAAACATAAATTGAAAAAAATGTTGACACTGGGTCACATCTGTCAAAGCTAGTGACTTTTTACATGCTCTTTATTATCAGCTACAACCAGCAGCTTCTACTGCAACCTCATAAATCAGGAAGCTCTGACGCCAGGGCAGGGGCTAAGTATCAGTCAGTATGCTGGACATTCAAGGATAACACAGCTTGCCTTGCTCCTCAGACAGAAGGGTGTTGTTTTCTAAAGAAACATGCCTCCATCTGAAAAGTATTTTGATGTGTTGCTCACACAACTGAGTTGCCTTTTAGCCTCCCTGGAATGAAGAACCCAGAATATCAACACCTAAAACAAAAGCAGTCACATAGACTTAGCATGTACACAGAGGAGATTTTAGCTTATACCCTGGCAGAAGAAATTGTGTACAGTGACACAGGACTGTTTCTAGGATGTTTTCTGTCATCTTGTTTTGTTTTCTCAGAAAGGTTTCAAGAGGTTCAGGAAGGGAGAAACAGACCACCACTCCCTAATTCCTCCTGAAAGGAACTGCTCAACAAATTCCAAGTACTTAATGAAGAGAAATAAGAAACTAGAGGGATGACCCCAGTCTCTCCACAAAGGGATTGTTTGTTGAGCTTGTGAGCTGGTGACAGGGAAGGAATTTCCTTCAATTGTTACCTTTCTGCTTGACAGACCACCTGGAGGAAAGTCTCAGACTGTCCTTCCTCACCAGGGCTCATGAAGGGGGCCAGCCACACCACCAGAATCAGTAGGACCACTCAGCTCTGCTCCTCACACCTTGTTCCGGGGCTTTTGAGAGGACAGTTCACTTGCTTTATGTGCTACAGAAGTGGAACTGAACTGTTCTTGATCTGGAAGAACTCTTAAGTATGTAAGTTGAACATGCAAGTAAAAAACCTGAGTAGTCCTAAGAGGCACTACAGGGATCTCCATCAAATTGTTAAAACAAACCACCTGCATCCCAAAAAAGTCACACACTAGTTCACAATGGTCTCATAAAGGAAAATAAAACGTGCATATTCTTATATTTTCATGCTCAAAAATAAAGAAAAAACTTAAAGAAGCCAAAACCCAAAGGACTGCAAAATAAGACTCAAGTGAAGCCAAGAAAGAGGCTGAAAGTCTTTGTCGTAAGGTGCCTGCAGCTGAGGAACAAAAGCAGTATTAGGTCACAGCTTGGCTCTTGCTAGTCAAGATTCACAAAAGCAGCGTACAGAGCTTCCAGAGAAGTGAATGCTATTTGTCATTCACATATAGACAACCCGACTGCCAGGCCTCTGAAAGAGGGTGCTGTCAGCCTGAAGAGAAAAGGGTCTAAAAAAAGCCTTCTCACAGGCCTTGAAGCCCTCTTATTAACACCATTTCACAGGTGACTCGGCTTACTTTACAACAAGCAGGCTGAAAAGCTGTCCCCTAGCTCCGGTTTTAACAGCAGCAGCTTAATTAATACAATGAATACCTATTGATAGGCAATCATAACCGCCAATTGCCAGCTGCACCTCTTCACGCCTGAAGCCAGCCCTGCTTTTTGTTTCCCTGCTGAACAGACAACTTAGCACCTGCTAGGGTTGCAACCGAAGAGGGAAAGTTTCAGGCGCACAAACTTTATATGCCGACAACAAACTGCATGTTAAGGACTCCTTAAAAATGTCACCATGCAATGTCCCCAGCAGGATACCATCTTACTGTCCCAGATGTTTGTAGAATGAAGGAAGAGGAAGAAAACAATAGCAAGAGGGGTTTCTGAGGTCTTCCTGCTCTCCTTCAATAGCTAAATGGTCTATTAAAAAAAAAAAAAACAAACAGAAAAATTCTAATTAAAAACCCAACAAGCCTGTATGACCCCCCATGGTTTTAAAAAAGTATACCTCTGTTTTGCAACCAGAAGGTACTCCAACAAATGGCCACGGGTGAGTACCCAGCACTCCAGTGAACACATCGTGCCCTATCACATCCCAGCACACACTGCCTTTTGTATTTCCTATCACTAATTTAATTACTAGTTTTCTCCATGACTGCATAACCTACAAAAAAATTATGGATTTATTAGAAGGAGAGGAACTATCTTTGTGATCAAGGGTGAAAGGGGAACTGGTATTTGTGTAAGCATCTCATGCATTCTTGATTCCTCAGGTTGTGCGTCACTACAGAAAAGTGGTCTGCAAATGTGAGCACTATTTCTAAAAAATAAAAGGAGGTGGAAGCCCCTTTACTGTAAATTCTTGACCTGTTACTAGTTTTTCCACAACCCTTCGGAACATTTTTAACCCAAGTTGCTCAAGTTCCTACACACACCACAGCTTGTCCAGCATCTTACAACACAATCACTTTCTCAACCTGCTTGCTTAACAAGTGGTGGAGAATTCCAGATTGCCAAAGTAGAAAATTAACGTTGCTTCTTTTTTTTTAATTAGACAATCAAGTTTTACCACGATTCACTGAGGAATTATGTTTTAAAACTGAAAAAAATTACTGAGCAAGGGGAATTCATCAATAGATAAAGTGCGACCTGTTCATTACAATGGGCTTGGTCACAAGAGAGGCTCGCTCACTCAGCAGGAAAGCTGCCCCGTAATTACAGCGAGGAACCAAGTCGTGACAGAAGAGAGAGGCTCTATTCTCAACACTACCAAAAACTGGATTTGTGATGCTGAGCAAGTCGCTGAGGCTTAAATTAATCTGGAACAGGCTGTGGTTGTCAGCACAAGACAACATGTCGGATACCAAATGCTGAGAGCGCAAGACAGGCTTTTTTGGATGAGCAGATCAGTAAGAAACATCATAAATTATGACAATGCTATGCTTTGTTCTATTACAGGCAGTGTTTTGTCAAAAATTTTGGAGCCATTTCATGTAAAGCACTCATTTTAGGATGGAACAAATGCTTGTTTTAGAATCAAGAAGCTAAATCTAAATAGGTAATATGCTGAATGAATTTTAGAAAATTATGATGTTTAAAATAAGCTAAAAAGTTATGGATTAACAGATACACAGATGAAAAATCAGAAAAGATGTTACAATTAATAACACAGAGGCTGTGAACTTCTTGGTACTGCAAAAGGAAAACCAGGGATTTACGAGTCTTATGCCTGAAGGACCGACGCCATTTTCACCCCCAGGCTATTTTTATTATTATTTTTCCTTCCCAAGTTAGTACCAAAGTCCCTAGTGTTTTCTTTCTTGTTATTTGTCTACATATTTATAATCTTAACAACAAAAAAAGACACATTAAACACATGTTTTGTAAGCTGCACTAGTAAATATGTTCTCAGAAACTACTCCAAAACGAAGATCCACATTGAAAAGCCAGAATGAGAGCTGGGTGCCGGAGGGCTTTCCTATCCCACTGGTGAATACAGCACGTTCTTCTCGATCATGTTAGTAATAAGACAGAGGCCCATTTATCAAAATCTGTCCTCTTTAAAACAGTATGTACTCCTCAACAGGCTCAGTGCTCAGTAGGGTGTAAATACTGCATCTTCAGTCACTATGTTAATGTAAGTCTACCATACATTAGTGTTTAAGATTACAGCAAATGTTTGCTACAGTTAAGGCCCATTTCATCAAGAGAATACTAACAGTCATCCTTTAATGTGAACACTAACAAGTCAGCCATAGATGTTTTTCATATTGAGATATATGATATCATAAACACAGCATTCCTACCCACTAGAATGAACCCAGCACTCTGCCTGCACAGAGGACGTTGCCCCACCTGCTTGAGCATCGATCCCAAAAAAGATTGGAAAAGCTGCACAGAAACACAACAAAAGCAGCACTTTTACTGCCAGACAGCAACAGGATCCACTTCCAGTTTAGAAACACATTTGGTTATGAAAGTAAACAGGCTATCAGAAGTAATCCAGAAGCTTTCCCCTGCACAGATTTGTCATTAATACTTATTTTTCTCTCACCTACACATTTCCAGCACTGCTGAGAGCATCATCACGGGTACCAACGGCACCAAACTACAACTGGTAAATATTTGAATATGTTTTGAACATAATGCTAGCTCAACTAGATCTGCATCTTAAGGATCTTCCAGCAGATGACAGCTTGCTCCAGCCAGTCCCAAATCAGCCGTATTTGAGAAACTCTACAGCAGTGATCTGCTCGTGCTGCACCCACGTGAGCAAACAGGCCCTGCCAGGAAGCAAAACCCCCAGAAGACACAGACGCAGTCAGCTGGGATCATGCAACTTCCTCCGGTGCAACGTACTAGGGAAATTCAACACACACGTCTACCTCTGTCAGTGTCAAGCAAAGGTACTCTAGACTGGGAACAGCTATGCCAGCATAAACACGATCAGCTAGTGGGCAGAATCATACCACTTCAACCCCACAGACAAAGCACTACAACCTGCAGGAAAAGGTTAGAAACCCAGTAACATGTAAGATCAGACTAAAAAGTGCAGGTGGAAAAGTGAAAGATGTCTACCAAGGATGTGGTCAGAGAAAAAATCCCAGCTCCTTCATCTTTCATGATATATGCAGGCCATGAGGAAGGAGTTACAAAAAGCTGAAAAGACAAGATTTCAGTCATTATTGTTCAAGTTTCATAACAGCTCATGTTATACGTTTATTTTACAAACAGCAATTAGAATCAAAATTACAGCACTGTCCACACACACCTGAGAGAGTCATTATGTCCACAAGCTTACAGTCTATGCAGGGGTGTGAATCATTACCCTCATTTTATATCCTGTATCTTCCTGGAAGCCTTTGGGGCTTACAAAATAGGAGAACGTTTGGAAATTTTACCTTTGACTGCCCTCAGCCAATATTGCATCTCTCCAGAGACACAACCCTCAGCTCGTCTTTCACACAAAGGTAACATCCTGCTCACATTTTAGGTAACCGTTTAGTTTAGATTCTCTAAACAAAGAGATGTGCCACCTTCATCCCCAAACCTCACCTTCCCAGCACTACTAACCTGTTTGCTGCAAAGTCGGGCTGCATGAGATGCAATATTATGTGTCTTAGAGCAGGGTGACAGTCACCTCCGTGAGAGTCCACCAGCAAGGCATCATCTTGTACATAGCTAAGCTAACAACTCCACAGTTTCAGGTTAAACACCTTCTTTCAAGAGCCATTTCCCTCTCACAAACAAACCTACACCTCAGGGCCTGGTGGAACAAACAGCATGTCTCTGGTTGTACAGGGATTCAGATTTTGATTCAGGAAGTATATGTCTGCAAATTAGTTTTGATCCGCATCCCACTGCACTCACTGTTTTCCTACAGCTTCTATTCAACACAAACATTTACTACCACTGAAAACCCAGTGCTTCCAGGAAACCAATGTTTAGTTAAACCAACACAGTGATTAAAAAATGACAATAAGACCATCAAAAGTTTTAAGTCAATGGATGAACTTCGCAAGACAGCCACAGTGGGTTTGCTAGAGTGCATGCCACCAAATGTGCCTGCCCACCATCAGAAGTACCAGTCTCACTAGTAGGGAGATTACAAACTTATTAGCTGTTTCCAGTAGAGTCAAAATGAAAGTGTTTGTAGAAGCTAGCGCACAGGCTCTTATCAGGGAAAAGAGATTTATGCACAGAGCTCTTTAATCTTCTCCAGAGGGTATTCCCATTGCTAGAGGGTGCTGACATCAATTTTAGAGAAAACCTCTGAATATGTTTTTTAAATACCCCTTCCCACAAAACTCCCATGGGACAGCTGCATTACTTCCACAAGTGACTTAAGAAGCAGGAGGAGGCAGTATGTTATAATGAGTCAGGCAGCCACATGGAACGCCAAGGCAACAAGAACGTCATCCAGATTCTCACATCTCATTCTCCCCTTCTTTACATCAGATAAATCAACATAGTTCAGTCGTAAACACCTTCTATTAATCTTACCCAAGATCTCAGCTAAAGACCAAAGACATCAACCACTTCCCTCTGTCTCACTTCAGACCTTTTCTCTATCCCACTCTAACCCTTGTTTATACCATTATGATTATTATCTATTATAAAGAATTGTTTGATTAAAACATACATACTTACAGAAGCATTCATGTCACCTACCTTTAGGCCTTTAACTGCTGTAACTAAAATAGGAAAACAAGCTCCTTATAGCATTAGCATGGTTATCCTGAGGGCAAATCAAAGTAGCTATACTGAGCACTAATGTTAAATATCACCACTCTCAGGCAGTTTCCAGACACACTTGCCTTCCTCCACTGGGGTTATGAGAAGTCCAGGGAGCCTAGACTCCCAAATTGTTTTTTAATAGCAGTGGGAAAGGTCCCTTCAAAAATCAAAACAGTTAGAAGTTCCAGATTTCATAAACTACAGTAATACTGAACAAATCAAATCTGCTACTGTTTTCTCCAGTATCTCCAGTATGCCAGTTACTTCCAGCTTCACATACTGCATAATACAAAACCGTGGAAAACACTCAGTTTAACAATTTCCTGTATTTTTCACCACATTGTGTGCAATACCTTGTGGATTAATTATCTAGATAACAAAACGACTGCAAGTGCCATTAATGTTGTCAGTCTGAACTAGTCATCTAAAGAATCACAGCAACGTGCTCCTACAATCCACGGCAGGAGGGAAGCTGAACTGAAGAAGAACCCCTCCTACCTGCTACATATGGGGGAAACAAACCCCTTCTTCCCAATGCAGGAAGGTGACTGTGACTAAACCGTTATGCAACTGTGCAAAGTCCCAATGACTGGGAACACTGAAGAGAGGAAAGGGCTGTCATACCTGGAAGCCAAACTGTTCAAAAGAATGGGGAGAAGGGTCACTGAGTCTAACACATTTGGGTCTTCTTCATCAGAAATCCAGCGAGGACCCAGAACTTGTTATCAATTATTGCAAGAAGTTACTACGTAGCAGATGCTATACAGTGAAAACTATTATTTAGTCCTGTATGTAGAAGCCCAAAGAACAGTGGAACAAATCCATCCCCAGTGGATTCTCCAGTACTGACTGCTCAGAGGATGTACACACACACCCTACTCACCAAGCACCCAAACTTAGCAAGAAATGCTCATCTCCTGGCATGGAAGTGGCTAGCTAAACACCAGGAGCAGATCATGGATGGAACAAAACCACAGTCACTAAGTGGGACAATCCACTACATCTAACAGTGACATCTACAAAGATACGTAGCCAGACTAAGCTGGTCCTTTCAGCCAGTCTAAGCCAATCTAGACTTTTTCTCTAGAGGAAAAAAAAAAGAGAACAGCATCTCCAAAAACTGACCTGTTAGAGCAGGTCTAGAGGAGGGCCACAAAAATTATCAGAGGGCTGGGAGAGTTGAGGTTGTTCAGTCTGGAGAAGTAAAGGCTCCAAGGAGACCTGACTGTGGCCTTTTGATACTTAAAGGGGGCTTACAGGAAAGATGGAGAAAGACTTTTTAGCGGGGGCTGTAGTGACAGGACAAGGGGCAACAGTTCTAAGCTGAAAGAGGGTAGGTTTAGGTTGGACATAGGGAAGAAATCGTTTATGATGAGGGTGGCAAGGCACTGGCAGAGACTGCCCAGAGCAGCTGTGGGTGCCCCATCCCTGGGGGTGCTCAAGGCCAGGCTGGACGGGGCTGCGAGCAACCTGGGCTGGTGGGAGGTGTCTCTGCCCCCGGCAGGGGGGCTGGATTAGATGAATTTTGAAGGTCCCTTCCAACTCAAACCCTTCTGTGATTCTACAACCGATCACATTTATATCAGGATGGGATAAACATGTTTTTGAGAATGCTTGCACTGATCAACAAAAGCAGTCCAACACTGAAAGAGATACTGCACCCAAGGTGACAGAGCCCTCCTGGTCCCAGGACACCCACACGAGTGAAGGGAGCCCTTGAGCAGAACTACTGCTCTCCACAAGCACAGATGTGGCCACCATCACCAGGTCAGCTCGCACAGCTGGAAACTTCTCACTTCTGTGCATCCTGGTTAAGCAAGAGGCACAGAGTTCTGCTTGAAGGCAATATAAATTGCACCACTGGAAATACCGATGGAAATATTTCTGTTATATCCAGGCCACCAAACACAAGTAGTACTTAGTAGTTTACTACTCTGGTTTCCAGTTTGAGAAATTACTTTAATGGAAGTGTTTTTTTGAATACGTACCAAATGCCAATGAACATAATGTACCTAAACTGTGTCTCCAAGAGATGCAGTTTTTAAATTCAGTTTGAGCATGTTCTAACCTAAAAAGGGAGGAGGGGAGGAGAGGGGGAAAAAAAAAAAAGAAGAAAAGAAGAAAGTCTCTTGTGGCATTTTTCTTTCTGTGAAGATAGGAGGAAATAGGTGCTGGTACAAGCAGAAAGGAAGACAGATTTACATCTCCCAGCTTCAAAACAAAGCGCTACCAGCAAAAATATTAGATTATTGATGCAGAGAGAGAGGAAGTTGCAAAGCTGCTTAACGCTTCAAGAAGCTGCGAGGCTTTTCAGTCAGTGCTGCAGCTGGGAAAATAAAAATAGTCTTATAGTATCATAGAATGGTTTGGGTGGAAGGGATCTTAAAGATCACCTAGTTCCATCCTCCTGCCATGGGCAGGGACCTCTTCCACTAACCCAGGTTGCTCCCAGCCCCGTCCAACCTGGCCTTGAGCACCCCCAGGGATGGGGCACCCACAGCTGCTCTGGGCAGCCTCTGCCAGTGTCTCACCACCCTCACAGTAAAGAATTTCTTCCCAGTATCCAATCTAAATCTCCCCTTTTTCAGGTTAAAGCCATTCCCCCTTGTCCTGTTGCTGCAAGCCCTTGTAAAACGTCCCTCCCCAGCTTTGTCAGCCCCTTTAGGTACTGGGAGCTGTTCTCAAGTCTCCCTGGAGCCTTCTGGGCTCGCCCCAACAGGTCCATGTCCCCTTATGCTGGGGGCCCCAGAGCTGGGTAGATAGGAGTAGGATTTAGAAACTCAACAACAAAAGTCAAAGAGATTAATTATAATAACAGATACAGCATTTAAATTAACAAAGTACTAATAGAATCATGCATGTTTTCCCCTTGTGTACCATACCCTGGGGAAAGATGTGCTGTAGCTGTACATATTTCCTGTGTTATAAATTAAAACACATGCCAAATTCACCCTTCCTGCAATGCTATTAAAAATAAAGGAAAATTACTCCAGGGATAAATCTGGCCCAGAGATGTTTTTCAACAAAGATGAGTTTCAGAATAAATTCTACCAAAATAGGTCTGTGTGGAAATACTTGAAAGATTTTCACTGCTGTTCCCAGAGCACTCATTCAAAAACACGTTTGAACAGATAGTTCCCAGTATTAAATAGGTGGAAAAATTTGAAGACAGCGTTTTAAAATACTGTTTCCAGGTGATCAACCTGATATTCTTGCAGTCTGGTTTTATGGGGGGCAGTTTTGTTGTTGTTGCTGTTTATTTTGTTGTTTTCAGTGTTTTGGGGGTGTGGGGAAGGATTGTGGAGTTTTCTGGTTTTCAGTTGTTAGGATTTTTTAATACTTAAGTATTTGCAGTCCTGAATAACGGCCACTTCATACGCAGCTCAACGTCATTACCAAGAATTGAGGAGCTCAGAAATTACAGGTGTACTTGGAGAATCAGACCCATGCATTCAAGAGATTTTGAATTTTGACATTGAGATACACTCAAAATACTACTATAAATAGCATCAGGTTAGAATGCTCAGCTGGCACAAGCTGGAGCCAGTCTACTAAAATCAATGAATCTTCCTCATCTTATCTGACACACTCAGGAAACGTGCACTATATTAATATTACAGTTTTCCACTGAGTTGCATAGGCAGAAGTGCTGGCAAGGTCAACGGCCTCAGTTAACCTTCATACACAGTAGCACGATGCTGGAGACCTGTATGAATGCACCTGTAGCACTTTCCCTACATAAGACTGCATCAACTACAACGATGAAGAGCCATAAAACACACACAAGTTGCTGAAAGCAATTTATCTACAGCAATTTGCACAGCTAGCAACCACTGTAATCACATTTTTGCAGAATCATAAAAAACTGGGCTGGAAGGAGCTTCAAGAGGCCATCCCTTCCCTTCCCTGCCCCAGGGTGAGCTGTAGCACACCTACACACCCCTGACATCTCTTCCTTCCTCAGAAGCATTTGAGCCAAAATCTTTCATTCTTGACCTCAGTCCAAAACAAGATGTGATTTAAACCCAGTTGTTCATCTTGTTTTAAGCTCCAGGTGTTGGCTTTTAATGCTAAACATACAGAACATCAAACTGGCTGGCTAGTTCCTACGTGAATACAAAGCCAAGCCTTTGCTAATGTGGGGACAGCAGAAGATACAAACAGGTCGGATCAATGACTTTTTTAGAGCAAGATCAAACATAAGAGAAATAAAAAATAATCATCTATTCAACAGATCTCCATTGCAGGAGATATTTTTAGCACATCTGGAGGAGACCACAGAGGTCATGAGAAAATCTGCAATGCTTTCACAGAGGCCATCCTCTCCATGACAGGCACTGAGAGGCAGTGGGTGCACATATCCTCCTGCTGCCATACACAAGAGACCACTCTGTTCCCAGAGAGCACTGTTCTCTCCAGAGTTTCTCTGACCCAGCCTGTTTTCCATCCCTCAGCTTTTACAAGCCCGTGACAAAGTTCCCTTGCAATGGCACTTCTCCCTTATGCCTTCCCACCAGAAGAAAGTCCCACAGATCAGGCAGCTCCTGGCTCCTCTGTGGAGGCAGGAAAGGGCAGGCTGGCAGGGAAAGCCATTAAATGTGCCATTTTGCAAAAATAGTGCTTGGATGGTTCTCATCAGCACAGAAAATTCAGGACTAACTGTGCTACTGATGGTGCTTCTATAGTAAGGTAAAGGGCAAAGGGTCTGGACATCAGATCCTAGTCTTAAGAAAGAACTAAATTATTAAAACAAGTCATCTGCAGCTTATTTAAAGAAAATAACACACTAAGAACATTTTCTTTCCTTCTACATCTTCCAGGCATGGCAACACTAGGATTTGTTTGGAAATGTTTCCATTGCTTCTGCCACAGCCCAGAAAACAATCTTGTGCTTGTAAGAGATGCAACCCAGTTTCCTCATTGAGATTCTAAACCAGAATCCATATTTCTTCTATTTTTCTCCCCGTATATTTCTTTGTATGCAATTATTCAGACAAATCATACTCCTCAATCTCCTGGGACTTGTTTTATTCCAATAATTGAGAGGGCTTTTTTCTTCTCTGATGTTCTGTTTCTCAGGGCAAGGTTATTTTTTGTGTGTAAGATCCTTTTTCAATTACACAGAACTCAAGGCAAAAGTGTAATAAAAAATGCAACTCTATTGCTTATTTTTGTGGTCTGGCATTTTCATTTTGTGCATAATGAGTCTAATCAATCTATACTGTACTACATACATATCACATTCCTAACCAGTAGCAATCAGAAATAGATACCCAATTTCTTTCTTCCAGCACTGTATGAAAATTAATGTCACTTGTCACAAAAAGAGTTCAGACTACAGAGCAACACACAGAACACTAAGTATTTTAATTTGACACCGTTCATCATACAGCTGCCAAATCAAAAGCAACAATGTTAAATTCTATTATTAGTCATCCTGCTTGGATCATCACCCTGAATAAAGGCATTAATGAGATAGGGACCTGCAAAGTGTTGTCCTAGAAGTCATTAAAAAAAAGGTTAAAAGTATAATTGAACAATTTGATCCTCAGGATTAAAAATCCTCAGTGAATCACGTAATTACCAAGAAAAGGCTAAAGTATGGAACAAGAAGCATCTGTAGTGGCTCTGTTCCTTTCTGTACAAGTGACAGGCAGGGCATCTCTCGGGTGACAAGCGCGAGAGTCTTCCCATGACCCATATTAAAGATGCTGTACCCGTCACGGACTGGGAGCCAGGCTGGCAGCTTTCCATCCCAGGGCTCAGATTCTCACAGCTGCCTACACACGGACTTCCCTGCTCTCCTTCAACACACTTGCTCTTATTTTCTGATAGGCAACAAGCACAGTTGTCCCAGTTAAGCAGGAGGTGTCCTGCACTAGTTCATGCCCTTCCCAAGACCCAACTGGTCTCACACTGGCAGCTGCAATAAAAACAACTGCTCCACTTCGGCAAGGAGCTACCAGTTGCTGCAACAGCTGGCTCCACTCCAGCTGATGGAACTGGGAAGTGGTGACATTTCTTCATATTGGTTACAGAAGTCTTGCCTTCAACTTCACTTGGGAGGTCCTCCCTGCCTATTGGGTTTGTTCACTTGGTGCGTTAGCCACTTCTTCCTTAAAAAGACCAAATGAGGGAAAGAAAGGATGTAGAAGCTGGAGTAACACTGAGTTCTGTCTCTCTGGAAGTGGCTGCATCACATCCTGAGTATGTTGGCTTACCACCTCAGAAGTCAGAGTGCTGCCCCAGTTTCAACTCCCAGCTCTGCCATCACCCAGTTGCACACTAACTGTGAAGTACTTTGTGTC
This sequence comes from Falco rusticolus, assembly GCF_015220075.1. Classification (NCBI taxonomy): domain Eukaryota; kingdom Metazoa; phylum Chordata; class Aves; order Falconiformes; family Falconidae; genus Falco; species Falco rusticolus. The sequence continues at coordinate 22,756,111 of NC_051191.1, read as the reverse complement.
CATCTTTGCTGTGGTCACAGTCTGTATTAAAACCTCAGTGATGCAGGCTCAGCTCTCAGCCATCTACTCAGATGTTACATCCATTTCATAAAAACATCCGCCTGTTCTGCAACTGTGTTAATGGGGAGAAAAAAAATCGAGTTTTGCAGCTACGCAAAGCTCAGACAACCACGAAACAGGTCACTGGTCAGATAAACTCTCAGTGCTTATTCACAGTGAAAGAGGGCGTGCATTTTGTTTCATTGCAAGGTAACAAGACAGAAGGACAGTAACATGTATTACAAAATTGTCTCACAAAAAGCGGACACAATGAGGAAACCAGGTCATTTGTAAACAAACCTGTTTAAGCTGAATCGCATGTAGCATATATAGGAGTGGGGGTGCAAGAACTGCACAGCTGTTGGCTTGCACATTACCTGAATCTTGGACAAAATGCCTGTGGCCAGCCATCCCAGGGATTTCCAGAGCAGACTTACGAAACTCCCACAGCTCACCACTGCTACTAAAACCTGTGTTCAACAAGAGGCTAGAAAATTACCAGGTCATCTCTTATTAGGTGCTGACTTGCCATTGAATAAAGTAACAAGATAGGCAGGATCCAAGGAGTCTCCTTTATTCCAGCGATCACTTGAGGCCCAGTTGTCCAAGAAGTACAGCAACCATAAAGCTTTCAGCAGCAAACCATTAACCTCATAGTCACCAAAAACCTAAAATTTCATGTAGTATGTGAAATTATGATTTAGAAGGGTATGCAATTCTTTCATACCCTTCTAAATCCTTTCTATTATCCATGTATCAGCAATTGCAAGTTACCAGTTCTATTTCCATATAGCAAATGAAATATAAACCTGGTAGTTTAACAGTCAAATAAAGAAACAATTGCAGCTTTTGAATACTGATGCCCATCCCCCTCCCCTCCCCCCCACCCCCCATTATATATATCTTCCAAACACGGAGTAAATCAAACCCAAGAGAGAAATACATGCTGTGGGCCAGATCTTTCAGCAGGTATAAGTCAGCATGGTCTGAATGACTCTTCATACATAATTATGCTGTCAAATACTTGATGAAAAGAACTGAGAGGATGTCAGCATGTGCTTCATGTAAAACAGACAAGAGGACCTTTGTCAGACAAGAATTAAATTAAGATTCACTATAGGAACGGTATCATACGGTTCAAAAGAAAACCACACTACAAACACATGTGCAGGCCTGAAAACAGGGGTAAAAAGCATGAGAGATGTCAGCTGAGGTCTGCTCCTTACAAGGAAGGAGATTCAACAGCAAGAGACACTATTATCCATTGCATCCAGAGAAGTGGTTTTATAGGATCCAGCAGGCTTGCCGCTCCAAAGCAGCTGCTTGAGTATTTAGCTTGAAAGGCAAACTATTCCTTGCATTTTCTGTGGTGTGTCTTTTCACTGTACTGCTAAACCACTCTGCTGACACAGCAGTGCCAAATGGCAATGTGTTTCATACAGGACCAGAGTGCCTTTAGGCTGAATGAATGCCTGGTAAAAACTGCACATGGTTTATATGGCACACTGAAGCAGAGACCACAGCACTGTACCAATGCCAGAGGTGCCTGGAAGCTATAGTGTGATTTTTCAGGATGAGGCTCAGCACGTTCACATCAGCAGGGTGGTTGTACATGAGCCATTTTCAGTGCTGACTATTTTGTCTTAAAGACAGACAAAGGAGGAAGTAGTCAGTTAAGAAACAGAAGCCTGTGCAGTCAGGAGAGTAGTAAATGACTCATACACCATGCGTTGAGATGTATGCAAGACTAGTCCATGCTAGTCAGAGCTAGGTATTACAGATATTAATTCCAACAACCTGCATTACATAGATACCAGGTTTGAAGTCCACACATCTGGCCAGTTTTCTTGCTAGATACTGAAAAACAGCATACATCTAATCACCAGCAATAATTCCCTTTCCTGCTTCAGTCTCCTGTTACACGGTTGTGTCTGGCCCAAGAGACTTGAAATATATAACAATATCTGATTTTTTGCTGGAACAGTGAAACAAAATAACTGATAAATTGAAACTTAAAAAAAAAAAAACAAAAAACAAAAAAACCACAAAACACTGAAGTTCACCAACTGAAAATAATTTCCAAAGCAATGATTCAGCTTAGCACATGATTTTACACACACACAGATACAGGTTTTCCACATATTAAACTAATGCTACCTAGGACAAAAAATGTGCTCAGCATTCCTTTGAAAAGCCCATCACACAAGTAGGTATCTAATAAATAGAGAGACAACTGTAGTCTGATACAATATGGCAATTTCAATCTAACGCAAAATCTTGCTGGCACTGAGGCTGAAGTCACACACTTTCAAGGAAAGCTACCAGACCTCTCCTGGTGTGAATATTCAATGTTTTGAGAGAAGCAACAGAATTTTGTGTTTAGAAGTTACTGCATCAGAAGCGCACACAGTTCTCTTAAATACTTTGTTTTAAATTAGGGATAACCAACTTGTAAGATTGCTTACAAAATCTCCGAGCCCTGAAGCAAAGCAAGAACTTCTCAATCAGAAAAGCTGTGAATATGATTACCAGTCTGGCCTGCAAGTGAGAATAGCCTGTTAAAAAAGGCAGAATACGGAAAACCTTAAAATTATTATTACTAAATATAACACCTCAGATTCCACACACACACCCCGTTCATTTACAATAATACACGTACACTCATCCCTGCTTGTTCCATTAGATAACAACAGGTAGCAGAGCTAAAGTCACATTCTTGTTCAAAATCACTTGGGATCTAAGCGCTTCAGTGCTCCCTCCAAGGTTCCCTGAGGTGCGGGGGGGGGGGGGTGCGGGGGGCAGGGAGCAGCAACCGTGAGACCACAAGGAAACAGGCAGGCGTGTGCAGAAGAGAGGGATAGGAAATACCTGCATGTGGCTTTCAGACCCATCTTCTTCACAGGCCTCAAAATATCTACAAGGTAGCCAAAATTCCCATACAAATACAAACTGGGGAGGGGGAGGGAAATGCTCAAGTATTAGGATGTTCCAATTTGGAAGTGTCATTAAGAATTATAATTCTGAGCTAATTACATTGGGGGTGGGTGGGGTTGTGTGCATAAATATCTAGCAAAGAGGATCCATTTGATATGACACCTAGATGGCAAGAGAGAAGCATTTATTCTACCACACTGATATATTTTATATTCGCAGTCATCGCCACAGTGTTGCATAAGTGAAAGAAAGTGTTGCTGCTGCTTCTTTGTATCATTCTCTGCTATGGCACCCTCTGCCATCCAAATTCCCACACCCTCTCACACCTTTACAAAATGTCACTGCAGTGACTTTCTAGGAATTTGGGCCAAGTTCAAGAATCCCCATCTGCTCCTACTGGAGAGGAATGAGATCAGACTGTAAATGCACGGCAGATTTCTAGCAAGGAGACATGCGAACACAATTTGGATACGTATGAAAGTCAGCCCCAGCTTTCTTCATTCAAATTGAAAACTTCAGGCTCGCGTCTGTCTCTCTGTAATGAAGCATTCATATATTCAGTTCATCAACCATTTAGGTTAAGTGCATGTACAGGCAAGCACTCTCAAGACATTTTGTTAATCTACATTTATCTTAAAGACATTTAGAATTGTAGATGTGCATGCACAAGATGGGTTTTTTCAAGACTTAAAAGCAATTAGCTCTTGAGAAAAGTGGCTTTGGTAGGATGTGTTCTCACATTCAAATCAAATAAATTCAAATCAAATTTCAAATCAGCACAAGACTTCTCATTAGACACTAGTGTTTCTTCCGGTTTAAAGAGCTTTTTTTGAATTGCACTGCGTACTTCAGAGCATGCACTTCTGCAGGTAGTCAGCTCGCAGGATGGCTCCCCTGAGAAACCTACATACACACAACACTGGTTCAAAAACTGAATTTATAAAAATTTGTCATTATAGTTGGTAGCACTACAGAAATATACGTACAAAAGATGTGCTTCATAACAAAACATCAGTCTGCCAAGTGACTTGCAGAAACAGAGCCAACAACTGAAGAGCAGAGCAGCTTGCCTACTTGCTGGAGCAAACCTAGGTCAGAGACTCCCTGACTGCTTGGAAGGAAGCACCCAGAATAGACAAAGGCTGTAACAGTAGAAAGGAAAGAGAGAATACACCACAGCTTACGGGCAACTCACATTCACTTCCTCAGTTATGCTCTGAAGTACATAAATCTGGAGTCACTTTCTGCAGACATTTCTCCCCACCTGACTGGCTATCATGGCAGCCCAGGGCTAAAGTTAGGAGCAAAAGCCCATGTTCATCCACTGAATGCTTCCCAAACTACCTTCATGGCGCTTTGTAGAGCTAAGATCAAACTTCCTTATCTCGCAGGATGGAGAACATTAAAAAAAAAAAAATTAAAAAGCCCAATCCAAACAGAACTCAAGCTACTTGCCCAAAGCCATATGAGAAATTGAGTAGAACTGGAAACTCATGGTGGATCACGCAAGTCCCACTTGAGCCCTGTAAGATTAGCCCTTCTGCAATTGACCATCTACCACACTTCTAGATGTACAGTAATTTCAAATCCTGCTTGCTTAAACTCTAACAGAAGACTCCATCATTGGGAAAAGACAACCCTAACTCTGCTGGAGAATAGCAGACCTCCTTATAATCCCAAGTGCCTCTCTTGCTTCCATCTATTTATCTTCCTCTTAAGTCCATTTTTGGACTTAGGAGAATAAATAGTCCATTTCTTGGCCAAGAAAAATAAACGTGATTACATTCTCCATGTGGTTAAAGCCTGAAGCCTGCTGTTTTAAAACAGACACATAAACATACATATATGTCACACACACATCTAGCCTTTGTTAATGATCAGAACAGATCTTGATGAAACACCTCTATTTGATATTTTTTTTTTAGTTATCCTTCTAAAAAGCAATTCCCCAAATGTGCAAACTATTAGGAAAATATGTGAAAAAACAAGTCTGACTGGCAGACTGAAGTTGTAGGCTGAGTAAGATGTAAGCCTGTTTAGCATTAATGCCAGAAGATCCCCTCTCACTCTAAAAATCTGACATACCACTTGCTTTATTAGCTCTAAATCAACTATTCATTTAATTGACATTAAAACCAGGAAATTAGAAATTAATACAGACAATTTAGAACTGGAATAATGCAGAGACAGCACTTCTTTCATAGATTTTCAGTTTGAAGTCAGTATTACAGCACACTGCTGAATTGCTACAACAGTCCACAAGGCCAGCACTAGAAGACTGTCAATAGAACCACGAAGATTTCATTTATTAGGAGTTGAGTAACTCAAGGCTTCTTTTTTCACTAACTTAGTACCACAGACTGCCTCCAACTATTAGAGGTTTAGATCTGGGTGTATGAGCAAGGAACGACTATCTTATGCAGCATCTAGAATTATCATTTCACAGATGCAGGAAAAGAAACTTTTTAAAATTGGGAAAAGGAACAGAAAGGCAAGATAGTACTTCACCCTAGTCAAAAGGTCACTGCAATCCAGATTAACTTAAAATTCATGCAACTTTAGTCAAGAAAGTAAAAATGAAAGTCTGACCCTTAAAAATAAAGGCCAGATGTTCCATTAATTTCCTCTTCCATTTTTCTGAAGCACATGGTTTGAGGTCCCAGAAATGTCTATTACAAGTCACAAACACACCACCAGTAAAGATCCAAGAGTTTCTTTTCCAAGCTAGAAACAGTTACCAACAAAATAGAAGACATGACTCCAGCAGCAAGCTGAATAAAGTGAGCTAGAGCTCTTCATTGGCAATCACATTTAATAGAAATGATAATATAGAGGAGTAGCTCTGCACCCAGAGCCTGCGGTTGGCACAGTTCCCAGTGCACTGCAGCAATTAACTCTAGCAGAACAACATTACTCACTCATACCACCTATTCACTGCAGGAGCCTTGCTAACATTTGTGCTTACTACTCTAGGTCAATGCCAATAATTTCACAGTCCTTACTTAATGTTAAGAGTGCTACCCCACTCTACCTTTAACCACCCCCACATTCCCACAGCATTTAAGGACATTCCCCTTTACTCCAAGCACCTTAAAGTCGCATCTATGCCCATTTTAATCATGCACGGAGACTTTCTTCCCTTCCAATATATTTCATGAACATACCACTGGAAGAGGCTGAACATTTTTCCTTTCTTAATTTTGACAAAACCTTTTTCCGCTAAGTACTTTGTAACAGGGCTGCAGCACAGTACCACTGCTGGAAACAAGGGATTTATAATGGAAATGGTGATGTAACCTTAAACACAGCACCAAGCTCCATGAAAACCCTGTCATGCTTCTGGAAAAAAAAAAAAAAAAAAAAAAGCATTTAAAATCTAACAGGCTCTGTCATCATCATAAAATGCACACCCTACTGCTGCATGCTCTCAAAAAACTTCATTAAATGGGGCCGGGCACTGCAGCAATGAACTGTGGACTCCCCTGACTTTGTACGGTACATGGGCTCATTACTACCACCAGCTGTGACCATCTCCACACTAACAAGGAAGGGGAAGATAAAGATCTGCACTAAATTAGAATCAAGTTTTCTGATCACAAAAAGAATAAGGGAGAAGTCAGCACCGGAGGGTTATTCTCACTACCTGGCCATTATATGCTTACTTATTCTTTGCCTAGCATTAACACCTACCCATTTCTCCAAACAAGTGACTCTCGTTATCATCCTCATTCCTTTGTTACAAACTAGCCTTCCTCTGGTGAAGCTTTATCAGCTGCAATGAACACTGGCCACTGTACTTAGCATAAAATTTGGGATTTTTTAAATTATGACAGTAAATCACCACTATCCTCTGCACATAAGAGACGAGCCCAGATGTGAGAAAGATATAAGGATGCTATTTTATTACATGAGTAAAAGAACACCGAAGAGAAGTGAACAAGACTTGTTCTTAGTGAACATCTGAAAGTTAATAACTCTACGTTAATAACCGTGAGAAAGATATAAGGATGCTATTTTATTACATGAGTAAAAGAACACCGAAGAGAAGTGAACAAGACTTGTTCTTAGTGAACATCTGAAAGTTAATAACTCTACGTTAATAACCCTGATGAGGACTGCTGTTACAAAGACAAAGATCTCCAGGAATTTAACACGGGGGAAGTTTTATTATTAAACCTATACGGGCACCTGAGGTGCTCTGGATTATTTAAGATTTATATAAGTGAGAGCCAGGAGACCTCACCTGATCAGCAATATGCTGTAATAGCCTCTGATTCAGAGGCTATCAATTTACTTTGTGTTCAGAGACTATGTACAACATATCATAAAATGAAATAATAAAAAGAGGTAAAAGGAAAGAGCTGATATGCCAAAGGACTCAAGCAGTAGCAAGAGAGGGGGAAGATGTTTAAAGACAAACTATCTTCATGCACCTTTCCGAAACTGTAATTGCCAACTCTCCTATCACATTACTGTGAACGCTGTGGGTGAAAAAAAGCAATGGAGAATAACAGGGCCATGTTGCCTCTTTTGAAATGAAAACTGCCATCATGAAAAGCTAGTAAAGAGAATAAAAGCAAGAAGCAATATTAAGAAAGCAGAGAATGAAAAGTAATAGTATCGATTCAAGTAGTTCATTTTTTATTCATGGATATTCTTTACAGTGGATAACATAGAAGCATTTAATGCTTAATAGGTGCCATCACTGTGCCAACATTTTATAAAATAAAGACTGATTTCTTCTCAAGTACAGGAAAAAAAACTGTTACCAAGGTATTAAATGGCTTCATTCCCCCATCCAAAGCCTGCACAGGAGGAGTATATGAAAAAAAGCAGGTACATGCACGATTTGTCATCATAGGAGACAGCCCCGTGCAGAATTCAAGAACCAAAATTAAGTGTGACCCATGTAAAGCAAAAGAAAATTTATCCTCAGTGAAAGCCCTTTGATGCTGAAACAATTTAATAGAAGGTGGGTACTACAGATGCTGATGTATTCTGTTGTTTTAAATTGCAAAGCAAATTAAAATGTTTTCATTTTGTAACCGTGGTTAATTTGTCTGTTGGTGATGCTTGACTTCTCTGAGAAGGCAGCATGTGTGTTACCAACCTCCTTTCAAAGGGCTTAAAAAAAATGCATTCTGCATTCTCAAAGGGCAATCGAGATCTTTATCCAAAGCCATTCTGGGAGCCTCACTGAACAGCAGATGGTATACACACGTATTCTTCCCACCTGGTCTAGACCAGTCACCCCAGTTCACTGCAGCTGCTGTAGAGCTGCCACTCTCTGGAGGTGCACCTCTGGCTCAGCTTCACTCTAAAAACATCCTTCTCACCAACTATAAAGGAAGATAGAGAGAGTTCAGTTGGATGGATAGTGCTAGATGGGACGAACACAGGCCTGTATGAACTCTTAAAGAAACCATCAGGTGCTTATGGTACTGACACGACACAATATTGAACGTAGAACATTAAAACTTTGACAGTTAAAAGATGATGCTTTTTGCATAAACATGCGATTCTCCCTTTCTCCTTTTTGCATAAACATGCGATTCTCCCTTTCTCCCTGCTCCATTTGCTCTGTTACCCACTCACTACAAAGTTTATACAAGAGCCATTCAACCGCAGGATGACCAGCTGACTTGCAGGGGTATCCTGACAGCAGCCCTCTGTATCCTTGAAGCTCTAGTACACAATAAGGCCTCTTCTCTCATGCCTTAAAGTGCTTGCTTTTTTTTTTTCTTCCAGCCCAAGTTTTCTAACAGTTTGCTGTTCTGAATATAGCTCTAACACAGGAAACACGTCTGTTGTACAGTTAATCACCTACAACGCCAGACAAATCACAGGGATTCACTGCATTTACCCTTTGTAACACTTTATAGTGTTATATTTAATTTTTTGGCTTGCCCCCTGTGTTCAACTGTATTAAATATACATCCAATTTTGATCAGAAGTTTCTGCTTCTTAATTAACCTTCTGTTTGCATTTACAATGGCACATTTCTTATAAATATGAGACACTGTAAACAGAATGTTAACATAAATGATGTACAGAAATAGTATGTTGCTGTTTTCTGTTATTCCTAGAAAAACATGCATACCTTGCATAAGTTTTTTACTTCCTTAAAAGAAAAAAAGAAACTACAATATTCAATAATCAACATGACTGGGAGAAAAAAAAGAAGAAAAAAACCTACAAAACCTTCAGTTGCATACACAAGTCCTAGTCTCAGGGCCTTACAGAGAGCGAGCCCAACTGCTTCCTACTTCTTTCCTCTTCCTGCTTCTGGTTTAAATACTTGGAATACTTATGGTTCAAATATTTATCCCTAATTCAGTCTGTTCCACATACTTTAACTATAACCCCCTAATTCAGGTAACAGATTAAATCCCACTGTTTAAACTACAAATTTCAATCCATAATTAACGTGCAAACCAAGGTGTGCCTCTATTGGTTTTGCATAAATTACTGTCCTCCTCCCCCAGTCTCACAATAGAGGTTGTCATTCATTGATATTTTACTTCATAATCTCATTAGCAGTCCCTTCTTCCCTCTCCTATCGGTTAGGTTTTGTATTTAGACAGAAATATCTTCAGATATTGCCTGACAACAATTACAGCAATCACACCCAGCTGGAACTGAAAACGCTATTTAATCTGCTGTGATTTTGTCCATACCAAATATTCAGATTAATAGTCAAAGTGGTGGGAAATTATTAACAGTTTGGGAAGGATGTAACATGCTTGATACCCATTTCCTTTATTTACTGAGCAAACATGCAAAGCACGTGTTTTCCTCCAGTAACCCCAAAAGGCACATGAGAGGATCACAGTGACTGAAAGGAGACCGTGCAGAAGCAGGTCCCTTTCCTGCCCATTCATCTTGTGTGGATCCATGTGTGCCCTGCAGGATGCTGGCTGGAGAGGACTGGGGGAAGCATGAACACCAGGAACTGTCCTTTCTGCTTCCCTTAGCGGTGCCATCCGTTACACTAACTGTTGCAATGGCTGCGCTTGGGCGAACGAATACCAGATGACTAATAGTCTTCTGTGCAGAAAGGAGCCAGGAAGCAGACTGTTAACAAAGCCCAAAGGGCACTGGCAAGAGGCACTGGGATAGGGCTGACAATCTTCTTTCAGAAACCAGAGCCTAACTGGTGGCAGCTGACCTACATTCTCCAACTCAGCCTGGAAGGCCTAGCCAAAACATGCATAAATAATAGGTCCATATCAGCTGAATCTACAAGCATCCCATGCTGGTAAAAATAAGTCATCTCCCCTAGTGTACTATGCAGTCACCAGCCACAGGTGCTAAACATGATCCCAAACTGCTCTGTTTTAACTTGCATAAGGCCCTTTACAAACCAGACTGTGTCTTGCCAGAACCTCACATCAGATTGCCATTTGTTGACCCTGGTGGTGGTGAGAAATCCAAGGCTTTGAACAATCAACATAACCCTCACCTTTGAAACCTGATTCAAACCAGTTTTAGGACTTCCCTCTTATGACTAATTCCCTTTATCCAGGCATCTGTTAGATTTTGGTAGATCTAGATCCATTAGATCGTAGAGAGCTTCAATTTTCAAACTTGTTTTTACTCAAGGCAGTCCTTCCTTAGAAGACCACAAAGTTTCTTCATAATCTGCACATCTAAATATCTTCTTGCACAGCCAGGGGCAACTTCTGCATATGGAAAGCTTGCTGCCTGTGGGTTTCAATGTTTCACATCAAGAGCAAAGTACATGCAGGCTCAAAATAATGCCATGCCTCCATTTTTCACTTCAGCTAAAAAGGATTCGGGAAGACATCTCAGAGGAGAAAACAATGGTGTTTATTTGCATTCTAGAAACGAACAAATGCTAAAAATGAAAATTATTTAAGCAAAAATCTTTATTGATAAATATCTAGCATTTTCTACGTTTCAGTTACTCTCTGCAGAAGGGTTGCTGTAACATGAGCCTTTTGTTTGCTGAAGATGCAGATAAATTGCACCACTAATTGATCACATATAACACTTACTCAAATTCTTTATTACACATGGAAAATTACTCAGTTTTAATGTTCTAAGTGAACACACTTTCAGCTATTCCTATCAAGGTTACCTTAAGAGAGGTAAGTGAAGGCAGACGAAGTTCACAAAACCATTAGAGTAAAACAGATTTTGTTTACTTAGATAAAAATCACCTGAAGCAAGCTAGGTACAAAGTGGAACAGACATTTTGTTTATAGATCAGATGTATTAAATTATTATCTAAAATTACCAACTTGATTATTTTTGGTCCAGATTTTAGAACTAGTAGAGGTATCCTTTTCTATCCCAACCATATTCTTGACTCTTCTTCACCTTCTCAGCTTTGGAATAACTGCTTATAGAATTGAGATAACTAGTTACTGAATTCACTGAATGAAATAAAAATCGAGGGTATCTCTGAATTTGATAGAAAGAGTATTGATAAATGTTGCTTGTTTCTCAGGAAAACTGGTTCCAACCTCTTAACCAGTAAATTTCAACAGGTTACAAAGGGGGAAGCCTTAAGGTGGTTAGATCAGGGGGTAGGGGAGGTTAAGTTGGGCTGAATATTTAATTGTGGCTAAACTATACATCTATTTTAAAGTTATTTGCAAATAAGATTTTTTTCCCAATTACTTTTATGTATTTCCAAGCCAGTTTAATGTTTTGATCTATGCAATCCTAAATACGTACCCTCATATATACATTCAACAAAATACTTAAAGATCATCTGAAAGCAGACAAACCAAGGCAGCTCATTCTAAAATAGGTCTTTGCCAATCTTGAATTTACAGTTAGCATTTAAGTCTTACAACCCCAGTCAAGAACCTAAAGTACACTCCCCTGACCTCATTCTGAACAAGACTCACTCCTGTATCACAACACCGGCAGGATGCTTGTACAAAGACAAAAGCACAAATGCAGTGGATGCTTCCATACCTCACTGAGCTACCAGTTAAAACAGCAGAGCAGCAAAGCCCATAGCAGTGCTGCTTTACCACACACCAGGTACCCAGAGCAGGATCAAATTCACATCAGACTACTGTCCAGCAGAAAGTCTTCTGGCTCTGCTCACCTGCATTAATCCTCCCTGGAAAAGCAGAAAACGATTCTTTGAGAGGCACACTACCCCAAGAGCTAGTCTTCCTTTTCTTCCTGCTACAGCCCAGCTACCTGTATTAGGGCAATGACTGCTGCAGGTATTGGGTAGCCCTTCTTTCCCCACGTACCTTTTATCCTCACTTTTACTGGCAGCAACAGGAACCACCTGGCTCACTATATCAGATAGCAGAAGCTGTCCTAATTGTCCTACAGCAGCTGCCACCTGCTTTCCCCATCCCCTCTCTTTTCCCACCTCCCTACATCAGCCCTCCTCCAGGGGGCTGCCACAGGAGTCAGTAATTGCAGAAGGGATGTGAGGGGCATGCAGCTCCAGCCCGAGAGGTTTCAGGGTCTAGAGCAGTCCTGTACAGAGAGGTGGAATCACCTTGTAATCTAGGCCTGTGTTGGCTAAAAAGCACAAAGCAAACATTGTATTGTGTGCTTTTGTGTACAAATCAGAATAAAGGGAGGCAAAGATGGCCAAAAAGATACTGCTGCATAAGTGACTGCAGGAGCTTTTGAGCAAATGCAAAAGTGCCAGGGGCACAGCAGACAGACAGCCAAGATAGGCGTGTTACAATGAGAGCAAGGATAACAGCACTGTAACAGAGAAACCTGAACTGGTTTAATTGGGTCCTTCTCCTTATAAAATAGTTATAGAAAGAAACATGAGATTACAGGACCAGCTGAAACTACCGTGCTAATAAAACACAGGAAACCATTGATCTCAGTAAGAGTCATTTACTGAATGCTTACAGAGAACTGAGTCTGTACAGCTAAAATATCTTCTTGTTTCTCATTTAAATTTTTTTGAACATGTACAGGTCTTTGTAAAAGTCAAACATAGCAACTGGAGACAACGCATACCCAAATGATTCTGCAGTGATCGTGGGCTCACTAAAATTCTGAAGGCAGAAGATACCAAAGCTTTTCCTGCATAAATGCAAGGCTGACCGTTTTAAAAAGCTTTTCACAACCTGCCAAAACAACTTAGACAATATCACGCCATCTCAAAAAACAGGGGTAACAAACTCAACTCAGAAGCATATACAACTTTTTTTTTTCTTCATATGAATGACTGTGCAACTGAAGTCCCTTTAACTTAAGCGTCACTAACAGATTTGCCAGTAGCACAGAAAGCCAAAAAGCAAAACAAAAATACAAAAGGAGAGATGGAATTTACTTAACAAGGTCTACAATAGATCTTGGCAAATCTCTGCCTCAGGAAAAGATAAAAAATTAAAAAAATGAAGACACTTACCACAGGATTTTGTAAATATGGGTTGATGCTTGCATACCACTCAGCATTACATGCGGTTGCAAATATTCACTCTGTCTCATGAGATCATATGCATACACTCTAAGTTATAAATTTATACAGGCTTTTACCAGAACCAGTCAGACGTTTTTTCTTTATTTCCACAGCTGCTGAAAAGTATTATCGCATCCATACTCTATCATGTCCAAATTTTCCTGGCTTTTGAAACAATCCACATTTCCTATTTAAAGCTTGAGCTGGAATGGATTGTTTAACTCATTTCACAAAGAGTTTGGTTGTACATCTCCCTTTACGAAAAATTTAAATTGTTTGGCCAAGAAGCAGTGTCTTTTTACCCCAAGATGCTACTCCAGCAGCAGTTAAGTAAATAATACGCAACAAAAACAGAGAAAGGAATCAAAGTGTTTTGTAACCAACACAGAAGAGGGTTTTGGTTTGTTTTCATAAAGTTCAAACAGAAGAAGTTTTATGACTTAAGTAAAAGGAGTGCAAAAAGGTTTGCAGAAGGAAGGTTTCCATTAAACAGATCCGAACTGGTTCAACAGTAATTTGAGCTCCGTATGAGCTCACTTTTTGCCCTGCCACAGTCAGCAGAAGCAAGAACTTCACAAAATACAGGAGGGAGCTGATGACAGATGAGAGGGCAAGAGGCAAAGCAGGGGCCATCTCTGGAATAATTACTAGCACTACATTACAGCCTGCCACGAGACCACCTTTCCCACATTTTTAAAACTGCAAATGTATATAGCACTTAAGAGGAAATTTAACTTGAGTGGTGAACCAGGAAATGAAAAAAATGGGCTGGAAAAAAATGATGGATTTTCCTGTGCCCCAAGCAGCAGCCCTGGGAAGTCCTGGCTCTCAACGCTCTCTTCACAATCACCAGGGCTCTCCATCTGTAGGGAGCGGGATTTCAGGGTGATGTCTCCCTTTCCCCACCCTTTGCTGGCTGTCATGAGAGGCTGTCAGCTCTGGTAAACCCCCCTCTGGAACCAAGAAGCTGTAAGACAGTTCAGGACAGCTAATGTGCAGTAAGCCTCAACTGCTTTAGGGGTCTGGAAGAGACAACCTGGCTTAGGGAGTCATCCCCCACCTGCATTTAAGTCAGCTCTGATTCACATTTTGATGGTGAAAAGCAGCTACTAAAAATGCTTTCTTGCAACAACAGCACCAACAAAAGCTGAGTGGGGAGACTGGCAGCATCTGCAATTTATGGTAAGTGGGCAACCAAGGAGCTGGCTCAGGCCAGGATCAGCAGTGGGTAATGCTGCCTGGAGCTCACCCCTGGCTGCCACACTACAGAAGGGCAACCCGAGCCCAGCCCCACCGGTTCCTGCAGCAGGTGAAGCGGGTGACCCTTTGGAGAGAGGGCCCCACAATCCCACAGCATCAGCCCACAGGAGGATGACTGGGGGAGAATCACACCAAACACGCAGCCGACAAGAGCCCCAGCTCCCACCTAGTGTCAGGGCTGCACGTAAAGTACAGTGCAGATGCCGCCCCGGCGCTCTCCCCTCATGCGGTACAGGACGGTGCCTGGGGACCACTGGGCTCTGGAAGGAGACAGGAACATGCGGTTTGCCTGATGGACATGACACTGCTTCATCTCAGGCAGCACAGCAAGTCTCCGTTCCGACAGCTTAATGTTTCACCCACAGATCTGCATGTAATCAGCTCAGTGTTAGGATCTGCGGTTAAACCTCATTGGCTGAGCCTGAAGATTAGAGATAAAAAACCGGGAGATTTGGGAACAAAAAGTAAAACAAGGCAGTCAGAGCTGTCATTTCCCTCCTCATTACTCATTGCTGTAACTGCACCCAAAGGACAACCACTTGCAGGCGGCACTGATACCGGTTCAGTCCCTTCTGGAGAGGCAGGCAGGCCATCACCGGTTTCCAGCAGAAAAAGTTGATAACTACCAGAAAACCTCGCACAGGTTTGGAGCAGGAGAGGTTCATTTCTCCTGGGGGAGGCGAGACAAGCCGCCATCTGCGTTGGCAGCCCAGCTGCCCAATACCCGCTCAGACAGTTTAAATCCTGACTTACTGGGTTGAGCAGGACTTGCAGAAAGACCTTGCATCAACAAGAACCAGGTTAACGGTATAGGAGGAGGCAAGGCACTGGCTTTGCTGAACAGGAGTTTTCCTCTCCAAGGAATACTGCAGGTGGCAGCCTGTGTATTGTAGTAAATAGAGACAACCCTGGGCAGACCTTACAAGCAAAGACAACAACAGGGGTCCTGCGGTAGGATCCATACATTTTGTATACACAAAGGTGTTTTACATACTTACTGGCTTAATAAAGGTCACTCTTTAGGACATCAGCGCAAACACACAAGTGCAGGGAACTGCATAACCTAAATAATCAAGACTTCTTTGCATATAGAGACTTACTAGTCAATTTTTGTTCAGCTTCACTGTGGGATGAAAATGTAAACGGAAACATAAGTATTTTTGATAACAGGTAATGATGATTTAGGATATTCTCTCTGATTTTTATTTATTACATGGGCAAGAGGCCAGGCAGAGCATTTAATTAATTAAAGTTTTATTTACAGTAGTAAGCAGTACATTTCTGAAATCCTTCTTTTTTCCCCCTTCTGTAAGATGTGGTCCTTAGCCTTCCTTTTATGTACAACAACAATAAAAAAATAAGAAAAAAATAAAGATGTAACTTCCTGCAAGATCCAAATAAAAAAGCTACTGCTAAAATAAATAAAATAAAACCCAGAATTCATCGCTCAACATAGTCACCCCCATAGAAAGACTAGGATGCAGATGAAATGGGAAAGAACCTTGCCTAGGCTGTATTGAAAAGTTTCAAATAAAAAACCAAAGGCAGGAAGTAGGAAAAAATAATGAGATCCTTACACTCTGCACGTTGGCCAAATGTATCAACCCTCATTATATTTGTTTTTCATGTGTTACTCACTAGGCATGTTCATGCACTGGGAAGAATACCAGATAAAACATGTGGTTATTGGCCAGCAGAGATAACACAGTTAGAATGCAAGCTCAGGTCTGCAGCAGCTTTCCTTAATAAGTATTTCCTACTTAAGCAAAGATTGATCCTACATGATGTGACAGGTCACTGATACAAAGAAATAGCTTTACGATGATCCTTAACCATAAAAAAATCACCCAACATATACTCACTGGGGGCTTACTGAGTTTCATACCACTGTGTCTAAGTTTCCACTTCATGTAAAAATAACTTTCATCTTTCTGTGAGTCAACACAGTAGAGTGCTGAATTCAATGGTTAGTCTCTCAACTCAAAGGCCTGCAGCCAGTTTACAAATATGTAACAATCTGAAATAACAAGTTTCTTAACCGTTCTCATTTTCAAGACTTTGTTATGCACATGCCCTTGAATTACAGGAATAGCTCATTCAGTTACAGCAAGCTTCTAGAAGGAAGTGATAAATGAACACTACGCCCTTATGTTGTAACCAAATGAGGGGACTGAAAAACACAGAGATCTTTCCCGTCTTCAGCTTTACAAAATTTTCATGTGGTTCACTGGTCAGAAAGTTAGCAAGAATGAAAGCATATTTAATGTTCCCCATCTCAGCTACCCACCAAATGACAGTTAAACAGAGCTGAAGGAAATCAGTGTGGTTTGCATGTACAACAGGCTCTCTAAAAAGGTAGCAACCATGTTGTAAAGCGTTTAGACATGAAGTAGAAAAAAATCCAGAATGGTATTCCCATGCCCACACCTTAGTTAAATCAGTATGGCTCTAGGAAAACCGAACTGCCAGAGCTGGGCTACACACAGGGAGTTTCCCTGGTGAAAGCTAAGCTGCAAAAACATATCCAGAGAGACCGTTTCACAGCCAAGAAGCAAATACAGGACCACGTCAGGTATTTAAGTTAAATGACCTTCTTAGATTTCCTGTATGGTAACGCAAGTGGGCACTTGCACCCCTCCTTGTAAGTTTCTGCTTGTTTCAGCCAAATTTTTAAAGCGTTTGATCCTACAAGATCCTACAAGATACAAAGCTCCCCCAAAATTTCATGTAAACTGCTATTTGAGTAAGGAAAGACTCCAGCCAGGAGTCCAGGCTCTGACAGGGCTCATTCCAGTGCTGCTAGACAACAGGAAAACAAAACCAAGGTTTCTGGAAGGCAAAATGGGAGGATCCCAGCACTGACTACATGTGATCTGGATGACAACAGGGAGTTAGTTGTGCAGCATGGAGGAGTTCAAACTTGTGATGCTGCTCTGTAAGGTCCATGCAAACTTATCTCACGCAGATCAGCTAGAAAGTTTACAGCTTCAGTTTGTAGCAGAAATACGTTGTACATGAGATACAGATATATCACATTTTTTATTTCTTTTTGTTACCTCGCATTTCATTTTCTTTTCAGTCTGGTATTACAGTCTGACCAATTTTCTTCCCCTATCCAGAGGTCAGGTCAAAATTTATTACACATGATGATGATGAAAAGGTCAACTCCAATGTACCTACCTGCCTGCATCCCTTCTGAAAGTAGGTGTCTTGTAGGACACCTCTGGCTTCTGTGGCACATTTAAGTAAAAACACAAAACCAAATAAAAAAGCCCCAAAAGCCAAACTTATTCCAGCTTTAGGTACAAACAGCTCTTTTATTAGGAAAAATACAGCATCACTGCGATGAACATGATTAAAATCTCAGATTCTTGCAAGAACCACTTTCAGTCATTTTACAAACTTCCTGTCATTGGTCAAGTACATAATTGACACCTGTCATCTAAAGCAACTTCCATTTTAGGGAAAAAAAAAAAAAAGAAACTATTAACCTTTAACAAATTGTCTTATACAGGATAATGCAACAAGATCTAACCCTGCTGCAATGAGAACAAACCCAGTTTAATCCCAGGTCAGATTTTCTGCTGACAAGCAAGTCCTGTCCCCAGAAGTCTTTCCAGTTACTGTCTACTTCACCTTCACTTCTCTTGTTTATTTTGATGCTTACAGCAGAACCAGGCACAGACCTGACTGCAGTCCGACATCAACATTTAGTTCTGGAAGATCCATAGATGCTTGTAATGAGCCACATAGCTTTGCCTTTTCCTAGGCAGGGCGTAAAGCACAGAGCAACACATGGAGTCCAGAACAGGGCTGGGAGGAAAGAAAGCCCGATGCCATCACGAGTTAACAGCTGCAAGGCAGCCTGCCTTTTTATTTAGTGCACACATATGTCTACACCTTAGCCAGATTTCAGCCAAGGGCCTTTAACTTCTGAAGTTAGCTTTTCAGCTTCAAAACAGCTGGCTCTAGATAAAAAGTTTCATACTCTTAACACTACTCAGGCAAACTGGAGAGAAATTGCACTGTAAATTCAAGTAAACTCCTAAAAAAGACATACAAGATATGCACATCAGAAAAAAACCCAGCTCAAAGCAGAGACTATACTGTTAGTGTTGAGAGGAAAACAGAAAAATCTGATCACTGAAGTTGACCACCCTACATGTGAATAGATACACCCACTCCAATGCCAAATCGACCCTGTAAACTTCAGGCCTTAGATTCAATTACAAACCCTAGGCAAAGATCAAGAAAGCCCTTTTAAAAATGCTCTTGTACTCCCTTTCCATTAAGGACTTCAAAGTAATAACACTTAAGTCTAATCTAGGCTTTCAATGTTCCAAACTTTAAAGATTCAGGCTTTTAAACTTCCATTCATTCGCTCTTCATTCAACAATTGGTTTACAGAAAGATATTTAAATTGTTTTAAAAGCACCAGGGCTCACGGTAGGACCTTTTGATTCTTTAGCAGGCACTACTACGTATTTACTTTCGGCTTTCCATTCGTCACATGCTGGCTAGTTCACATTCAAATGAATCACAAGCGCACCAGAGCAAACAAGACAGGTAATGGAAAGGAATCCAATTCAAACAACGTCCAGTACAGTAGTCCAGAACGCTGTTTGCTTCACTTTTTAACTTAGCATGTTTAGAAACAAGACGTTATAATTAAGAAAGTCTGTAATTGCTTAAACTTATACAGAAACGCCACTAAAAAACTCCCTATCTATTAATAGTCATCAGTGACAGAAAGGCATTGATGGAAAACACAAGGTACTGCAATTAATCAAAAAATAATCAAATTATTTCCAAATGTATCTCCAGAAGAGGGGTGGGGTGGGGTGGGGGTGGGGAGTGTGTGTATCCCAAACCCTGTTACAGAACCACACTATTCTCCCAAAATGCACAAATGCTAAAGCAGTGCAGTAACTATATGAATACTACCACCCCCCAGCTTGCAGTTTACAGAAACAAGCAAGCATTGTGCTTTAAGATGCATCATCCTTTACATAAAAAAAAAAAGCTCATGGCCCTTGCGATCTAGAGAACTCACCAAAAGCAAAAGAGAAACGTTTGTTCTAGCTCAGCTCAAACTGTAATGAAAATTAACATCTGACCAGGACAGAGAGAAAACCGCAGTTTAATGAAACTGCAGTTAGTGACATCCCATAAAACAATGACAATCACTTGTCTTTGAGTCAGCTATATTTCCACATCTAGCATAACTGCTCTGGGTGACTCACACCAATAATCTATCCGAGAGATAAGTAAAGGAAATCTCTACCATGGTTTTGTTGCAGCTTTTCAAGATGAAACGTAATTTGCCTGGTGCTCCTCATCTGAACTTCAGTTATTTGAAAATTGAATTTGAATTCCAATTCGTCTTTAGGAATTTTCTCAGAAGCAACAAGCTTAACTGGGGTAATGTAAGATGCACAAAACTGGCAAGTAAGATCATGGTCTAACCAGATCCTGTTTTCAGTAAGAAGCAGCTTTTTAGGCTGCCTACAGGCCTTTATAGGAAGATGATTTCTGTATTGGGGTAGCCAGTTTCTGCTTTAAATACAAAGTTTATATTATCTTTTCATCATGTTTCCATCTGCAGTGTTTCATTTTGTTTGTTTTTCTCTTGGTTCAAAGTCCCAAGTTCAAATTCTGTTCTTGCACTACTTAGTTATAGCTGTAGGCAAGTCAGTTCAGCCTTTTTTTTTTCTATAGGTCTATTTCTATAGATCTATTTCTCAATCTGTAAAAGGACAATCATAAACATTTATCTACTTTAAATAGATATTGGAAGGATTTGTTTATCCTGACAGCTTGTTCTTTGAATACACCACGACTCTATAAATAAAGTCTAAGAAGAAATTACCTAGTTTAACAACATTAACTGGGTTCATTATATTTTTTGTAAATGGTTTGTTACACTTTCATATCCTTTCCTTCCTGAGGGATACTGTTTCCTACAGTATGCTTCTAAGCCTCCCTTCTAGTGAACCATGATACCCTAAGATGAGTTAATGTTAATTATGGCCATTAAAAAATAAAGGGGGGTTGGGTTGGGGTGCAAAAAAGCCCCAGTATATTGAAATATAACCATTCAGATTCTTAAAATTTAATACCAGTTTAATCAATGTATAGAATTTTTTTCCAGTCCTCCTCCTGAGGGAAAGTACCCAATAGAAATGGGAGCTCCTTATTTCATTGCTTTTAATGTTATCTCTTCTATTCAGTGTTTTGCTGACTAGTATGTGTAATCTCATGCTTTCTAATTCCAGTCTTTGCTTGACCTCACAGCACTCTAAATGTGCACTTGGAAAGTAAACTAACTGTATCTGTAGCTCATTTAACAGTCAGTTAATCAGCTTCCTATTAGAAAAAATATATTACTCTAAACCAAAGCGTAACTCTGGAGATGAAACAAAGATGAATCTCAAGCCTTGTAAAGCTTCAAACCTGAAGTCAGCTGAGGCTTCTCATCATTAAAGATAAAAAAAGGAATAAATGAACTCACCACAGCTACTAGTCCTGATGTTAGCTGTAATAAAGAGATTAAGATCCAATACTAAAATGGGAGGAAGGAGTCAAAATGATCCCTTAGAGTAGTCATTTAATGAAGCACTGTTTTATCAGTGCGTGCTATGCCCAATTTGATGGGCCTTTCTTTGCAATAATTCAGTTTCAGTCAATGTTGGAAGGAATAAACTTGAAAGCACACCCTCCTCTATGTTAAAGTTCATTCTAAACTCTTGCCTTTCAGTGCACAGAACAGGCATTACAAATGCAGCCCTCCCTTGTATGCTACCAGATGATGGCAGTCAAAAAGAATTGAGCATTAAAACAAAGCCTTCCATCAATACAGAAGAAACACAGGAAAGTAAAACAGGGGACAGCACTGTGCTTCAGCAGCTAGAGCACCTTTTTTCGTGCATAATTGGGGGGGGGGGGGGGGGGGGGGAAGGCTCCAAAAAACAGTTTCACTGAAAGCCAATATGGGGATGCTTCAGCAGTTATGAATTTTGTACAGCAGACACCATGATGTTAATTAGCACAGCACTGTAAAACCTGTGCATTCTTCTCATCCTTCTGGGTGCAAAGCTAGGTACATCACAGGCTGAGCTGACCACAACCTCAGCATCACAGAAACGAGAGCCTTTCCCAGGCAGATGCTGTCTGTAGTCATCCCGTGCTAGCAATACTGTGACAGCTTTGAGGAAAGGAAGAACTACTCAGCCATAGGAAATCATGGCAGTGGATTAGGAAGAGATCAGATACCTGAATTACAATTTGAGCAGAAAAATTTAGCTACTTAGGTACCCATACGGCTCACTACTACAGCATTCAAGAAGTCCCCCAGGATCTCAATACTTTTGCTTCTTTTTGAAGTTCTTCACCCAGTTCCTTCAAAAGGCTGTATTATATGCATATCACTGATCGGATCAATCTGACTCTGCAATTCAAACTGGCCTCCATTTTTAGAGTTGTCTGCTATAAAATTTCACGTCACAATGAGAGTGACATCAGTTGCAAAAATTTTCTAGCAAAGAATACTGGTCTAACTTTTTTAAGTTCTGCTTTCTTTGAAAATAAGATTTACTGTATAGACCTGTGCTTTTCTTCCTTGCAGTGTTTTTGACTGAAGCTGGCAAATGCATTACATTTAGTTAAAGGAGCATGTGGTCTTGGATCTGTTAATCTTATTAGTTACCGGGAAACAGGTAACAAGGTTGAGGAGATGCCTTTTTAGTGCTTCTACAGAGAAAAAGAAGGCTTTAACTAGCTGGAAAGTATATAGATCCCTATAGTGCAGCTTATAGTGTTAAAATTTGTTCCTGTAATGCAATGAACATGACTGATGAGGCATCTTTATATAGATACATAAAGTTACGTCTACAATGGAAATTTTCAGTGAAAATCTGTCTCTCCAGCAAAGCAGCCGTACTCAGTGCAAAACTGATCTCTGACGCAAGACAAATTTTTCTGCTTCAAGTTTGCAAAAGCACTGAGCTGGTGTCACAAAAAATCTCAACATGCTTCACCTTTTTGTGTGTCTACTGTCTGTTCGGTCCCTCTCTTTTCCCTGTTTAAACTGTACATTCCTTGGGGCAGAGACTGTCTCTTTAGGACAGTGTTATGCAGTAAGGGCCCTCACATAGCTGGAAAACAAAATAATAGTTGGCACACTTGCTCTTCTAACTTGATGTGCAAACTTGTCCTCATGTCCTCGGACAAGGAAATTTATTCTATTCTGCTTACGTACTACAGCGGGGGGAAAAATAAAAGCCACAGCACATTCAGTAAATTCTTGGATTTTTACAGGAAACTTTGACAGTACAGCACTTTTGCAGGATAAGGAAAATTATGTAGCTTGTAACGCAGCCAGCTGGTACCTCCAACATCTCCCTCTTTTTGCTCAGTTTCATCAGTTACTAGTTACAGAGAAAGCAAGACAGACCCAAGAACTCAGATATGAGCTTCCTCAAGAGACTGAGTGTTTTAATACAATGGCATCTATAACACGTGCTTCAGCCTTTTAAACTAAATCCTGCACCTGAGACTGCTTGGCATGGACATTCACAGACTACAGTCTTCATTCAAGCTTCAAGGCTGGCCTTCCAGTTGCTGGAACTCCAAAAAAATATTTTTGTAAATATTTTCAGTGGGATGCGGCTTCATCCGCTTTCTGCTTTTCAGAGACATTAAATTTCTTGAATTCTAAAGCTAGCTGTTCAGGTATTTTCTGAAAAAGGAAGAATATGTTTGCTCATATTTTGCAAGTTTGTGACTTGGCATGCTTAGGCTGTCTTTGAAGAGGCACCCTGCTCCCCACAGTTGCTACCTGTAGTAACAAACAGCATGCACAGGGCAAACCAAAGCACAGCCAGGGCTTCCTTCCAGAACAGACAACTCTGCACCTGAGTGTTTCTGAGTGGCTTCTGGGTCGCTGCACTGCTCACTATGATGAAGGACACAGGAGAAAGTTTGGAGAGCAGCAAGGCAAGCCGTGCTTACTGCCTACCCTTGCCCTAGCAGCCACCGACGGAAGGTCATCTCTTCACCTTAAAAAGCCTACTGCTAGCACAACTGGGAAGCTGGTTGCAATCCACAGCACTTCGGTTTGGTTCTGCACATCATGTAGAAGGGCGGCCTCAAAGGTACTTCTAAGGCTTGGAAGAAAAAGTTGGTTTACTTTTAGAAATATCAAAAAACCACCTCCCATCCAAAGAAAATCCACCATCACCCTTTCCCCATCCTCTCCTCCATTCTCTTAAGATACCCACTGGCTATAAATTTCTGCCAGTGTTTTCAGGGGACAATGGTGATGTGCCAGGTATTATGAGAGTTAAATATGTGTATTACTACAGCTTGCATTATATGACTTAGCTCATCTTCAAGGACAAGTTACTTCAAAAAGCTCTGGGATTAAGAAGAAAAATAAATTATCACATAATGCAAAGACTACCATAACCCAATCAAAACTCCTCCCTGTTCCTCCAAAATTAAACCCCCCAGATCCCAGTGGCTTCAGACAAAAATTGGCTTTCTTCCTTTCTTCCAGCCAAGCCCCAAACTGCATCACAGGGCAAGCCCAGACACCCACTCTTCCCTGAAGGGCACCAAGGAGCTCAATTACTGCAGCAAGTCTGAAGGACACAGCAGCTATGCAGTGGAATACTCAGCAAGTCATCTTTTTCCCCAAAGACACTTACGAGAAAACTGAGGCAGTAGAGATGTATTTCAGTTGAAACAGTACAGCAGTGCACGTAATTTGAAAGGCTGCTCAGCAGCTCATCATGCCAGGAAGAAGAAATTTTCCTTTGGCTCAAACTAAATTCCTTGCTCTTCAGAGGTACTAAAGAGTAAAGCTTTTCCTCTATGGTCTTATTAACATGTAAAGCAACTTAAGACCATCCATTCTGATCCCCATCCTTAAGTGCTCTGCTCAGCTAGAGGTGCATTTCACCCACCTGACAGCAAGAGCTCCAGCTCCCTGAAATCTTTTCAGCTTGTTCAGAAGCATCCTGCACAGGCACTGGCCTAGATTAAGAGTGCAGTTATGCACACACGAATGGTGTTGACCCACTTCTTGTCACATCATCTTGACTACTGAGGACTGTGAACTCCGTTTTATGAACAGCACCTGAACAAAAGCCTGTGTACATACATGAGGTCTTACGAATGCCCATTCACTGTACAGGCAAGGAATGAAAATAATCATTCTGTTATTTCCCATCATTACCCTCCTCTCGCCAACCCACCCACAGACCCACTGCATGCCATCACTATTGAAATACCTTTCACCAGCAGTGTTGGGCTCCTATTCGAAGCAGATGCCACCAGACACGGTGAGTTAGCTAGCACCAGTGGGCACAAGCGTGGTGAACTGAACATCTTTCCAACACAGACAGGAGAACTCTTTAATATTAAAGGAAGCAAAAGCAGCTTAATATAGGTTTCCCTCTACACAACGACAAATAATTTCAAGACACTGTTTCCCCTCCCTAAAATATACTGCAGAGCAAAGTAGAGGGTCTGCTTCAAACCGAAGTCAAACATGAGGGCAGTTTCTCCTTCAGAAGCATTTTTGGGTTTTACCTCTCCAGCTTACAGAAGTAGTAAATAATTCCTGGGTACAACGTAAAAAATAAGACCCATCCCACCACAACAAGCAGCAAGGTTGCTGTCCAGGACATTAAAGCACCCCTTATATCAAGGGCACATTTCATGCTTCATCATTGTAAAGACAGTCGTCTACAGGATTCTTAATGCAGCTCATGCGGAGGAGCAGTGAATGGTAAAAGCTGAGATGTGCTGAAGGGCAGAACAGAGGTTTTACAGTTCATCCTGCAGGCACATACACTGCCTAAAATTGCAGTATAAATGTAAAAATAAAGAAATTTATCTCATCTAAAAGAAAGGAATTTGTCCCACTGTTTCTAAATCGCCTGTGCTATTCCTCTCTTGAAGAGAGCATGTATGTGCACAAAAGGCAACCTTCCAGCTTCATGTTGACAGAGAAATTTTTAAAACGTAAGCAAATCCAGGAGTTTTGCTTCTAGAATAAGTTAAACAAGGCAAAGGTTATTGCATTTGTGCTCCCTACTATCATCATGAAACTAGGATCCTTGTCCCATCCAAGCAAGCTGATGACCTGCTGAAGACTCAGTTAACTCCAAGCCAGACAAGATCTATACTAGCAAGCAAACTGCACCAAGCCACGATAAACCCTATAGACCCAGGCTAAAAAAATCAGAATAACTGCTGATTTCAAATGTTATTTTAAAATGTGATACAGTGGACAGAGCACTGCACAGAACCGATCAAAAAGTCTTTGTGGCTTATTCTTTCACAGACACAACTTGGAAACACTGCTCTCCCACCTGTGAGTTTCCTGCTCTTCATTGCACAAAACTTAAAGTGTTGGCCTAAACACAAGTAGTAGGCTGCCAGCTCAAACCATGTTTTGAAACTAAAGTTAAAGCTATGACAGACTTTGCAATTATAACAGTCAACCACCAAAGTGCAGTAAGGAAAAGCGTTACTTCAAACTTCAGCGTTCCCAGTGTGACAAAACAAAGAGGTAGCAGGTATCCTCTGGTATTTTCAAGTTATATAGAAAGGGGAACAAAAGACCACATCCTTCCTTTTCTGGCTCCCTGTCCATATAACCCCTGTAAGATTTTTGCCACAAGAGTATCGCAACACGCAGCTGTCAGGCAACACACACAGCCCTTCACACCAATGCCCTGAAGCAGAAGAGCAGCCGGGTGAGAACAGAGCTACGTGAGTGTCTGTGCATAGCAAAAGCAAGAGCAGCTGCCCTTCTAGAAATCACCTTTGAAAAGAAGTATGAGCCTGGTCTCTTAGGGTGAGGATCTGCACTCGCATCACCTCACCCAGCTGCTGGGGTCACAGAAAAGCAGTCCTGGTCTCACCACAACCCTCCTGGCTCTGCAAAACCTTCTCTTCCCTTCCGCTGGTACCTGCTCACATGCAACTGTACAACAGGCTAGACGAAAGACTTCCCCAAAGATCCAGCCAGAGACACATCTGTAAAAACAGCACTCCTATTTAAAGGCAGGTGTAGAAGGGAGAAGAAATATGTCCCTTACTGTTTTTTCTCTCTCCTGTGTACACTGAATGTCTTTGTTTAAGCATTTATCATTACAAAACCCTCCTGTTTTTCATAGTCTAACTAAGACCAACATGTGTGGTGTTGGTGGAAGAGCAGTCAATCGACCACTAATTGCATCACAGCCAGGTAACCAAACCTATTTTCATGCCATGCCTTTTGGACCATGCCTCTTCTCCTATTCCATTGTGCAGGGGGAAGTTCTTTCATTTCAACACTACTCAATAGTTCAGGAGACACAAGTTCAACTTCTTGCACCACTACAGTTCCCATGCACTCACAGATGACCCATTTATTTTCTTGTGCTTTTATTCCCCATCTGCAAAGGAAGGTGTCTTCCCCACAGTGGGAAGACACAGCACCTTTCCTTCAGCACAGTTTTGACAGGACTGATATAATGAAGCATGCACAGAGATAAGCCTGACGAGAACAAGCAAGATGTGGACAGAGGAAATTACCACTGAGAAACACAGTTCTAGCCAGATAATTTATCTTGCTCCTAAAATGTTTTTCCCATCAAATTTGCAGCTTTATGTTCAGGTTAGCATGGGACCGATTCCCTTTCCACAGCTGAAACCTCCCATTGTCTGTTAAAATTAAGCATCAAAACCCCCAACTTACATGCACTTTATGTAAATACACAAGAGTCACAGGCCCTTTGCAACATGTTAAGCCGCAAACCATACTTCCAGTAATACTCCAAGCACACACCAGGTCTGGCCAAGCCAGAATACATTTTACACTAATCACTAAATTGAAAAAGAATTAAGCACATTTTTTCCGAAGTTAGACAATGCATGTATCTTGCTCTTTGACGCTTGATTTTTCCAAGAGCGTCAGGATGGCATCAGCTGTGAGTTGTGTCAAATATGCTCTTTTTGTGTACTTAAGACATGCAAATAGATGCAAAGTTGAACAGCGCAAAGATGTCAGATACAAAAATGGCTCAGCAGAGACTCTGCAAAGCTGAGCAATGAAACTTGCTCTATTTAAAACTATCATGGTGCCAGAACAGCCTTAGAGTTGGCCACATGTATTTAATACTGTTAACTGCATACAAAGATAACAGTTTTACTCAATAAAATCTTTTGTTGTTGTTGAAACTTTGATGGAGCCAAAATTCTGCTAAAGCTAATTCCTGGTTAAACAGTTCCACACTTCCTCCCACAGCTAGCAAAAAGGAGTATTTTCTTCTATCTTCTTTCATTTTTCCCTTTTCCCCAATTTTTAGATATTTTCCTGTCCTTACTGATGATATGAAGGGCCGTTCTCAAAAACAGTTGTTTCTCAACATCCTGAGCATGGCACTATGTAAAAACTGAGGGACTCCCCAAACCCCGCACTACTCGGTTTCTCTCAAGCCTGGTTGTTCCACTGCGTGACTGTCAAACAATCTGCCACTTCAGCAAATGCACTGACCATAGCCAACACATAACTCAGCTTGTAAAGAAGAGGCACGTGCATGTACGAGAAAGATCTCCCAACTGCAGCTGCCACACAGCTAGCTCCTCACTTACCCTGTCACCCAGGAGTGCTGTAGGGGTCAAAACAGTCTCAAAAGTTTTAAACGCTCAAGGGTGAGCTGGAGTTCTGAGAAATTATCTTAATTTTGAAGACAGAAAAAAAAAAGATGCTAAGACTGAAAAGGAAAGAAGATAGTAAATTAAGGGATGTAAGAGCTGAAGCAGAGGACAAAGCAAGTGGGAAAGCATTTAGAGGACCTGATGAGATAACTCTCCCACCCCTTCCTCTTCACTTTTTGGGAAGCATCAGCAACCATGTTAATTAACAATACTTAGGTGCTGGAAGCAAAACAGCAACATTACTCTTGAGCATTTGGGACTTTGAAAAACAGAAGTGACACTTCACCTGCCAAAATCATCCCTGGCAAAAGTCCACTGACATCAGTGGAATTACACCAAGCATGAAATTGGCCCACAGTTGCTTGAAGACAATAAAGGCTTTGTTTTAGGAGATATGGGGTGTTTGTGGTTCTTTTTAATAAAGCCCAGTAAAGTTTTTTAATGTCCCTGAGCAAATATTGCTGACAATAACTGAGCAGCTATCACATTCATAGTATATGCTGTCCGTCCATATATTGCTAGGAAAACATCCATCAATAAAGCAAGAGATTCTCAGCATTCTGCTGATATCACAGGGAGATCAAAGACTGTTTAAATGCCTCTCAAATTGTCCCCAAGATCCACATGCAATTATTCTCATCTTTAGAGACATTCTTCCACGCTCATACTGCTCCGCCAAGTCAACAAAATTTAAACATCTTCATTGGTGCTACAGGATTTAGCACACACATATATGTACCACAATGCAGAACAGCACTGCTGCCAGAGAGTTATTCAACAATACTCCCACCACAAACTATACACAGCAACCACACTATGCTCACACAGAAGCATCTCTTCCTCATTTTGTTGCATTTTTGTTTGACTTTGCGAATTCTCAACAAAACCCAAGAAGCTCACAGGTTCCCACCTCTCTGTTGAGTTTGCTACAAGCGCGCCCTGAACTTCTGGGACCAGACTCTGCTCCAACGCCAGCCACGGGCATACACTGCAATAACACAGTATCGATACATGCCAGAACTCATGAAGCCATGAAAAAAATCCAGCAGAAGCAAACAAGTAGTTTAAGCTACACAGAGCTCCTGTGTTGTGTCCCTTCCCTTTGTGAACCCTCAAAACACACTTATCCATGCAGTCACGCCGGCCAGCCACGCTGGCTTTCAACCCAACCTGTTAGGAAGAACTGGATATTGGTACTCTCAGGGCCCTCGAGGGAAACTGACAGAGCCGCAGCAGGAGGGCCGGCCGCAGGGTCAGCGCAGGCCCTCGGGGCTCGCCGCGCTCCAGCTCTTACTCTTTTCATAGGTTTGTAAGGAAACATCCACTGTCCGCATCAGAAGTTCAGCTGCTCTGAATTCTCATTTTACAGGGCAGGACATATAGGAAACAACAGACATATCTATATATATATATTTATTTGCTGTTCCTTTTCCACCTCTTCCTCCTACCCACCACCACACACCCCACCAGGCTGCACCCACGGACCCCGCCGGGCCGCGGCAAGAGCCGCCAGAGAAGCTGCCCCCGCCGCACGCCGAGGCGCCCCGCCGACTCCCTTCTACTTTGCCCCCCCACCATCACCCCCTTTTGTTTTTTTCTTTTGCAGCGCCACGGTTAACTCGCCGCGTCTCCCTGATGAAGGAGCAGAGACGGAGCTCTCCCGGCGGAGCCCCACGGCCCCCTCCCACCAGCGGCACCCCGACCCCCGCCGTCCCTCACACCGCGGACCCTCAGCGGGAGCCGCCTTCTCTCAGCCCACCCCCCCCCCCCCCCCCCCCCCCCGGGCTGTCCCGTCCCTCCCCGCCGGCGCCGCGCCTTTGTGTGAGGAGACACAAAACCTACCTCGCCGGGGCGGCTCTCCCCGCCCGGCAGCGCGGGGGACGAGGGCAGGGGGACCCTGAGGCGCCCGGCGGGAGCAGGGAAGGAGGGAAGCCGGCAGCTGCCCGCCCGCTGGCTGACGGACTGACTGACTGGCTGGCTGACTGACGGGCAGACTGCCCGCCCGCCTGCCCGCCGGCGCGGCCCCGCCACACGCGCGGAGCCGGCCCGGCCTCGCCTGAGGGGAGGGGAGCGGCGGGGCGGGCCGGGGGCGGGCCCGCCGCTGAGTCACCGCCGAGGCCGGCCGCCCGCCCGCCTCCTTTGTTGTCAGGCGTGGAAAAATCCGGGCTGGGGGGGCTTGGCTGGTTGGAAATCCCGAGAGAAACGGGGGGGAAAGGAGGGGGTGTGGAGGCGGCGGTGAGCGCCCTGCAGCCCTGCCGGAGCGGGGCGGGCGGCTGCAGCCAGGCCCGGCCGCCCCGCACGGGAGGGACCGCAGGCGGGGTGCCCGAGGCGGTGGGCCAGCCTGGCTCCTCCGAGTGCTCCCTCACCTGCAACGGGAGGCTCCCAGCTGCGCCTTCCTTTAACTTGCCCCGAGCGGTTTCTTCCCCCATTCCCGGGCCTGGAGCCTCGTTCCCTGTGGATATTTCCACTGGTCCGTCTAGGAATCAATGTCCCCACTCCGGGAGCGAACCCATCCAAATAAAAGCCAAGGAACCCACGGCCGGCCAGCCAACGTGTGCCTCAGCGTGCCCCAAAGTCTGTTTGATATCAAGTGATACCCAATGGCAGCATGACCGAGGGCTTGGGACACAACACAGCCTGGACAGACCTTGGGAATGAACACACACACAGGAGAAAAAAAAAAAAAAAAAGTCCTTTGGGGATGAAATGTGTATTTATACATTGGTGTGCATACTTGGGTTGAATCAATTTCTTTCATACATTTATCACTAGGGTTATTTTGCGTCTCTTCAGAGTAGATGACTTGAATCACAGCAAAGTGTCGGAAGCAACTTGAGTCATCCCAGGGATGGAAAGCGTCAGACTGATGTGAGGAGCTCAGTAACTTGAGGAGCTGAGCGTTCAGTGTCGCTTGGGCTGCCTTTCCTTCCAAAAATTCCCAACCCCAAAGAATCCCTGTAGGAAGGATGTTGGGTTCTCAGTAGATGGTGCTGTTTCCGCCAAATCTGTCCTCAATAACCCACTGCCCCAGCATGGCAAGAGGAGCCAGTGGGTAGAGAGAAACATGTTTTCTGCAGGGCAGGGCTGCAATCCAGAGTGCTCGTTTGTCCTAAAAGACTGCTCAGGTCTTTGTGTGTGGCTGTTCTTTCACTAGGAAAAAAAGGCAGCCCGGGTGAAACCTAGCAAATGGATGAAATGCAGAGCATGGGTGGCCCCTGTTAGTTCTGGTTCAATTTGAGTCTGTTGCCCAGCACCGACATAAGCCATCAGAGCTATGCTGTGAACAACAGGAATGTTTTAAAATACTACACGTGCCTCAAAAAGTCACCTATGGCATGCCAAGTTGGACACCCATTTGTGTTGTCCATGTTCACAGTGTCAGCCCTGGTTACGGGCAGCTTCATTCACCAGGTGCTCTTTCTTTTACAGGAGTGTTGTGAGATATAGTTGTTCTGTATGTGGAGCCCATGGATACTGTATGGAGAAAAACCTCATAAAAATTGATTATTTTTTTTTTATTAAATGCAGTACAATGATGTGCCTAGATGAACGAGGGACTATAAATATCGAACAGTTCCCTGTTCCGTAAGCAGCCCTCCATCCAAAGCATGGGAGGGGGAAATGGTGTATGACTAGGGAACTGCAAACAGCAAAGAAATAGAATGAACTGCAAGGCCAGCAGGAATGCCGGATTTCCCTATCTTTTGCATTCTTGACCTTATGCACCTCCCCGTATCATTTCTGTGTGTAAGCATTAACCATTTGTATTCTAAAGATACTTTGTCATCCTTTTATCTCCATTGCCTTAGACACTGCACAGGCAGTTGTCCCTGCTCTGAAATCTGACACTTTACATCAGTGTTTCCCAACCCTTTCTCAGCTCAGACAACTATCTTTCTGCAATATGTACCATCTCCCAGCAGATCCTGCACATCCACACCTTTAAATGGAATGTAACACTTTGCAGAAGCTACCAAAAATTTCTGGGTATCTTGCCATGACTTGTCAAAGGAGCACAGGCATTTTTCATGGTGATAGTTACTTTGTTCCAGTGTTACATTTAGTTTAGGTGTGTGGTTAAGTGGTGTTGTCTTGGCCCTACCAAGTACAGGTTTAGCAAAGTCCCTCCCCACACTTACTGTTGGCACGTGTTCTGTGAAATGACTGTAATGCTGTGCAACTCCTAAGCTACCACAGCTGAACCCAGACTTGAAAACTATTGCTAGGCATAAGCAAGAAAGAGGAAAATCTGGGAGACACAGAAAGTTGAAAAGACTGACCAGGAACATATCTGAGGACCAGCAATGGCTGAGATCAACCTGTTATCCTGGTATCTTAATTGCTCACTCAGTGCCTCACACAAGACAGTGGTCAAATGACAGCTCTGAGTCAAACACTTCACAAGTAATTTAAGGGATAGCTTGTATCATCAGGTTGCCTAGCTGTGGTGCAAGAGCTGCTAGGTGCCCCAGACTCCTGGCTGGGGAGAGAGTGATTCAGTCCAGCTCAGCTGCAGCCCTTAAGGAACAGGGACACATTAGGAGTCGGTATCACCTCCCATCTGTGAGCCACTCAGGTTCCTGGCCTTCCTGTTTCTTCTTTAAGGCACAGTATATGTGCCTCATGGCTCTTACCCACATGAAAATTATAGTGCATGGTTCAAGCAACAAAAAAGTTTGGCCACAACTGCATTTTACTTATGACAAGCCTTCTTCCTCCAGCACTGTGGGTACCAAAACTCCAGAAAGCGCTTGAGAAGGCCTCAGGGGTCTGTCTAGATGAAAAGTGCTATATAAGTGTAAGATGTTACCATTTTATTTTAAATCAAAAGCAGTGTATTGGAATCCAAAAAATGAAGAAACTGGCTGCGCTTTAGAACAACTCTCAGGCAGAATGATGCACTGGAAATACTTAACAAGATAAATCCCTTTTTTATTAATATCACAGCCAAAAGTATATAGTCATTCTATTGTGTAAGTGTCATGGGACGTATGTAGTATGTAATTTGGCATTTTGGTATCTTGCGAATCAAGTATTATGTATTTTAATTGCCTGTTGGTGTTTGCATTTCTTCTCAGTCAAACTGCAGAATTAAAAGCAAAATCATCCTTTAATTACTCGAGTTGTCCTCTTTATGGGGTAGAGGATTGCATTTTACTCTGTGCCTGCACCATACCTGGCCTTTGAGTGTTACCATAATATTACCTTAAATAATAACAACAGTTTCACTGTGGTAGAAACAAAGTGGAATACAGAGTCAGCTGCTGTGGGATCCTGCTTGCTTCATTTCAGCTGTCTGAAAGCAGGCGTCTCGTCTGAGCAGGTCATGTAGGCTGGGGAAAGGCAGGTACCTCCAGAGGGAGAAGCATGCCTCCCACCTTCGGTGTCTGTGCTAGAACTGGCTTAATTGCTTCTGGAAGTGCTTCTGCTGGTTATACAAGGCAGAGGCCTGACAAGCTACAGCTAGATGCCTTCCTCAGAAATTCTTTAACTGCGTGTAATTCCTTTACCCAAAGTGGCAAAACAATTCCTCATTATCTGCTCCCATTTGTAAACAAGAGACGAGTGCTGCCTGTATACCAGTATTTTTACTCATAACACGGAAAAGCGCTGACTTACATCATAGGAGAATGTGGTTTTCCTTATTCCAAAGTAGCCAATTTAAATGGGGGAGGTAGGGGGTGGGGGTGTCTAGATTTTTAACTTAATCAAAGTAAATCAACCAGAATGCAGATTGCTATGAAGGTTTTTCCATACCATAATTCTGCAGAAACATCAGTTAAGTATCTGAAGAAACATCTGCTATGCACATAGATGTATAAATATACATAGGAGCTGAACAATATGACTTTTGAGTTTGAAGGGTTTTCTTTACACAAAGCCAGGGGCATAAAAGGGATTTCCTCTAAGTTTTCCTGTGTATTAATAATGAAGATCAGGATGCCACCTTTGTTTCCTCCCCTTCTGAGAATACAGTGAAAGGAAATGGTTCTGGATCGAATGACAAAGAGCAGTGGAAAAAAACAGACTACTCTCCACGCTGGCACTCAGAAGTTTAATTATCCAGCATGCTGCATCTTTATGGAAGAAGGGGACAGATAAATCCCATATGTTAATAGTTGGCCCCCTGTAGCTGACCTTTGGCTCAAATATTCCATATTGTGATTAATGTTGCACAGTTGGATCCAAAACATGCTCATTCCCCAGGCTGCAGGAAAAAAAAAAGGGGATTTAATTTACCTTCCAACAGCAGAATTTCATTTGATCAAATTTTTGGAGACCGGTTTTATCCCTGCTGGTAGGTTGGCCTCTGAAAAGCTGTTCTGCACTTCCTCGTCTAGGACTCTCAAGACCAAGCTTGTTGTATTGCCTTGACTACTGGCTCGCTGGGCAATCTGAATAAACCATTTTGCCACAGTTTCTGGTCTAGTAGAACAGCAAAAATAGCTGTGACTTCCTTGCTGACATGGTTTGATGTTTGCAGATACAAGACAATAAACAAGGTTCATCTTCAGACAAAATTAAATACTGACCTCTTGAATCTAGAGGTCTCACAGGAGGATTAGGTCAGAAAATCATAGCTGCACCTGGATCATGGTTTTCTGGACACCTTCTCCCCTAATCTTGCTGTTCTTATGTGCCATACATGATATTTGCCTTCTCATGTCATTGTAGCAATCTCACATCATTCTAGTAATGCGAACTGTACACTGGCCCTGACACAAATAAGCAGGCCCCAAGATCTCTGAGCCTATGTGTCAGTTTGTTCCTGAAGGACACAGGATCTGTGGACACAATATGCATCCCATACATTACAAATACAGAGTGCATAGCACTCCATGGCACTTCTCTGGGGAAATCAGATCCTCAAACGCATGGTAATAGGTGGGCTTAGAGTTGTAATGCAGAACATTTTAACAGTTTCAAACAACGTCACTGGCATCTGCTGTAGGCTTGAAGACTTGAGGTGCTGCAATTAATAATATCAGAATTCCTCCCGATTTGACTTCTCTAAAGCCAGGTCTAACACAGAAAGCCTCACCCGTAGATAATTAAAGCCACTGCTAAAACTGCCGAGAGCCCTCAACTGAGTTCAGACCAAGCCCTCATTTCTGCCTTCCTCCTGGATGAGATGAAGCAGCAAAGCCTGATGAAGGCTTGGAAACTGCTCCTGCTCCTGTGGAGATCACAAGGAATTTTGCTTGGACTGGGCCTATAAAGGCATGCCCAGCTGTCTTCCCAGGGATGACACAAAAAGTCTATAAAAATACAGCTGTAATAGCTGGAGACACGGAAAAACGTGAGATGAAGCCTCTAAGGAGGTCTGTCCCTACCTCCAGCCAGGACACATCTGGACCGTTGTGCAGGCTGGGCAATTTTTTCCATTTCCAAGCTGTTTTATTTACCAAAGATGACAGGCTATTAGCTGTACTCAGGGTGGCTTTATGGCAACTGGAGCAGACAATCTTGTATCATTTCCCACTAAAGCAAATAATCAAGTGCTCTTTCCCCCATGAAAGATAGACAGATATTCTCCGTGCTGTGAACCATAAAGTACCTGCAAATTGCAAGTAGCCTTTTTTCTGTCTTTCAGATAGTAACGATTGTGCTCCAAGGACTTTCCACGGGCCACATACACACTTGCAGAGGAACATGCACATGGATCCAGACTCCACAGCATCTTCTATCACAGGATCTCAAAGTGCTGGATAAACCTAACAACTGTAAGAAATCAATCACCATGCCATTTCCATCATGTCCAACACCAGAATATATAAGCATGTCAAATTTAGAGATGAAAAACTACAGATCTTCATTTTCCGAGAACTGCCAACTCTAGCGGAACTTAATGGGAGCCTTAGAGATCACCACACCTAAAATAAAATGAAAAAAGAAAACAAAACCCCCACATCACACCTGATGGCATTTGATATTTAAAAGCAGAAAGTTTAATCTCTAGCTGTTGAGTTCCCTGTATTTCTATGTGGGATTTCCTATGCAGAAATCCATGAACACCGGTCATGCTGTGCCAAGCAGCAAGTGTTGTGCGAGCTCAACATCTCAGAACTTCTATGCAAGGTCTGCAAAACTGGTGTGTATGTGCATAGCATGCTCAGATAGTTTTGAGTGTGTCCAAGTCCTCTCGTGTGGGCAGATTAGCTCTGTTTATCATACGTTAACAGTTGCGGAGCACCTAGAAATCCTTAATATTATCTAAATTGCTCTGGTTTTCATAAATTCCTGGATAAACAGAAAAAGCCACAGGAAGGCAGATGACTTAGAGAAGTAGTAGAGCTGATAGAGACATCCAAGTCAACACACTGGGCTAGGAGCAATCCTGAGAACAGGAGTCAGAGCTCCTGGTTCTCACTACCCCAGTAACAGGGCAGCCGCACACTGGAGTGCATCTCCACCCCAGAACGGGTTCAGGTCTGTGATCTGCATGTGACATCTCTGGCTGACTCAGGTATGTCTTAGGGAGCCGCACCATGAAATTCTGCCTGCAGTATCTCTGGCCCTGCATGCTACTAGGACTTCTGGGGTCATTCTTCCTGGGGAAGTTGTGCTAAAATAAGTTCAAAGTCTCTCTGATTCTTTCTCAGTGAGTCATTTGTCATGGGAGTGCTTGCCTTGGTCTTCTAGGCACAAGGGGAAAACTGGGAAGAAACTGAAGAGACAAAGTAAATGAGAGCATCCCAGGGGAAAGCAGAGCCATAGCCTGCACTTCCAACCATGGCTTCAAAGCCAGGTGACGGTGTATTGTGTACGATCAAGATAGAAAATATGGGGAACACTGCACCAGAGACTTCAACAGTGGGTAGTGAAGGCACAGTGTGAGCACCGTAAATCAGATTCAGCTTAGTCTTATGAAACTGAGTGTCTAGTCACCAATTCTAATATAAATAGTAAGAAAGAGTAATGACAGCAAAACAACAATTAGCAGAAACAGGTTTTCAACGTTTTTCCTGGATTCCCACTTGAAATAAATCATTATTCTGTCCCTAACTCTTTGTTTTTATTGTCCATCCCCTGTGGTTTAGTAACCAGCTGGCATTCCTTATAAAGAAATCAGCAGGTTGATTGAGGCTGTGGCTACCCTGAAGCCCTCTGAGGTTTTGTTATTGACTGACCATATCTTAGATAAGGTCGCCAGTAAATTATAGCTCTGCTTAAGAGCATCTGCCTCAGGGCTGCTTTTCCCTCATTATAAAACCTGATCTAATCCTGCATGTCTCTTCAATTATTGGAGAGTACAATTCAAGAATCGGCTTCCCCAGCGAACACGAAATGAGATAAACTATTCCTAAGTAGGGTAAACATGAATACTCAAGAGTGAAGCTAAGCGTTTCCAGGCCAGTCTCCTGATTTCCATGTGGTTTCCAACAGAATAACCTATCACCACTCCTGTTAATGCTGACTGTTATTTCACTACAAAAATGAGTTAAAAATTGGATGCCCACACACCTGCCATTAGAACTATTTGTATTTCTGCCTGCAAGAACCATGTGTGTGACAATTCAGGTGGCAAAGCTAGGAAAGCTACTGGATAAGTCACTTCCTTTGGACTCCCCAGTCTGCTGCAGAAAGCCTTGAAGATGCTTTATCTCCACGCTGAGATACAGGAAGGACATTTCGTTTATGAGATCAGTGAATGTCAGAGAGCAAATGGAAAAGGAACAAGCTTATCTTAACAGTTTTGTACATTAGGCAGACAAATTATGTCCTGGATTGCAGGATGAGCTCAACACATCAGTGCTGATGGAGATGAGTTAGTCCAGCTTATAGCTCCGTGAAAGACAATATCTCAGGTTATGGAAGCATCCTACTGTACGGAATAAAACGTGAATAAAGGAGCCTGTTAGTGCTTCTGATGGGTCAGTACCTGCTCCAAGTTCCAGTAACTGAGACAACTGCCATCACCTTCTTGTGGCCTTCCACACCCATCACAGCACCAATGCCCAGCTTTGCAGGTCCTGCCTGAGATCTGGCCTATATTGGACCTCGCCTTTTGTGAGAACCTTTTCACTGGAGAAAGTGTTCAGTTCCATGTTGTCTTCATACAAATCTAAGAAGTATGTCTAAGCACTAGTAAACGGATTACTTTTATTTACAGCTTTGTATTTTCTTCTGGATAAATAGGAAGAAACAGAAGGGTTTATTGCATTCAGGGGCAAATGTGCATCTAGCAACCAAACTAATGGAACTGTGAGCTCACGCCAAAGTTATATGGCAGTTTGACTTGATGTAACATCAATGATTTATTGTAATTGTGCATTAAAACCCCAGATTATGTTTATTCCACAGCATTTCTTGCTATCTAAATGAAGTCTGTTCCTCACTCAGCTCCAAATACAGAGTGAATTTTGCCATCTCTGATGGGAAATGAACAAGCTGCCTCATTGCCGCTATCATCTGTATGCTGTTCATTAGATCATTAATTTATGCCAAGGAGGGCAAGCTAGATTGGGATGTCAGGTGGTGGAAGAGGAACACTCATTTGAGGACACAGTGGGACTGCACGTAGATCATCCTTCCTCCACCTCAGGCTACGCTACCAGCCCAAGGAAGCACTGTCGTGTGGACAGGCCTCATAGGATCCTCTTGGAAACTTCTTCTCTTCCACTTCCTTCTTACTGGTCATAGTGTAAAGATATAAAAAGACTAAGATCAGCTGCAGTGTGCAGATTAAAAATTTGTATAGACAAGTCTCTGCCAGTGAGCAAAAATAGATGCCCAGGGAATACTACAAGGAAAGGGGACAGATACCTGATACCCCAATCGCAGCCTCCAGCCACCTGCAGCAAGCTGAGCTGTGCGTAGATTTCTTCTAATTTCTACAAATAAATGTTGATTCCTATTAATACCTCACAATAGATATTTGTCTCTTGAACATGTCCAGCCTCCACTTAAATTCATGTAAGATTTTCGCAGTGTCTTTCAGCAAGAAATTGACAAGCTCAGTAGTCTTCTCATGGGAGAGGATACTGTGCTAACACTGGTTAGAAATATGTTTTGTAAATGTTAATCACTAGCACTTAGTATAATTTTTCTTATAGGAAACATAATCCTACAATCAATGGAGGCAAACTTTACAGGCTTCTCTGGTGCTGGATCTCAGCAATACAGTCTAACCCAAACCCCCTCAAAATCAGCATGAGATTCTTAATTTTGGTTAGGTCCACAGTTCCTGGCTGCTGGAAGAAAATATTCCAAATTAGTCAAAGTGAGGTTTAACCTAAGTAGCCAGTATGCTTTAATGTAGTTCTGGCTTTGTAATACTGCTTTAGTTTCTAGCAGGATTCATCAAAACATTGATTTCACTTCAAAAAAAGCTACAGTGTTTCTTAAGGAAAGATTAAAGAAAGAATGATGAGTGGGGCTGCCTCACTACAAACAACTGCAGAAACTAAAAGATGCAATAAAAAGCGCTGCTCTCATGTACATGGCTACAGTGCTCATCTAGCTAAATTGTGGTCCCTTTTGTCAAAGGATTTAAATCCGGATGATCTCCTTGTAATTCCCTCAAATTTATACCATTTGTATTCTGGTTTTGATAAGCTATTTTCTATTGTGTGCTATATATTTTATATTATTATATCATATATAATAACATATAATATATAATATATTGTATTATTATAAACATGTATTTTCTATTGTGCGCTATTTTCTGTGCTATTAATTAAGGCAGAGGTGCCCTGTAAATACAGTATACTTCAGTGAAGATGACTTCCTTATATACTTACAGATGACTTCAATATTTCCCCAAACTAGATGTGCCACCATGACCCATATAGTCAACATGTATTGCATTTGCATTCTTTTATAATGCAAGTCAGTTGCAGCCTTAAGTACAAATAGACCTCAGGGGGCCCCGGCCTCCCAGCTGTATTAAATAAATCCCCTTAGCACAAAAGAGGAAGAAAAGGAAACAAAAAGCTTCCTGCTTGCTTTTCCTGGAAGCATAGAGGTGAAATAATTCACTTTAGTGTCCTTTGGAAATTAAGGGTAGTTAGAAAACGTCAGAAATGAACCTTTACAAAAATACAGTCCTAGAAGTGCCTAGAATGGAGCTTTTCCAGTGCATTCGCTCACCATCACAGCCCTGCAGAAAGCACTTAAATCTTTACTCAGACTAAATGTCCTTGTACTGTGGAAATCACAAGGAGAAAGTGCACCACTTTGGTGGACGTAGTTACAGGGTGGGTATTTGGCAGTTGTCTATATAAAAATTCCTATGCCTGGTTTTACTGAGATGCAAATTTATGTGTTTTTTGGTACATATACAATATGCAGGCTGACTCTGGTTTGATAAAAGGAGCTGTTTAGACATAATTTCTGGTTTTCTTGCAAAATATTTAAACAAAACCTTGAAAATTATTTTGTTTCAGCTTAAAATCAAACAATTTTTCAGGGTTTGTTCATGTATTAACCAAAACCCACATGCCTTACTAAAACTTTTTAAAAAATATTACCATTTAGTCTAAAAACCTGTTTCTGGGGGGAAAAAAATCTTTTGGAGATACCAATTCTTCTAGAAAAACTGATGTTAGATTTATGGTGATCTCGGGCAGATCCTGTAATGTGGGTGATTCTCAGTTTGTTCTTTCTTGTGGGCATCTTATGGGGCCCTCCCGTGCATTAAGCCCAGCACAAATGGCATATCCATTGCCTTTTACACCAAGCCCTCCCCTGTGTGTATCTCATTGTCTGTATTCCCTGGATTTAATAGCAGTGGCGGGATATTTAATTCATCTCCTATGATGAGTGGTGTTTTTCCATATGTCCCTTCCCAGAAAGAGACAGAATGGGAAATCAGCAGGGGGTGTGTGTTTATGTACATGTTACAGGATAGATTTTGGATAAGGAAGCTCAGTAACATTTAGTCATGGCCATTTGGTTTTGTCCACTGATTTCATTGTCCTGGTCTCACAGCATCCAGAATCGAGACACACATTTTGTTAGTAATTAAGTGAATGCAAAAAGGCTGGCAAAAGTTTGGCCCATGGCACATTTCATTTCCCAGGCCATTGAGATCAAGGGATGAGAGAGAGCAAGCTGAAGCCTACCATGTGTCACTGCTCTCCTAGGACATGCCACGTCTTGCATACAAACGTGATTTTACCAGTCTGAGCACTGAATCTGAAGCCCTGTTTGCATATGACAGCATGTGCCAGATGAGTTTTGTTTTGCAAAATCTGAAGTGGGAATGACTGGGATGTGATCAAAAGTCCCTGACTGGGAAGTGTTACACAAATGGTTCTGGTTTCAATCCATCTCCTTTGTTAATCTTATTATTCAATGACTGCTTAGAGCCATCCCATGCTCATTTAAACTAAATACATAACCCAATTAAAACAATCCTGAGCTATTTAGAACTACAGAAGCAGGCTAAATTTCAACGCTTCTGACATTTTAGATTGTTCAGACCTACAGAGCTAGAATATCTATGCCGTCAGTTCATCTTCTCTCATCTCAACCATCATTAATAAATTGTGCCGATGGGTTAGGAGGTTGTCATATTTCATATATGATGCAATAATTCCAGCCAATTTCCTTAATAAACCAGCACCTAAAGAAAATACTGGATACTGAAATCCCCTGATACAGCTCTGTGTCCAACTACAGGATACAGGACTTGGGTCTGCAAATCCACTTGTGTCCCTGAGATCATAGGAAAGTGCTGAAGTGATGGCAAGAAAGGACAGAGGAAGAGGATGGAGCTGAAAGTATTCGGTCCATCAGCTCAATGGATTTCCTAGCAGAGCTGGAGACTCAAAAAAGACCTGACGGCTGTCTTCTGCTGTAGGAAATAACCTGCTAACTAGAGAGTTCACAGTGGAAGGAAACAAGGAGAACGGGGCAGTTAGACTGAAACAATGAAATGCTTTTCTCATCATCTGTACTTAAAGCCAGCTGCAAGTTGATCTGTTTGCTAAGAACAGGCGAGCAAGGTCTTTCCAGGGGATTCTCACAAGGCTGTGATTAAAAACAAGGTATGCTCAAGAAATTAAAGTGAGAACTTAACTAAAACAAGGGCAAGAAACTCATGGCAAACATAGAGCTCAGCAAATAACTGCAGGCATATAATTTGTTCCATGGATTTTGTACCATTTAAGTTCACAAACTGTTCATGAACAGATTGCAAAATTAAAACAATAAAACAAATGAGAAAACATTTATTCATTTTTGGAATAATTGACATACAATATGTTACGAATTAGAGATAATTCATGGTCTCCAAATTATATCAGCCAGGATTGTGTGACTGTCATAATTTGCACAGAGTAATGTTGTCACATGAGTCAGATGGCTCTGCAGGGCTTAAAACCAGCACAATTCATCTCAGTGACGAACAGGAAGCTTTTATGTATCAAAGACAGCAGAGAACCTAGAAAGGCAACTGAAGTCAAGGGGATGGAGCAGCTGCCTTACAAAGAGCAGTGGGAAAGGCTGGGACTCTTCAATTTGGAGAAAACGCAGCTGAGAAGGGATATGACTGAGGTCTACCAGCTCACCAGGGTGGTGGGTAAGGTCATAGGACAAAGTTATCCTCAATGCTATAACCAGTACAGCTCCCTGAAAGCACCAGCTGCTTCTTGGGGGGATCCACTGAGCCGATGCACTGCTGCCAAGGGTGCTCTGCCTGGGGACACAACACACCAGGGGAGGTGAGCAGGCCTCCCAGACAAAACAATGGTCATGGCTGGTAGGTGGGGGAGAAAGACTTCCAACTGGACCTGATCTGAGCATTCAGACATTTCTTATGTCTTTTCTCCATTCCGAATGAGGTGCCCTTCACACAGTATAACTAACCTATAAACAAAATGAGTCACAGTTGTATGAATTTCCACAGGTGTGGAAGAACATGCAAGTAACACCATCACAGAATTGCCCATCTTGATTTTGGTTTGAATCATTCAGGTCAGATCCTACATCCCGGCTCATGCGCTTGGGCTAGTACATGGATTCCTTGCTAGTCATGCAGGAGCTGGGCTTCCCAACATCAGAAATGCTATGAATTAAAAGTGGTAGAATGAGTAG
Source organism: Falco rusticolus (assembly GCF_015220075.1). Taxonomy (NCBI): domain Eukaryota; kingdom Metazoa; phylum Chordata; class Aves; order Falconiformes; family Falconidae; genus Falco; species Falco rusticolus. The sequence goes on along the minus strand of NC_051191.1, from coordinate 22,712,697 downwards.
AATTCTACTGCTTTCATTAGTAGAATATAAGGAACTCAAAAAGACGATATATCTGATTTAATTGCTGTATGCACAAAGGCGCAGCTATAGGACATTCTTGTGCCCATCTCTCTGCTCAGTAGCAGATGTCAAGGGCAAGGAGTTCATTAATCAGCACACAGCCCTCCACTGTGTTTTATCTTCTTGCCCTCCTGCTTTCCTGACACAGCTTTAAATTCCTTACAGTACTGATGAAGGTACTTCTCTTTCTCACCCACGCCTTCTCCTTTCTCTCCCCCATGCCCTTTCACCCCCTAATATGCATTTGAACTTGGCAGATACGAATCCCTTCTCTGTGACAGGGCCTTAGCTTTTTTTCATCCTTATTAATTTTTTTCTTCTTTTGCACCTGCAGATGACTGCAGGTGTGATTTTCTGTCATCAGTTACACAGGAGTATAATTTGTGCCTCTCAGAGGACTTAGCAAAGCTGCAGACACTGCTTTATTTGTGCCCAGTTCTGGAAAACAATGCACCTGCAATTATGTGTCTGCGGGTGCAAATTTTAAGGATAATGCTTAGACGAGATTGAGAATTTTCCAGTGAGGCAGCTTTTTGCTGGGAAACAAAGAAAACAAAACTGATCTACCTGAGCTGAGACTATTTTTTGGGAATGTTCACACCAGTTTCAACAACAATGGCATTTCTGGGAAAATATATACAGCATGATGATCAGCTTGTCCTACCTCAGAACTGAAAGAACTCAGAACGTTTACTTAAGGTGAGGGTGCCACCATCAAATCTTGCTTTGCCCAATTCAGAACAAGCAATTGATTCTGAGGTCTCACATCTCCAGTGCATGCCCTACTGTGAGGCTACCAATGATTACTTCTCAATATCTTTGATTGAAGTTGTCTCACTTGAAATACTGAGTCAGCTCAAGGAAGTCTGGTTGGATGCCTCAGCACTCAGGACTTATTAAGACTGAGAGTCACAGCAGGGTTTTCCTTTAGATAGGGCTAAGCCCTGGATGGTGCACACCCCAACCTTTCTGACAAGCCATAAATGAGTTGAGGTTCCAGGTGATTGTCTCCTTCCAAGCATTGGCCTAGGGCTTTGGAGGGGTTCACAATGAGCAAAGAAGCTCCCAACAGTCTCTACAGCTCATGCAATTGCCTAAAAACATATAGTATTCAGGCAAAGCACAGAGACCTGACTTCAGAACAAACCCATTAGACTGAAAACGCTATAAAATTTTTCAAACCCTAAACACATTATGCATCTCATCTTCTTGAGGCAGAGCAAAAGAAAGCTTTACTGGTGTTGGTTTCTTAAAATGTCTATTAATAACTATTAAAAAAACTTGAAATTCAGGGAGGGTTAATCCAGATGGGTCTAGGTACTCCAGGAGTATGCTGTGGGCCATTTCTGCTTCCTTTTTTCCAGTAAGAGGATACACACTTGCATTTTTCTCCATGTGAGAAAACAGTGCACATATTTTACAACTCATTTCCCTCTTCTTAGAAGGCTGTAATCACATGAGAAGAAACTAGATGGTCTAGCCTCCAACAAATAGACCCAGCCAGCCGTAGTTGAGGGAAACCTGGTAGCAAAGCCATATGAAGAGGTGCCCATGGCCGTACGTTGAGCTCCTGCTTCCCTTTCCATCCTGCAACATAGCTGAGGTGTGGAGATGAGGCCAAGGCAGGGAGCGAGACACGTCCCTCAGAAAGTTTTGCTGATACAGGTCCTTCACCATGGATGTCCCCTCTCGGATGCAAGAGTGCTACTCCACAGCCAGAACCAGGTACCAGAGCACTTTCCCCCACTAAGCTGCAGACTAGTCCTGACCTATTTGTAAATATGGTGGTGAAAAGCTTTGGTGAAAAGAATGAAGAGCTTAGAAGGAATTTTTTTGTGGTAAGAGCCTCTTACTTCTAAAGAACTAATCAGAACATGATAAATCTTAACCCAGACACTGCTGAGTCCTCAGAGCTTCATTGCTCAGTGGCAGACAACATTTCTCCTCCAGCCTTGTCAAAAAAGAACAGCATTAAAATGAAGCACTGTCTCATCCTGCTTCATTAGAACATAATGAGGCAAAATTACAGGGTTTGCTGGCACTGCTCAGCAATTCAACACCGTGATCATCCTCAAAGCCAGCAAAGTAAGAAAGCTACCAGCCCCTCATGCAGCACCTGGCATTGGCTTGGTCTCAGTGTAGAAGACACACTAAAGCTTTTCTAAGGAGTCTGCCATCATGATAGCATCTGGTATACTAACAAAATCAGAAATAGCCCCAAAGGCACTGGGGGCAAACAGGGCAGATGTAGCAGCTGAAAGACACTGGAGCAGAGCTGCTCAGGCATTGGCATTCCTAAGGGCTGCAAGGGGCGTTAATGGGCCCCATGTGCTACAGGAATGCAAAGCTCTGCGTGGGCCGGGAGATTTATGCTCTTGACATTGGGGGGACTTCCTGACTAGGAGCTAATTGCTTTGGACTGTGAGTGTCTCTGCTCCAAATTACTGTAACTTTATTGAACAGTAAATGTAAGGGAGCAGCAAAGCCAAGGACGGACGGTTGTCCTGTGTAAAATGCCACTGGTTTAATCTCACATTCCTGAGGATGTGGAGCATGCAGTATTTTTGTTTAACACAGATCATATTTACTTGTTGTGTAAGTGTCATAAAAAAAAAGACTGGTCTCATTACGGTTGATTTCTAGTTTATGTCTTCAACAAGGGCCAAAAGTGAACGTATGTGGAAGAACATAGGGGCAGAGAAAAGCTATAGTGCTTTCCTAGTCCTCAACAGGCTATGGCACGTGCTAAGCCACAGATGGTGTCTTTGTGTTTTAGTAACCTTCAGTCATTTCAGTGTTCTTTATGAATTTGTCCATTAATGAACTCATGTAAATTGCTAGCAGCCCAAACATCCCACAGCTCAACCAAATATTGTGTGAAGGGTTTTCTCCTTTTGTTTGTTTTGTACTTGCTGTTTGCTAATCACTATGCTTCCTAAATGGTATTTAGGTGGTTGTGGGGGCTGTAGCATAGTTTAGTTGACAGAATTATATACTTAAGACCCACAGAATAATGCACTTGAGACCAGACTCAGAGATCCAGCTGTCCCACTTTTCGTTCACCTCTGACTGCTAATCATCAAACCCAAAGTGGAACTCCCCATGGGGAAGGAATCAATGGTTTTGAAGGATCTGCTTGAGGTGAGATCACCTGAAGACACGGACATTCAGTAATCAGCTCAATGGTCCAAGAACTTTGCTTTTATCTGTGTAACCCATTGAGGTGCACAACAAAGATTTAGATGCTCAAACAGTGAGAGGAAACATGAAAGCAGGTAGAGGGACATAATGCAAAAGGAGAGAAAAACAACTCTGCAAGAGGGAAAATGAGAGGCTTTAAAAAGATCTGGAGAAAACACATGCACAGAGGGACGGTAATGGATGAAGATGTCAATGGGCTGGAGACAGAAAAAAACCACAATGTTCAGTGATTTAGATTGGTCTGTGCTCAGTTTGCAGTAGTCTGATTTGAATGTGTATGCAGAATTAAGAAAATCACAGACTGTAAGAATGACAAAAACTGAGGAAAACAAGGTCCCTTTTGATGGTACACACACACCCCCCTTTTGCCACCACATGGTTATCAGAACCTTCATTCCCCACCCCCTTATTAATGCATAATTGTCAGGCTTCACTGTGAACATTGAATATTTCCAATTCATTCCTGTGGTTCCCTGAGCATTCAAACAAGACAGAAATTTAGTCAGCTAACTTGTTTAGGAAGGCCTTCTCTTCTTTCCTGTACTGCTCACATTGCAGTATATTGCTGGCATTGTTTGAAGTATTACTGGCAAATAATATTGCTTTGTGCATTATAAATAGAAATCAGGCAGCAAATGAAATTAAATGTGGACTGAAAGACACAAATTCCTGACCAGAACAGTCTGTGTGTCTGACAGGAAATAGAAAAACTTTGTTAAGTTTGCCTGTAACTAGCCTAATTTGATCTTGGATTTCTATTTCTTTCTAACTGTGGTATTACATGTCTACAAAATCTAACAGCTCCTTGAAACCAAAACCAAAACCACCAACATAAGATCTCTCCAGGGCATCCCAAATTACTTAAAACTAAATTTGTTTGAATTCTGCTTTTCTAGTGTTTCTGTGCAACAGATGACAGTAAACAGCAGGTTAAAAAAATACACCACCAGGGTTACACAGGCAAAAAATAACAGCAGACATCTGTGAAGGACAGGTTAGCAACAAATCCCTGCTTTGGTAAGAAATGCATTTCATCTGTAGGAAAGATTGTGGTGACGGGACATTCTTTGATGACTGTAGCCTGATAGGGAGGGACAGGATCCACCTGTTCAGAAGAGGCATGGGAATCTTTGGCAGCAGGCTGGCCAGCTTGATGAGGTGGGCTTTAAACTGAAGGACTTGTGGGGGCGAGGTCCAAAATGGCAACACTCGCACTATTGAAACCAACTGGGGAATAAGCCAGGCTAACCGGAGCAGCGACAAATGTTCCTTAGCTGCTTCCCAAGATGAGAACCAGAAGATCACCCACCTCAAGTATATGTATACCAGTGCACACAGCCTGAGGAACAACAAGGAGGAACTGGAGCTCTGCACCCAGTCAGAAAGTTACAATATAGGAATAACTGAAACATGGTGGGACAACTCATGTGGCTGGAGGATTGTGATGGATGGCTGTAGGCTGTTTTGTTAAGACAGGCAGGGAAGAAGAGGAGCCGTGCTCCGTGTTAAGGAGAACCTTGAATGTATACAAGTCAACTACAGCGACTGTGGAAGCCCTATTGAATGCCTGTGGGTCAAGATCAGAAGGGTCATCTCTGAGGGGGATCTTATAGTAGGCATCTGCTACTGACCTCCAAACCAAGACAATAAAGTCAATGAAGCAATATTTGGGTCACATAAGCAAGCCTCAGTTCAACAGAGCCTGCTTCTTATGGGTGACTTGAACTACCCAGACATTTGTTGGAAGAACAACATAACACCCCACATGTTCCCATCAAGTTCCTGGAATGCACGGAGAACTGCTTCCTCATACAAGGGTTAGGTGTGCTAACAAGGAATGAGGCACTGCTGGACTTACTACTCAAACCCCAAGAAAACCTGCCTGTAATATCTCAGTTAATGATATCCTTGGTGGCAGCGATCACAATACTGTGGAGTCTGGGATCCTGCAGAGCACACTGAAGGTTAGTACTAAGACAAAGGGTTTAGATTTTAGAAGAGAAAATTTCAGTTTGCTCAGAGCTCAGTTGGGAGAGATTCCATGGGAAGTTTCCATGGAGGATAAAGGAGCTAGCAATTGCTGGGAGTTTTTCAAGAATGATCTCCTGGAAGCACAAGAACAGTTCATCCTCTTTAAAGGGAAGGGAAGTAGGTGGAGAAAGAGACCCCCTTGGCTTAATTGCGAGCTTCTGAGTCATCTCAAAACCAAAAGAGAAGCATACCAGAGATGGAGAAGTGGATGAATACCCACTAGAAACTACAAGGGCTTTGCCAGAGCATGCAGAGATGCAGTTAGAAAAGCAACAGCTGAGCCCGAATTGAAATTGGCCATAGATCTCAAAAACTACAAGAAAGGGTTCTTCAGGTACATAAACAACAAGCAGAAACAGAAGGAAAATACTGGCCCACTGTTAAACAGGAGAGGTGAATTGGTCACCAAGAATGCCAAAAATGTAGAGGTTCTCAACAGCCTGTTCACCTCCATCTATACCAGCACTGTTGGGCCCCAGGCCTTGGGAACAAAATCCAGGTTGATACAAACACAGACCTATCATCAGTGAAGGAAGAGTTGGGATGTGAACGATTACAGAAGCTTGACCCCTGAAAGCTGATGGACCCAACAATATCTACCCAAGCGTGCTAAGAGAGCTGGCTGACACCATTGCGAGGCCACTCTCCATAATCTTTGAGAAGTCATGGAGATTGGGGGATGTCCCAGAAGACTGCAAGAAAACTAATATCACCCCTATCTAAAAGAAGGACTTAAAAGAGGATCTGGGAAATTATAGGCCCATCAATCTTACTTCAGTCCTTGGAAAAGTTATGGCATGGATCCTCCTGGGGGCTATCACAAGTCAAATGAAGCACGTGATTGGGAAAAGCCAGCACAGATTCACGAAGGATGAATCATGCTTGACAAACCTGATCGTCATCTACAGCGAAGTAACCTGCTCCGTTGATGCGGGGTGAGTGGTGGACACTGTTTACCTGGATTTCTCCAAGGCTTTCAGTATGGTTTCCCACAGTCTCCTCCTAGAGAAACTGATGCATTACAGTCTAGCCAAGCGGTCTGTGCAGTGGGTGGGGAACTGGCTGACTGGCTGCACCCAGAGGCTGGTGGATTCCCACTGGACACTTTTAAGATTTGGCTGGACAGGCTGCTGGGCCATCTTGTCTAGACCATGCTTTTGCCAAGAAAGTTTGGACCAGATGATCCTTGAGGTCTCTTCCAAACTGGTATTCTATGTTTCTATGACTGTGTGACTTAAACTACATAAAACACCACCTATACTGCAATTTAAGATTCCCTGCAGTGAAGTGGTGGGGAATCACCCATCTTTCAGAATTTTCACTTGTCATCAGGTTCTGTACGACTCAGGCATCTTCCACATAAAATATGAATCAGATGTAAAAGTCCTCACTGAACTTCTGAGAATCTTCAGCTTATTTTTGTATAACTGTTGATTAATTTTAGGGATTTTTTTTTAGTTTTTATTCCAGTTGTAATTTTCACGAGAACATTGTGGATGTTTTTGATGGCAATTCGAGCGAAGGATGTTGACCTTCCAGCAGTGTCTATCATTTTCTGCTGGGGTAGTGAGGCCTTTTAGAAGATTAAGATTAATCTTCACTGCTTCCTGGCTCCTAAAGATAGCATCCAGGCTGTCCCCTAACTGCACTGCAAGTTCATTTCACAGCTAAAAGCTCTCCCATTATCAATGATCTGTTAGCACCTCTCCCTCACTTCTTCCTCAGCTTGTTTCCTCTCTGGCATTTTAGAGAAAGACTTAGCCACCCCAACAGTTTCTATATCAGTACCCAACCTTGCTGAGTTGAAAGAATACAGTCTGGTAACTGCTAACTGGATGTTTACAGGCACCTTTGGGGCGTTTTGTAAACCTAAAGAATCAAAAAAAGTCAGGCTAGAATGAGATCATTTCAGTTTTGTATTGCAAACCTTGAAACAGAAAAATTTTCTTTTTTCTGAGATTTACATCAGAAGTGTCTTGGAAAACATATTTCCTCCAGAAACAAATTCTCTCCAGTCCTGCTGGAAAAGCAGGAGGAATTGATGTCAGCTTTGCTTTGCTGGAAAAAACTATTGCAAACCCTGCTAGGGGATGAAGGGCTGCATGTATCCCCAAAGCACAAGGAGAGGTATGTAGAGATCTGAGCTCTTCAACTTGGCTGGACATGAACCTGCCCTGATCTGAAAGCCAAGTGGCTGACCATTCCCAAACTCCTCGTCTTCACGAGCCGACTGCTCCTGCTTTCCCACTTGGTGTAGCAAAGGAAGAGGCACTGAGTGCAGACACCCAAAGCGGGTGCAGCACTGAGGCACAGAAAGTACAATGCAAGGACTGAGTCACCCTTAGGGCTGTGCAGAAGTCAAAGAGGTTCCTGTGCAGACCCAGACACCTGGAGCTTATTTTGTGGTCATGGCCCGGATCAGTGCACATGACCCTACACGTATGGCAAAGCTCCCACTGATCTTCCTTACATAGCACAAGGACATGAATGAGCTGGGGCAGAGGGGGCAACGCACAGGAGAGCTTTCTAAGTATCTTAATTACAACCTCTTGTTTTAAAAATGTAACCACAATCTACAGTGGTAATTTATACTGCAGATTCGTAGTAAAAGTATTGCACAGTCAGTGTGATACTGCAAATGGGAGTTTAATAATTGCTGATTACTTTAGAAATGTTGTCTTGTAAAAAAGACATAAAATAAGTGATAATCTAGGGTGAAGGGATTACTGCTGTTGATTTAAAAGCTTGCTGAGGCATATTCAAAATCCCAGAGCTAGAGCATTTTTTTAGCAAATAAAAATGCAAAGAACAGAACAGACTGGTGGAGTCCTTGTTCGAACAACTGGCAGACAACTAGCAATAAATCATGAAAAAAATATTTCCTAAATTTCCCCTTTTAATAAATTAGCTGTTGTTTGTGAAATAGCTTGGGATAACATGTTAATACAGAACTGCAAGCTAGGTAACGAGCCAAATCCATCTCTGCATTTTGGCCAAGTTGCACCAGGGATGAATTTGGCTCTGTCTCTCTACAAACATGAATCAAGCTGTTTGCATTTTGTCATTATACTATCCCTGACCCAAGAGGATACATTTCCTTGGCAACAACAATTAAAGGCCTGACAAAACCACTACACATTATCTGCATAATTTTTTTCTTCCTTCACAAAAGTTGGATTTTCCCACCTCTACCCCTCCCTAAGTAAGGAAGATTAAGGGGCCCATCTGATTTCCTGTGAAATCAAATATAAAATTTCCAGTGGTTTTGATAGCTACAGCAGATCCTTCTTAATTTTGTAATTATTTATGGCACTGATAGGCTGAGCCAGGCAGCAGTCCCAGCTCCATTGGCTCTGGTGCTTGCATTTTGGCTTATAAAACTTCTCTCATCCACGGTGAATGCAAAGAGAAGAGGAAGGTGGCTGCACCAGTGATGTGCTGGGAGCCTTCTGGGTTTCCGGGTGTTTGTGGGAGATGACAGCAACCAATGTGGATTTCTTTGGGAAATTCACCAAAAGTAAGAGCTACACAGGTATTTTGGGATCATGCACACATATTTAACCAAGAGATTCGCAATACGCATCAAGGCTTTTCTCTAATCAAACCTTTGGCCAAATGGCTCCTGTTCGTGTACAAGTGACTCCTCTGGCTGTGCAAAACAGCTGGCCCAGATTTTGGGTCCTGCTCTCATAGATAGTCCCTTAAATACAAGTTATGTATCTCACAGATGTTGCATGAAGGAACATTACACTTGGTGGATGTGTCTGACTAAATTTACCATTGGGAAAATGGGGTGAGTCAGCTCTTTCCTTTTCCTAGACAGTGGGATCTTCAGGATCATCTCACAGTTTGTATCTGTACCTCAGAGCTTGGATCCTGGCTATCCCTTTAGGAGCAGCTGTAATCTTCACCACCATTCTTCTAACATGACAAACACAGAAAATCAGTATATATCCCTTCATGTTTTTATTCTCTATAAAATATTTTGATGAATGTAAACCCTCTCCAAAAGCCTTATCAGACTTCTCTTCCTGATCCAATACAAATCAAGACTAAATATAAGTGTGTAGCTAATAATTGCAGGAATTTCCATCATGGCTTTTCCCAGCTAGATACTACATATCAGGATGAGGGGAACAGCACGTGCATCAGTTATAACATATAAGATACTAGTTATTGAGCATCAGCAAACCTTTGCTCAGAGTTGTGCAGAATGCAGTCCCTGTCTTTAAGGAATATTGTATGCAGGAAGGCTTAGTCCTGTCAAAATTCATTTTCAGAGGAAACTTCAATGAGTGTTTCAGGGTTATGTGCCCAGGCTTTAGGCGATCGCTGCATCTATAAGCAGTGTATTTATTCCCTTGCAGTGAGCTGAGCTGTTGACAATGCAAATTGACTGTAAAGAATGCTCACCTCTGTGGGAGATAAAACCTGCTTCTGCTTACTTGAGATGGATGAACCTAACTCATAGCTTTTTAGCTGTCATTGCAAGAGCTGGGACACATGGACCAGCCACCACATCCAGCGGCTGCAGTCAATGGTACAGTATATCCACATAAAGAACAGTATTTCCATTGACTGCATCTGAGAAACCCATCAAGGTGCCCTGTGAAGTTTTCAGCTGACTGGTGGTAAGAAAAATAGCAAGATAACAAAAGAAAATCTGTTTTCCTCCTGCCTTGCTTGTGTGCATGGCAACATGATAACCCCACTATCAGGATCAGCAGCCCTTTTCCGTCAGCAAAACTAAGAAGTCATTACCACCACACCAAAAAAGAGCCCAAATCTGCTTTGTGCTGCTTTTGAGCGATAGTCTGGGGGCAGGGGGAGGATTTTCCACATCTGTTTCCTCCATTCACTTCTCATTCGCTGCCGCGGGGCAGGAAACGCATTGCTCTGTGCACCAGCCGCTGACCCCTTGGGAGTCAGCCTGTGAGCAGGGCTGGAAGTCCTTCACACTTCATCTGGTGGAGCTTTGAAAACACGAATTGCTTACACCCAGCCCAACTCGCTGTTTCAGGGCAGGAGGCTGAACGGAGAGTGTGTTTACTTTGGGTACAGTAAAGAAAAAAAAAAAGAAAAAAGGAAAATTTCATGAAGGGAAAAAGTATTTCAATACCTGTGCATGTCAGTGTGAGGAGTCGGCTCTCTCATGGGTGTGCTCTGGCTGTCCCTTCACACTGCTACATATCAGTGCTGCCAACGGTTCCCTTGTTGCCCATCTCTGCCTGAGTCATGAACCTCCCCCAGGATGTCCTCCCTGCAGGAGGAGCTGTGTTTGAGTCATTCCTGCTACGGACAGGTCCCTAAAGGTCTGTCACCTGATGGAATGACCCTAACACCTTCCCTGTCGAACCCCAAAGAGCCTAGCCCTGAAGCAAGGTCAGCCCCTCTCCTCCCTCTCCACCAACTCCTGTGAAATTCATCTTCAACCACTACGTGCTTTGGGGTGCCACTAGCCAGTGTTACCCCCCAACGTGATCTGCCAAGAAACTCTCCCACTGGCTTCAGTGCTTCCAGTGCTGCATGTGGCTGTCACATCTTGTGAGTGTGTTTGCCCTAGCAAGGACGTCTCTCTTTTTCTAAGGCTCCAAACCTCACCCCACCCAATCCCCTCCTAACAAAGAATGCTTATAAGCAAGGAAATGTAAACACCTGTCATTCAAAACCTTTTTTCCCAGTAACTTCTAGGCATCTGCCCCCGTCTCTTACTGCAAAGGCAGATAAGTTCCCTTCCTGATTTCATCCAGCTTGTTTTCCCACTACCCCAAACTTGAAACTTGCACCCTGACTGATTAAAAATAGCCTGTGTTAAGCAAAAACACCAGCCAGATCTGCACTGTCCAACAGCTTGTCCCAGAATCTCACGCAACAACTCGCTTAATTGGGTGGAGGCTGGGGTGTCACTTCAGAGGTCAGGTCTTCAGCTTGGGTCTCCCAGCATGACTTGTAAGTGCTGTAAGGGGTCTCCCAGCATGACTTGTAAGGGGGTGCTACTGGAGGCTGACTCCCCTCACCAGCAGGGAATAGGAGACAAGAGGGAAAAGAGGTTGTACTTTAAGAGATTTCTAGCTCCTACAACAGAAACTGAGAAGGCAACACTACATTGCGTCCATAAAGAATGCAATGGCTTCCTCTGCAAGGCAGGCGGAGCACGCAGACAGACCATCGAGGTCTTCCTGCCAGTGTTGTGCCCTTCTGCAGACAGCCGAGCATGCACAGATGCCTGCCTCTGGGTAGCAAAGAGAGCATGCAAAGTGGGCAGGAGGGCAAGAGATGCAAAGGGTCGCAGCGGAGCAGGGGCACAACAAGGTGCTCTGAGATCACATCGTAACTCCCTTCAACATTTGTTACTTCACAAGCAAAATTCAGTACAAGGCAGTGGTGTTTGCCACCCCGCAAAGGATGTGCTTTCATCTTCACCTCACCCTAGCCTTTTAATCCCTGACATTTTCCTTAACGAGACATGCTCTGAATGCTCAGCAAACACAAGTGCAAATGAATCCCTGGTGTGCACAGAACTGCAGGGCTTAGTGTGGGGTGTTCACTATATGTCTAGGATTATATACAATTAGACTGTCTAGACTACATTCAGAGGGGATGTAGATCAGGTGAGGATTACCAGCTGGGAAATCAGATATTCAGTGAGAGGGTGGGGAGCTGGATTGGGGAGGGAGAGGAAGCCAAGTGGAAATGTAAGAAAGCACCAGATAAATTACCACTGAGCCAGATTTGTTGAACGCCCTCAGATTCCTTGCATTAGCTATGTCCTCTGCTCCTACTGCAACATCTGAGCCCTTTCCAGTCTTGCATGTCTGCCTTCCTCCACACCCCTGTTAGCAAGGAAAGTGGCATTGCCTTTCATTAATGGTGGGCTGGTAAGACACACATTGGGTGATGATGTTCAGGTATGTCGAGCTTCACCTCCCATCTGCCTTCTGCACATGTCCTGGTGCTTCAGAGGGACCAAGCTTAGAGATCTGGGGAAAAAAGCATGTGGTCTTCTGTGTGTGCCTATTCTGTCCTCTTGGTTAATACAGAGGGTCTGTGGCAGACCAAAACCTGAACCCAGGTCCCCAGGCTGTTCTTCTAATCCTTGGGCCACGCTTCCCCCCATGGCCCTTCCCTTCCAGTGGCCTAAGATGTTCGCCTTATTGCCAGGGGTAGGAGTATTCCTTAAAGAAATCCGTACAGAGTCACGATCTATTTGACATGCCACAGTGAATACTTCTCACACTGAAAACAGAAAAATATCCTATTTTGTTCCTCTTGGTGTTCCCTGCAGGCAACTGGGCCCAAATCTACCCCTGCTCCAGTGCTGAGTACCAGAGAGACACACCAGGGAGATGACTTGTCCCTCCTCAGCCGTGGCTTATGGCAGAGAGACTGGTTTTCCTGGGGCATATTGCTTTCCTACTTGTATCCTGAGCTTTAATAGCCTAATGTTACCCAGGATGACATGAGGTCTCCTGCCTCCGTGGGGCATTCTCCAGGGAAGTCGGTATAGATGTGCTTCGTGGACACTTTGCATGGGCTCTGTTGGGGCATGGTGGCCACAGACCACCCTTTGTGGATTGCTCCTGTTCTTGCTCCTTTGCAATGGACCGTGCTTTGCCTGGTGCAGGTGTTTTGAAGCCAGATGGCCCTGAAAATTTTTGCTTCTTGCAGTCAGGCTCTGCCAGCCTGAGCAGATGGATTGGAGGGGCCTCGGCAAGAGCAGAAAACCATTTTTGCTGAAGCATAGGAGCTATTTAAAACACAACAGCAAAGTCTAGCGTGGAGAAGACCCTGCTGCCTCATAAGCATATTTAGCCAATCTGATACTGAAACCTGGCCATATTTTACAGAGTGTATAATTTACCCCGCTCCAGGCAGGGCCTGGGTTTGGGATGCTTCACGCAGTTCCAGCCATTAGCAAGGAAAGCCCTTTCTCCCACAACCTGTTGAAGAAAAACACATTTTTCACTGGATGAGCTGGAAACCAAGCACCTTAGTTCACCTGCTTCTTTATTTAATCCTCCACCAGTGCTGCTGGATGACCTGCAGGTACCTCTTGGCATCACTCTTGTCCTCTCCCACTCTCCTCATGGAAATGGGAAAAAAGATTGAGGAAAAAGATAAAAATTTTTTGCAGACCTGTTTAATCTATCCGTGCTAACCCCTGTGGGCAGCAGCACTGCATGTAGGTATCCTGCCTGCTCTGACCTCAGAGCAACGGGAGCCTACATCCCTGCCTGGGCTAACTGGTCCTATGCTCAGGGCACGCCTTGGTGCTGGGAGGTGTGGGTGCTTTGATACCATCTATAGCAGAAAATAGAGAAGCTCATCTCTCTCTCTGCTCTCACCAGTCCTTATATCACAGATATTACACAGTCTCCAGCTCTTCATAGTTTCCACCATTACTCCTGGGCTTTGTGGAACATCTCAGTGATTTTCCCTGTCTCCTCTTGGCCCTTAAAGGAGATGTACTGCAGCTCTCTGACATCTCACTTTCTGCAGGGTGGATACAGGAAATACTCTCCTAATCTTTTTGGCACTAAGGAGGCATTTTCCAGTCCGAACAAACCCAGGGAGACTTGGGGTTTTATTCTCACTGCATGACAATCAGCAGGCGCCATAGGTGTGGGGTGCTTGGGATGTGTCCCACTGCGCTGCAGCTGGCAAAACAAATCTTTCCACAAAGTTTTCACCACCTGTCCAGCTTCCTCCCTACAGGAAATCCAGCCTCCTCTGCTCCCAGAGACAATAGCTGGAGCTTGTGTTTGCAGCTCCCCTTTCACAAATAACACCAGCGTTGACTAGTAAACACAGTGCCACCAAATGTGAAAAGCAATACTCAAAGCTTGGAAGAGAATGACGTTCTTTTCTACTGACTTGGGTAAAAGCAGCTGCCAAATCCTTGCACTGTGTGCAAATAGCAGCTCGTTCCAGTAATTTGCTTTCCAGCAGCACCCTAAAGCCCCAGCTGGGACCGGGGTGGTGCTCCATACCAGCTCTGCAGACCACACGCGTGCTCCATTTCTTACATGCTCAGTGTAGAGGTTGCTGTTGTAAGACTAGAGAAGCAAGGCCAGACGGAGCATCGGTACAAACCTGGCTCATCAGGAGGAGTTCAGCTGCAGCGAGTGTGCCGTGTGAATGGAAAGAAGGAACAGGGGGATCATTACACTTGGTCTGATCTGAGTACAGTTAGCTCAGGATCCAATCTCCAAATAAAGCCAAAACCCAGTGGCTTCAAAAGTAGATAAGCACATTCCTTCAGTCATGAGTATTACATTTCTCTTCTAGAAGTGCTGATAACGTAAAAATCCTTAAATCTGGTCTTTTATATCTCTCCTGCTCTAACTGGCCCCATAAAAGCCCTGTATCTCCCAGTAAAAAAAAAAAAAAGGGACACGAGACTGAAAAATTTGAGAAACTTGAATGTTATATGAACCTCCATTTACCTCCTCAATATATAGCACTTCATCACCTTGAGTTAAAAGAAAGCAGACTAGAAAGGGAAGAAATAAAACACAGATATTGGATATTGGTAGGGCTGTAAGAAACAAGCAAAGAGTGTTTGCTGGGACATGGCCATGGCTGGGCGCAGCCTCTAGCAGACAGACACACATGAGGAATATGCCCTAAGTCCCGTTGTCCAGGAGGACCAGAGTAGGAACGTCCCTCCTCCTACAAGCCGACTCCGAGAAGGAAAGTTCATCTTAGTCCTTGCACACAGACATTCCTGAAGTACGTCATGGCATGCAATACTTTTAATATAAACTCTCTTTTTTTAATTTTTCTCTCTTTTAGTCTTTTTCCAAGAATTCTGTTATCTTAGAGCTGCTGGAGAATGCAAAGTGAAAGACCAAGTCTGTAGTGGTAGAGTGGCTGATCTCCTCACTGAGCACAGGGAAAGACCTAGTTCTGGAAAGGAAAAAACTGTGGGGTACAAAAAGCTGAAGGAAAGCTCCTTGGAGGAGCTTCCCAAAGAAGATTTCTGCCTAGCAGGTCTGCCAAAGGTTTAGTGCTACCTAAAGGCCATGCCAACAACAGATTGCTCCCCTGGAATCTGCGTTGGGAAACAACTTTTATGACTAAGAACAAAAACTTTAAATTGTCAGTTTTGCTGACTGTTTCGTGGATACTGGTATTTTAACTGAGAGCATTAGATTCTTGAGTAAGACATTTTTTGATGGCTATGGATCTGTGGTGGTCCAAAAGGAGTTTAAAAAGAAGTGATTTACATTTTCTTTAAAAAAAGGAGGAGGTGAGGAAAGCTTCACCGAGCACAATGAAAGAGCTCTGGATTATATGGAATAAAAAAATAACTAGGCTGAGCTGCCAAACCCCTTAATGACCATGTTCCCTTTCCAGAGATGGAAAAAAGAAGGACCAGCACCTTTTTTTAACCTCACATTTCCAGGAATCTCTTCGCTTTGTTTTTCACACCAGGATTAGAAGGAGTGGGGTTAAGATATCAAGATAAAGGTCATCCTCAAGTATATTTAGTCTGACTGTAAGTAGGAAATAGCAGAAATGCCTCCAGGTTCCCAGGTCCTCTTGGCCATTTCAAGAAACAGATAAATCCCCCAACATCTGCTTGCTTATCAGCCACACCAAAGGGAAACTGCAAACCATCTCCTTTTTGAAAAGCAACACCCAATGGCCATTTGCTCCTGCACTGGCCAGTGCTTCATGCCCTGCACCTTCTCCGTGCCAGCTGCCGAGGGCAGGGGAAGGAGAAGGGACCCTGCAAAGGGACATCCCCGGCTCCCTGGCAGTGTTTGTGTCTGGTGGAGCTGCCAAGGAAACGCCTGCCTCTGCCTGTTCACCTCCAGATGAGCTCTGATAAAGGCTCCTGCTCAGGAAGGCCAAGTCAGGGGATAGTTTGCCTGTAAACAATATGAAAGGATCTTCTTTCTGAGCCCTGGCATGGTCCGTGGCGTTTTATATTTTGGATCAAGTCACAAGTGCTATGGGGGTTGTGATTTTAAATTACATTCAAGGTGTGTGATGTACGTTTGCATCCTGTGCTGCAGGAAGGGAACTTTTTTTGTAAGTTCTTATTTTTATCTCAATGTAAACAAATGGGCCATAATTTGGAAGGATATTTGTGATGCTGCTGATGCTCTGTGCAAAAAAATACTCAATTTTTGTTACTGGAGGGTAAGCCATGTTGAGGCAGTTCCTTGTAATAAACCACACCCACACCCTGTGCCCTTTCTCCTCCTTTATTTCCAGCACTGCCCATGATTTTCAGCTTTCCATTTGTACATAGCATTGCAGAGGGGAACACACACAGACCCTAAGATGTGGGTGCTGTGTAACAGGCATAGAAACAGAATACAGATCTTCCTACCCACAGCCTCACGCTCTTGTCGCAAGGTCATGACTGGCTCTGCCATGCATGAAAAGAAAACTGCAAAACATACATGCAAAGAAAACTGCACACAGGCTTGGGGAAGCAGAAGGGAGGCAAATCCAAAACATGGGCTATTTTCTGTCTTTCAAGACCCAAATCCATCTCTGGTTAACTCCGCTTGGCACCACTGGGTTACTTTAGCAAAATACTATTTTAGACACTGGTCCATTTGTCATTTTTTAACCTGCTGCTCCACTTCTGCTCACACGAGTTTTTTTGCCAAGGACATAAACATCTCCACCAGTTTAGGCTTTTCTCATGTTAGCTGCTGTCTTAGAAAAGGACAAAGTTCCAGATGACAAAATAGTGCATTCTCCAGCAACTGAAGAAGGAAGCTGTGGCTTAATGGAGAAGTCCTGCGAGCAGCAGAAAGCTGTCAGCAGAGGACAGACCGGCTGAACCAGGAAAACCATGTCCATTTTGCAGCTGAGCAACAATGCAGTTGTTTCAGTGCAGATTTAAAAATACTTGTGGCCTGATTCTGCCCCAATCAAAGGAAGTCTGGCCTGGGTTAAGAAAGGCATTTAAAAGAATTCAGTTTGCAATGGTGCAACTGTTTGCTTTAGTGTCACTGGTAGCATAGACTGGCCTGAAAAGCAGCAGAAACGACCACACGTCTACGTCTTACTGGGCAGATCACCATCCAGTGTTGGCATTTCCATCTTCTTTATCGCTGTAAGTGATTTAAGCATCTTCGTTCTCTGATCCTGCTGCAGAAGCAGATGAACAGCCCATCCAGCTGGAGTCCTTCACATCTTAAATTACTGCAGCTATATCCACTTGCCGGTTACCTGTGAACTCTCTTGATTTCTGCTCAGAAACGTGCTTTCTGCTTTGCTTGGGTGGCAGCCAGTTCACTTGCGGTGCAGCGTATAACCGCACCATGGCAGCAAGAAGAGAGGAGCCACCCTGTGGATTTTCTTTAGCCAGAAGCCAGAATGTTGTTTTTTCTTTGTTTCCCTTGTTTCCTACTTTGGCTTTGTGTTCAAGGTTTGTGGAGGAGGGATGAGTGGTTTTTGGCTGGTCTATGGAGCTGACCTTTTCCTGGACGCTGTGTCCCTGTGGCATTGGCAGCCAGTGTCAGCATTGCTCCTGGTGTCTGTGCTGGGAGAAGTGCTGGACCACTGGTCTTGTGAAGATGCAGTTGTTAGTGGTGGTGAGAAGGCTGCCGAAACTTGCCCTTTGCATCACACAGGACTTATGCTAAAGCCATTAGCACGGATCCCTGTGCCACAGGTGATTTAGCTATGGCCCAGAGCTAAGGAGGGACCTGTCATCAGAGAGCAAGAGGAGGAACAGCGTGGCAGCCTGCTCTAGCCCAGCAAGTCAAGATGGACCAGGCCTCCTCCAGCAAGGTTAGAAGACACTAAGATAAGGAATTTGTGGCAGAGCTTCCTCTCAACTTTTGCTCCCCAGGCAGTGTAATGCCCTCTCCTTTTCCTCTTGGCTCTGCCTGGGGGTGCAATGGACCCCAGCTGCTCCTTCTTCCACTCCTGCCTTCCTCCTTTGCAGCTTGCTGGGACCTGCATGTCCACCACAAGGGTCCACAGCAGTATATGGGTACTGCCTGGAGGCAGAATTAATCCCTTTTTGCCAGTAACAGGTCATGGGCAATCACAGCAGTGGAAGACATTAATCTAGTCCTTACCTAGAGGTAAGTTTAAGGAAGTGCCAAGGGGAAAACTCCCTCTGCTTCAGCATGGAAGACACAGAAAGCAGCTTCACAGCCACCCAGCACATCCCGTGCCAGCTCCATACCAGAATCATGTCCAACCTCACAGAGGTCTGGATGGGAAAAGGCTGTTCCGTGCTGCACAGTTACCTGCAGACAGATGCAGATGGCAGCTGGACATCAAAGTGGTTCCTGGAGCTTCAGTCTCTCCTCCTGGTTCCTCTTGGCATCCTGCTGGTCCTCAACTGGGTTTTGTTCAGATATTTATGAAAAAACAACCCTTTTTTTGTTGTTGTTGTTGTTTTTTAAAGAGTATTTTCTTCACCAACTTGCATTTCTTTTGGCGCTGTCCTGTTTTTAAGCCAGGAAAATATGCAGTTTTTAGTTTTAAACAATGACACGTTCCTGTGAGCAATGCTAAAAAACAATAACAAAATTATGCCTGAACTTTTCAGAATTTACATGGAAAATATTTGCTATTCTTCTCACAGAAAATTAAGTACGTCTTGCCTAACTTCCTCCTTTAGTGGAATTTAGATAAATCACAATTCAGAGGGCAACTCTTCAGGTCGGTATTGATCTCAAGTTGACTCTTCCTACGCCAGTCTGTGCGCTGCTCAGAGCATCTCTCTCACTAATTTGTCTGTTGGATTGCAAATGCAAGAGCCAGGAGGTTTGCTCTCATTGCCCTGCCATAAAAAATAAAAGCAACCTTGCAATTGATTGTAACTGACAAAGGGTAAAAGCTACATCAGTAAAAATGTTTCGTTTCATTGCTGCTTCCTTACAACACTGCCTTCGGGATGTGGCACAGACATTGCACGTGAACCCCCCGTGTCAATGCTAGGCAGATTCAGCACTGACATGAGTGGGGAAGATGGGAGAGCTTTTTTTTATGCTTTTTTCCCCCCTACACATTCAGTCGATGCTGTGGCATTTTCCTCTCTCCAGTCCCAGCATCCTAAATCTCTGCATCTGTGGCTGGTAATAACAATTTACACTGAGGCTTGTATTATCATATATAAACTGGGGGTTCAGGTTAGAGCTCACATATGTTCCACCACTGGATATTACCAAGCAATTAGTTCACTTGCCCAGAAAATTTTAAACACTCTAAAATAGATGCCCAGGCAGCTTTTTCCAGGGTCCTTTTCCAGCTCTGATCTCTTGCTTGCTGTCTGGGTGGGCCCATATTAAATGCTGGCCCTGCTTCAATCTGTAACCACAGATTTGCTGAGAACATTTTACTTTATTGCTCTGCTCATAGCAAACCAGATGGGGAGGGGGAAAGGTGGAGGAGACCCGACACAGCTGAAACCCATGTTGGCCTCTTGTTTGTTTTGCCTTCTCTAGAAAGCTGCAAGGGTAAGATATAATACCTCCAGGTCCAACTTCACACATGGAGCTCCTGTGGCATCGACGCGTGCTCAGCACTTGTAAAGATTATGGGAATCTGTGGTAGTAAGCATCTGTGCAAGAAATACGGATGTTCACAGCTGTACCCATCTGGGATCGCACTTATCTAGGATCTCACCCCTCTCAGTGCTGGCAGGTGGAGTTTGTGTCTCAGAAGGTGAGGACTGAGACATCCTTCCACCCAGCCAGCTGCTACATCAAGTGTGACTAACAGAATTCATGCAGTTTTACCAAATCCCCCCAAATTTAAATACAGCCTGGTCACAGGACATTAACCACCCCTCTCTGTTTTGAGTCTACAAAGTAGATGCAGCAGGTAGACCTGATAAATTACAATAATATCAATGACGGATGCTCTCTTAGCAGGCCCAAAGTCTTCTCTTTTTAGGGAATACCTGTTGCCCGCCCCCTATGATCCAATTTTGGGAGCAGGAGGTCCACAAGACTCCTGACAGTGAGCCCAGGCAGGAAAGGATAGGAAAGGCAGGAGCTTCCCACCAAAACAGGCTCAGAGTGGCAGGGGACAGACACTGCTGGATGCCTCTTTAACAGATGTTTCAGGAACTGCTAATGATTTCAACAGCCAGATCTACCAAACTGGAGTTAACAGCCTTCAGCCTGGCAGTGACTCATATTCCAGGCTTTACAGAGAGATTTCATGGCCCATTGTTTCTTGTTAGCAAAAAGAGAATGAAGTTCTTTAAAGGGAGAGATGGACAAATCCCTCTTCATTCACGCTGTAAGAAAATGTCTCTGCAGTGTATGGCTGGAAGGAGAGATCAAATACTGCACATACCCATAGTCACTATCTTTTGCAAAGCATGACCTCAAAGCCATTTTTAATTGCATTAGCTGCAAACGCCTGTCCCAAAGAACCACTGTGTTAACAAGTTGAAACAAATCCCGAGACAACAGATAGGCTAAAACAGGCATGCAACAAGTCCCAGGTCTGTTATCACAGATATCTCTCTCTTTCATTTGCCATGATCTGAATGTCATCACATTATCATCTCAGCTCAGGCCAATTGAGAAAAGACAGGTTTTAATTTGCACCACAGAGTGGATGCAAGCTCCGCACATCACTTATACCTGGTAAGGGTTCATTTTCCAAGACTGGCAAATCCAGCTCCTTCTGTGACTCCTCTTCTTCATCTTCCTCCTTTTAATTTGCATTTCCCATGAGAAGGCAGGAAAAAAGAGAGAGAAAATGCAAACCATTAAACTGTTTGTCAAAAAGAGACAGAAAATTTTAAATGATACTAATTACAACAAAAACATCTTTCATCAAACAGTCTTGTGATTCATGCCTAGCATGAAAGCAAGGCTCCCAACAGCCCTCTGTCAGACATCACTTCCCCGTAATGCTGCTAATACAGATGGAGAATGTGAAGCTCAGAAATCATATGAAACATAACAAAACTCACCCAGCATTTGGATGATAGATCTGGCTGGAGATGAAAACCCAAGATTTAATCTTGAGTCTAAGATCCCATGTCGTCTGCCTCATGCTCCAGCTGAAGACTTTAAGCTTCTCTGTCCATTTCAGAAGAGAAATAAAGTTTTGCTAGAATAATTCAGCTCTGCCTTATTAAAACACTAACTCCATTCATTTGAAAATCTCATTGATGCTGAACACAGAACAAAACAAAAGGCAGAATTGTTTTTTCTTCTGAGACTTTTTCCCTTGGGAAGTGGGTATCTTCAGCTTTCGGAGGAACAATCATCACAGCTAAACTTCTGATGTGCCATCTCCCAAAGGTTAGTGGAGAAAAGCAAACCAGTATTTTCTATAAATGGGTTTATATAAATAATGCTGTAACCTGATGGCCTCGATGCTGCCTGTGCAGTACCCATATGGCTGCATTCGATGGGGTGGAAATGGCTTTCTTACTGCATTTTGCAGAACAAGGGGAAGGTGGGACTTGGGAATGGAGGATCACCGCAGGACTGTGGAGGTGGCTGTGCAAGTCCTTGGCTGCACATCAGCTGTCTTATATGTCTTGGGCAAGCTGGCCCAAGAGGGATCCCTTTCTCCTCAGTTTTATCTGCCTCAAGTCTAAGTTTTCCCTGTAGGGTCTAGAGACAGGCACCTCCAGCTGGTGACTTGTCTCATCTGAAAGGACATCTTCTGCAGCTGAAGGAACTGGCATTGTTCAGCCTGGAGCAAAGGACCCTCGGGGGACACTGATCACTGTCTACAACTACACAACAGGAGGCTGTAGGAAGTGGGGGGTCGGTCTCTTCTCCCAGGGAACATGCGACAGGACAAGAGGAACCGGCCTCACGTTGCACCAGGGAAGGTTTAGGTGGGTGTGAGGGGAAATTCCTTCATGGAAAGGGTGGCCGAGCCCTGGCACAGGCTGCCCGGGGAGGAGGTGCAGTCACCATCCCTGGAGGTATCTAAAAGATGTGCAGACATGGCTCAGAGACATGGTATAGTGGTAGACTTGGCAGTGCTGGGTTAACAGACTTGATGATCTTAAAGGTCTTTTCCAACCTAAATGTTTCTATGATTCTGTGATTCTATACTGTGACATAAATCAGTGCTGGGCACTGTACAGATGCTACATGGATGGAGCTTTGCAACTCTTCAAGACTGCAACCAGATACAGTAAAAACTGGTCTGCAATTACTGTGGTGAGGTGTAATTGAAGACAAACAGCAATTAAGATTTTTCTTTCAGCACTTCCAAGACTCTTGGGGTAATACCCTGTCAGAGCATCCATGTGATTTAAAAGGGGAAAAGGAGGAACACATTGAAGAGATCTGGACGGAGGCTTGAGTGCGTGATGGAAGCAGGTTTGAAGGTGCCAGGCTGGAAGATTAATGTCCTGGGGAACTCAGAGCAGCTTTGGCAACACAGCCTCTAACACTTCCTTTGTATAAATAATTTTCCTGTATTTAAAATACCAAGTGCCTTTTCTGCTTTATTTTGCTTAATTCCAGCCAATGGCACAGACAGCTTGACCTCACACAGTAAATACAGCCAAGCAGATATTCATCAAGAAAACCAAAAAGGTGTGATTTCATCCAGCCTATCAAGATGGACAAAAATACTGTCAGCAGAGCTTTCTCAGCAGCAACAACAGAAGGATATAGTGTGGATCACGCATCACGTCAACATGTTTTGCTCGCCACAGTACGGCCCATCCTGCTCACACGCTTCCATGTCTCCATGCCCTAGTTTTCCACCCACAAGCAAAAAACCAACAGCCCTCCTGAAGCCTCTATACCACGCATGCACCTCTGCTGGGATGCCCCATGGTGAGCTGGCCACAGACATGAACATGAGGATGCAGCCTGGTGGAGCCGGTGCTGGCAGTGGCAAGATGCCACGCAGCTGCTGGCGAGGGAGGGAGGAGCTGTTGGTGCAGAAAGCAGACATGAGATCATATTCGTCTTTCAGAGTAGTATTTCCAGATTAAATATAAGAGGGAAGCTCAGAGAGGTCAGAGGCTGAGACTGACTTTCAGAACAATGCCTTTGACGTCCAAAGAGGGAGGACAGGCTTATTAAAAATGCAGTGTGGATTGCAAATCTGTCACACGCCCAAGCCACCATGCAGAGCAGGAGGATGGATGAGGCGGTTATGGAGAACCTGCTGACACCAACAGCCTCTTGGGTGATGGGTCAGTGAATAGTTTGCTGCTGTTCAGCACTGTTTTGACAGAAACTGCACAGAGCAACGGTGTGGGGGGCAAGGAGCAAATGTTCATGTCCACTTGGAGGTTTGTTTATAATCTTGCGGTGGGGAAATGTGATCATGAATGGGAATGAAGCTGCACCGGCTTAGGAAAACCAGGTTAGTGAGGCAGAACAGGGAGGGAAGAGAAGTGAGGCGGGGAATCACAGGGGAGGAGATGGCAATGGCAATGGCAATGGCAATGGCAATGGCAATGGCAATGGCAATGACGGAGAGCAAGAGCAGGCAAAGCCAGCGGGACACGCTGGGCAAAGGCTCCACCGGCTTCTGCTGTCCCTCTGGCTTTCCACTGCTGTGTCTGCTCTGGAGCTCACTGGGTTTCACCCGCTGTACCATCTCTTGGCCACAGTGACTTTAATAGGCTAAAGCTGAGGGTGTCCAGTGTAAGGGTAAATCACAGGCACGGAGCCACACAATCTGGAGGCAAAGGTCTTGCACGCTCCCTGTTTCACCCCCCCATTCATCTTTCATCCCCAAGCAGCAAAGGTCTTGCACGCAGACTGTTTCACACCCCCCTTCATCTTTCATCCCCAAGCAGCTGCCTGATAGCTGCCTCACCACCTTGTTGACTACACCATTAACTTGCTGCAATTTGAACCTTCCCCATAGAAATATTGTTAATGGAAAACTCTTCATCTTTGGTGAAAAGGAAAAAAAAAACCCCAACAGTATTCATCAGACATTGAAGGCAGCAACCCTCAAAATGTTGCCAAGATGCCTCATGAGCTTTTTATTTGGGTTTGGGCTTATAGATGAGTAGATTATGCTGTAAGTGCTCCGTTCTCATCTTACAAGCAATGCTCCATCTCCAAAACCCTCTTCCTTTTCCAGTAAGTGGAAATTTCAGGCAGTGAAGCACCAGGGGAGATAGAAGCCAGATATCCCAGAAGATACAGATCAAGATACAGCAGGCATGTCAGATAAGGGAATTATATTCCATGAACCTTTACTGAAGCATACCAGAATTTTTGGTAAGGGAAGCGTTTATTGCAATTGCAAGATGTAACATCAAAGGTGCAAGTAGATGTAACATCAAAGCACTTGAAGAAATGTGGCTTACAGCTAAAGAGGGCCATGACCTTCTCATGAAAAAGTTTAGTCTTAAGTGTCCAAGACTGATGGACTGTTTCCTTTTAATGAGGGAACTGAAAAACATTTCCATTTTATGTACTTATGACAGGATTGGAAAAGGTTGAGAGAAGAGCAATAGGAAGGATATGAAGGACGCATTGCTTCATGCAGGGCAGCTGCCCAACTGCACAGGAGAGAAGCCAGACAGGGGTTCCTGAATATGCAGAAACCACCTCCAGCTCAGACTGTCTCTAAGCTGACTGCAGCATGTGGGGGTGCACCATGTGCACCTGCCTGATCTCAATGTGAGTAAAGATTTCAATTTATACCACACCAAAGAAATAATATCTACTTAGAGCCAGATGCAGTCTCCAGCAACAAACTGCTTAAAACAGAGCAGTCATCAGGGCAGTAGATATCATTTACCTGCTCTGTTATTTATCCTTTAAAATTAGCACTTTTTACCTGCTGTGCACTAGCACTGATGTTGCACCAGACACCAGCCTCTGCAAATACCCCGGCTGGATGCATCAGGCCAACTCAGGGAAAGAAAATCCTCTCTCTAGGCTGTGTCTAGGATCATTAAGAGCATGCCATCATGGTAGCTCACAGCAAAAATTTAATTGCAAGAAGTGTCTTCGTGCTTCCCACTTCTGCTGATATACAAACATATAAATAGATAAGCACATATATATATATATTTATATAAAGGTAGTTGGAGGTGCAGCTTTAACAACATCTAAAAGAATGAGTCATTCCTGATAAAGCTGCTCACATGGGAGCACACATCCATGCACTTGAAACCAAAAAGCTACTGGGAAATCCTTTTAGGTCTCAGTAGCCTGGTCTTGTATGACTTTCTCCATGTATCTCCTGGGACCGTAGGGCAAAGTGAAGCAGTCCCAGTGTGTTGTTCAGCTGGGAATACTTTTTCTTCTCCTTATTTTCTATGGCTGCTTCACCTGTTATTTGTCTTCCACCATCAGTGGGATCAGAGTGCTGGTGGGAGTGGAGAGCAATGTAGCATGCACCAGTCAGGAGCTGCTGAATGGATCCAAGGGGAGGCTGTCACTTTTCCAATTTTTGCAGAATATTTGCATTTTTGTATCTATCAGAAAAGCTGCTGCCTCAGGCAGTAAAGGGAAGCTAGGAGAGAAGCTACATGGAGTAACATACTCGCTGCCCAGTAAGTTCTGTGAATGCCTTCTCAAGGCCAGCCGCCAAGGACCCTTCTACGAGAAAGGAGGATGCTCACATCCCCAGTGGTTATGCCAAGTAAAGGTTTTGCCTGGTTTGGGTCCCAGATGAACTTTTGCAGCAGAGCAAAGACTGGAGGCTTCAAGCACTAAGCCCTGTGTCTTGCCTTGCAGAGAGGGTCACACGCTCAACCCAAAACCAGGGTCATGCGCCCAACCCAAATTGATCAGAAAGCAAAGGGGGACAAGCCCTACACAGGCACTGCTCACTGTTGGGAGTGGGCTGATACAGAAGGGATGGCAGAGTTATTGGCATGCCAAGGGGATGAAACAATGTCTTGAATGAAAGTGTACAGTGATAGGCAAGAGCCATGCGTACAGGGCAAGTAACATTTCATACATATTTCAGCACTTCCAAGATAAAAAGAAAAGGTTTTCTTACAGGCCTTGTGGGATAGATAAAAGGATTTATAATAGCTACATTTCTGGCCCATAATCTTTAGAAATGCATGCATTTGCTCTTTGCATGCCAGCTATGACATAGAGACAAGCTACATGATCAGCTTGTTCCATTGTGTAATTTGGGCTGTAATAATTACAGCTGATCTGTCTGTGCTTCTCGTCAGCCCAGCAGAGCATGCAGCTGTATCATCCTGCAGAGAAGGCATTGTACAGCTGAGAGCAGACTGCAGTTCTGGCAGTGGGGTGCATGTCCCCCACGCCAGGACTTGGCTGTTTAGCTCTTCCCTCTCCCCTCCTGACCCACCTCCTCTAGTAAGTAACCTCTGGTTGCCCACTTCCATGAACTGGTTTAAATTCAGTGGCGCCCTTCTCATATGAGTTATTTAGATATCTGTCCAACATGCACTCATGATCTCCATCCTTCTCCTGCAGCACAGCTGCAACTCCTTGAAAATTCAGGCAGAGGTTTGATGCAAGGGTAGATCCCTGGGGAGCAGAGCCCTCTGCCCCCACAGGTTGGCCCCACAGACAGACAGAGGCTGGAAGGGCTCTGCTTGGGGAAGAAGCATCTTCAGCTGCCTCTTATAACCGTGGGTTAAATCCAAACCTAAGGTTAAGGGAGACCTTCTAGTGACAGACCCAGGGTCAAACCTGAACGGAGAGCTTCCTTTGCTTTAGCTATCAACAGATTATTTGAGCCTGAGACGTTAATCAGCTGATCCCACCCCTGTGCATTAGCATGAGTGCATTGTATTGGCATGCAGCACAGAGCTATGAGAGGCTATAGGGTAAACAATCCTTCCTTCAGCTTTCCTGCTTCAGACCTGCTGAAGCCCATGTGATGGCACCTGTGCACACAGCAGGGCAGCTGTGATGTTGTGCGCTGGAACATGTAGATGAATGTACTTTTGTTTTTCAGAAGCAGAACAAAATCTTCCTTTAGCACCTCTGAGAAAAGCAGCCTGGCAAAAACACCTTGCCTGACAAGTCTGGAGCCTCTGAAACATCAGCTGAGGGTCATCTCAGCAGCACTGGCAAAGCCCGCCTTGAAGACTTCAGCCAAGCAATGCTTAGGAAAATGGGCATTTCATCCTGAGCTGCACACACCATGCAGGGGCTGGTGGGGTCTGTAGATTTACAGGAACAGGCAATAGAGAAAGGAAAGTGATGCTGCCCCTGTGCTCTGTATTTGTAAGATGACCCTTAGGGTCACCCTGCCTTAGGTCTTTCTGTTCCTACCTGTCAAGAAGGACATGAAAAAGAGAGTTTTAAAAGTGTTCTAGAAAGAAGACTTGGGATATAAAACTTACGTTGGTCAGTTCAGCCCAGTTAAAAAGATGGAGAGGAGACTGGTCAGAAAGACAAACAAAAGCTGGGAAAAATACAGCTTGCACAGGTTTTACTGGGTGGAGAGCATTGAAGAGGCTTATTTCCCTTCCCAAGTCATTCTCTTGCTCCATGTGGGTGGCCCCTTGGCCTTGTGGGATGTGGCAACAGCATCCATGTTTCCTGCCATGGGATGAGGGCTGGGTCACTCTCCCCAGATCAGATTTGGGGGTGTTTCACTCTCATGGACAAAGACCTGGTAAGATTCAGCGGCTTGCAGCTGGGGCTGGGTAAATTGAGTCTTTCAGTCACACCTTATGTGTGGCCCCTGGACATCTCCCTAGGACACAGGGCTCCATTTTGTATGCCAGGCAGTGGGTTCCTGAGATGTCTTCCAGCCCTGGGAGGGACACCGAGGTTGGAAGGGAGCCCAACGATGTGGTAGATAAGGCACCACCCATGAAGTTTGAACAAAGGATCACTGAAACTTCCTAATTCACCTCTCCATGACCATGTCCAGGAGAAACAGACAGATGATAAGAGGACTACGGCTCTGTCCAGACTTCCAGCTTCAATCACCACCTCTTTCTGAGGTGCTACTGCTGCTCACAGACAGGCCACAGCATTTTCCCCTTGGCAGAAAATCTGCCTTCATGTCTTTCTGACACAGACTATGTCTCTTTGGTCCCTGACCCAAAACAAAACCCACCGAGTCTCCAGGGATAAAAGTGAAGCTTGGAGAAAGCAGTGGGATCCTGAAAAAGCTGTTGATAATGGGATGCACAGGAAGGATGGAGGATGGGTGTTCACATACATGCTGTCTGTCGTATGTTTTAACTGCCCACCAGGGCCAGCAGTGAGCACTTGATCTGACAGATGGTTTTCTTCAGCCCAGACAAGCCACAGGGGACATCACACCCCCCACAAACTTCCCCGCTTCCGCTCCCAGGCTCTCCTAAATCCCAGCAAAGAAACCCACTGCCCTTTCACACAAATGCCTGGGAATCAGTCGCTGCCCTCAAAATGTCCACATCCTCCTCTGAGAACTGCCAGAATTACTCCTTCTGAGGAGAAAGGACTTTCTGGCTTGTCTTGGCCAAAGCCCTGATACCTGACACAAGCTCCAAGTGTCCCCTTCATGTACACTGTCCTCAAAGTGGCAGGAAGGTGCCGCTGTGAAGGTCTCTTTGGATCCCATGTTTGCAGCATGATCATCAACATCCTGAGCTCCACATAATTTTGTATAGTCTGTATATTGTTCATGCAAGGTTGAAATTGCCTACAAGGACCACAGGACAGGTGACACAAGCCAAATCAGTCTCCCCAGTACAGGACCCAGTAGGTGAGGCACAGCATCAGCTATTTATGTTGGCTCCACACCATCTGAATCTCTACAAAGAATGGGAGGAAGGATGAAGAGGTGGGTAGGAAACCTACCTAACCAGGATGATTGGTCTGTCTGGATGTTCTGCATCACTCAGGTGAAGTCTGGAGAACACCCCTGCAGTGGAGTACCCAGTAGTGTCTCTGGATCTGGGTTTTGTGACAGCTAACTGAACTGCTGGAACTGCTGGATCACCAAAATGCCAGTATCTGCCCCACTGGGGTTTGCTGTTAGTGTCACTGTAGCTGAGCTTCAGGCCCTTAAGGGCCAGCACCAAAAGAGCTTAACCTACCAATTCGATAGGAAATGCCTACAAACCTGCAGGAAGGCGATGGTCAGGGTGCCACAGACTAATGAAAGGTGTGGGAACAGTCCCATTCTGGGTGTCAGATGTAATCTCTATCTTCAAAGTGGTGGAGGATGGAGCTTCTCTAATCCATCCAGACTGGCATTGTTTGTATGACCTCAATAAATTCGTAAGAACTTTGTTTGGTCAGAGCTACAACTGGGTTTAGTGGGATCAAAAAAATATGTTTATTTCTTTGCATATAAAACTTGCTAAAACACAAAAAAAACCCTGTCTTATTCCCGCAACAAAAAAGCCTTGACAAGTTTTTGAGAAATACTCCACTTTTACCTCATATCAGGAAAACTAATGAGACTTGACAAGTGAGTTTGACAAAACCCTAACATGTGCAGAAATCGGGAGAGCAAGCTTATGTTCAGAAGAGGAGAGACACCATGACTGTCACTTTTCTCACTAGCTTCTAAGAAGTTAAAAGCATCAGCACACTTACACATGAACTACCATTGCAGCGTTTTGTACCCTTTCATAGCAACTGAGGACTAGGCTGAAGACCAACTAGAAGTGATGGTCTTCACAGTGCAAAGGCAGGCTCCTGAAGGAACCTGGCTTTAGGATTGCTGAGACATTGACTTTTCCTCCCAACCCTGTTGTTATCTAAGGGAGTAAAATTAATGAAGAGGACATTTCTCTTAAGTTCTGCAGTTCATGTATCTAAGTCTTGGTAACCACGGCTAGTGTCGCTATGAACACGCTTATGGTTAATTGATTCGAGACAGGAAGTACTGTACTTTGTAGATTGATAGTCTATAGGGAATGTTGAGGTCAAACTTTAAGGTATGTTACATTTCTTGTGTTTTTTGAGTGAATGTAGCTAATTATAATATGAAACCCACACCTCTATAGCTTAGACTACCCACCTCCTTTTTAAGCCCTCTATCCACTGGGCACGCGTGTAACAATAATAAGATATTGAAGCTTTAAATGAAGATGGTTTTAGGATTAACCAATGTTTTTTGCTGGAATTATGGGTGGGACATATTAATTTTGAAGTAAGTAAATATGCTAGAAGTCTTTAACTAGGCGGGCTAACTTTGCCAGGTCTCACCTAGCACCCTTTTCTGTGCAGAACTGGAATGAACAAATACATCGACTCAATGTGCAGATCCGCTTATTGCACACTGGACCCAGAACCCCAGCATCAGGAACAGCAGTGTCAGCTGGTTCCTTACCTTCTTCTGCAAAGCACTTAAGGACTACATCCAGACTTATCACCATACCCCCCAGAGACCACCAATACCACCAGCTGTCTCAAACAAGAATGAGCACTGATGTCTATGTAGATCACATAATCTACCTGATCACCCACCTCCTCCTCTTGGAGGTCTCCAGTCCATTTTGGAGGAGTAGAAGTCCCATGGTATTGCTTGACCTTGCCTTTTCTGCAGAAGCAGCTGGTGCCAGCAGCAACACCTCTTTACACGTTTTTAAGGTATACTTTGTCACATCATCTTGGACCATTGTGGACATCTTCATCCTTACATTCAGCCTTTGCACGTGGCTGACCATGCAGTCTTGCGGGGGGACAAGTTGCTTTGAAGGCACTACGTATGTAGTCTGCCACTAACACTGACTCCCGTGTGTTGCCCCTCCAAAGGCTCCTCAAGGTCAGAAAACAGCCACACAGCCACCCACCCCGCCCCCGCGTCAGAGGTCCTTGAGAAGCAGAGATTCCCCTTGTCTCTAATTCAGGGCACAGGTCGAAGGCAGGCACATCTGTCTTTAAACAATGCAGGTCACACAGCCCACAAGCATGTGGGAGCCAGAGGCTGTTCTTGGCTCAGGGTTTGCAGATCTAGAAGAAGCTTCCAGATGTGTTACGGGTCGCACGTGTGCTGCCCATGGTTGTGGGAGCTGAGCTCTTTCTGCATAAAATCGATAGCAAGTCACTGGGGAATTTCCTGGACACGTGTTTGCTTCTCTCTCCTTTTCTAAATATGCAGTTATGTGTCTAGAAGGAATTTCTCAAAATAATATCTGGAGAAAGATTTTTGGTTTTGAGAGGATTCACTCCTCACCTCATTTATTTTTTTGGCGGGTAGATTTACGAGCTTAGTGGCAAAGCCAGCATTGCAAAGTGTCATCTTTATGGTAGAAAGGCTTTTTACAAAGAGGGGAGGCATTTTAGGGAGGTTTAAAGCTGGTCAAACTGGTCTCGCCTGATCTCTTCCTACAGTTTGCTCCCTCTTGCTGGTTTTCCTCAAGCAAGAACACTTTGTCACTAGCTCTCTCCAGCCTTGCTCTGGGCTTTGCAATCAAATGCCGAAGCCCATTTAAACAGCTTTTGTACTTTCTGCCTGGAAAACCTCTTTGTCTACTTACAGAAACATTTTTGTAACAATTTCTTTGGACAGAAACCACTTTCCAGTTGAAATAAAAGCCTCACTTTGGCTGACTCTAAGACTCTTGATTGTATTAAAATGCACTGGATGCATCAACAAACTTTAATTCCACCTCAAAATAAAAAAGGCCTCTCAA